>NC_137928.1:17470908-17610908 GCF_963457725.1 Sprattus sprattus | reverse complement strand
AAGCATTGCACATTGCTGCTTAATGTCATACATATTAGTGGGAATCATCAAGGAAAAAATTTCAGTTTGAAGATTTGAATTCCAAAACACTATGATTACTCCATATACGTAGTGTTAATTTGTGACTAGGATTGACATTTAACTTACAAATAGTCAAAGTAAAAATCAGATAATAAGAAACTGATTGACATCTTTAGTGATTCAATAATTCTCAACTGTCTCAATACTTAACTGCACTGATATTCTGCCCCTTCCCTAGGTACCATCAACACAACATCAAGCAATTACAGAACGAACATAACGCAATATTATATAGTCACATAACAACAAAACAGTGAACATGTAACATTACAATCACAGGCCAAATTCATAACACTGTAATAATGCACACAACACTGTAGTAACTCTATAGCCTGACTCCATTGTCAGCAGAATCAACAGTCCGAATCCATATCACAGATCACCCAAATATTACATCTTCGATAACATCAGTCTTCTCAAACACAGCTCAGGCAACATAACCATGCACAGTGCAACAATGTACCACTGTCACCAGAAGACACATTTTACTCCTTTATTTTGAGTCCACAATTCAAAATAAATATGCCTTAGGACACAAATTTAGCAGATGCATTAATTGCTCAGACATGATTCAAACACATACAGACAGAGAGCGAGGGAGAACGAGAGAGAAAGAGAGAGAGATTGCGCTGTACCTGAGGGCAGGCGTGCAAGGTGGTTTCTGCGTATGTTGAGGTCCCGCAGTGCCTCCAGCTGTCCCACTTGGGAAGGCAGTGTCTGGATCTCATTGCAGCTCACATCCTGCTCCCAGTGAAGACATGTCAGGTGTCAGAGACAGGAACACCAGCCAACACTAAAAATCACTCTATAGGAACTCTGCCGTAGACTTGCTTGGTAAACTTCACACGTCTGATTCTCAAACAAGCCGACTCGCAAGTAAGCTAGTGACTGTTTCATAGGGCAATGATCTGTGAGTCTACAAATGGCGCACAATCAAAGGGATGAGTCAAGAAGAATTGTTATTTTCATGTATGCACTCACATGATAGTAATTAGGTTCCATTCTAAATTTGCAATAAAGTTTTATAAAGAACATACAGGCAGGCTAAAAAGATATATTTGATTATAAGACGACTTCTCACCATTAAGGCCCCAATTAATGATTATTTTACTCCCTATCTGTGTGGTGTTGAGTGCAGTTTTACAGACGGCCAATTTAGTAACGGAGTGGTCAATGCTGTGCTGTCAAACTGGGTAGAGATTAGATGAGATGTGCCTGCCAGACGTTGAAAACCAAAATGCAGGTTATATTTTAAAGAAGGAATTGGCAAAACACCTTCCTCAAAACAACGGCTATCTCTTTGATCAAACACATCCAAATGAGGTGTCGGTCTGCCCTTGAAGACACTTAGGTCTGTGCACATGTTTTTTAAATTACCAAATGAATGTGCCCTAGTAGTCAAAACAGCTTCACGTGATTACGGTATTTGTAAGGCGTAAGAACCCAGTGGTGTGCATCCATTAAATTAGCACTCTATAAGGTGCTTACCACCAGTCTCAACTACAATGTCTATTCCCATCATAAAGTGTAGTCTTAGCATGTTCAAAGCCCTGCTTCGAAAAATCATAATGGCCAAATAACATGTCTACATGAATAGGTCTGTAAACCTTATCAACCTTTAAATGTGTAATGTAAATATGAGTGACTCTGATACCCACCAGTTCAGTGAGATGTCGGAGTTGGCCCAGTTCCTCGGGCAGGGACACTAGTTTGTTGTTGCAGGCGATCAGGACCTTCAGCGGCAGGTTGCACACTGGAGCGGGTAACGTGGACAACTGGTTCCGACTGGATAGGGGAAGCGGAAAGATAGATTGATATATAGAGTGACAGATAGTGAAGAGAGAGAGAGAGAGAGAGAGAGAGAGAGAGGGATGAAATATACACCTTAGTTTACTGTGAGTGGATTGGGAAATAAAAAGCACTCCATGTATAGACTTGCATATGTTTGTCTCCTTCACAGTGCAGATTACCTGATGTTTAGGTAGGTGAGGGCCTGCAGGTTGACCAGGCTGTCAGGCAGAGAGCGTAGGCAGTTCTGATACAGGTTGAGATTCTCCAGAGACACAAACATACACACCTCCACAGGTAACTCGGGTAGCCTATTCCGAGACAGATCTAGAGACAGATAGAAGTAGAGAGAGCGAGAGAGAGAGAGAGAGAGAAAGAGAGAAAGAAAATAGGGGAGGGAGACAGAGGGAACAGAAAACAGAAAGATTGAGAAAGAACAAGAGAAAGAGAAGAGAGGAGGAAGCAAAAACAAGGAGAGAAAACAAATGAATGCTAAAATTAGCTGAAAAACAGCCCCAAACAAGTGTGTGCCATTCCTGAGGCGTGAGGCCTGAGGACAAAAGACAGAGCTGCCGGTGCCTCCTCCTGTGATCTCTAGCCCAGAGGGTTGCCGTGGCGACGTGGTCTGCTCCTCACAGCCCGATTGGATCCTCCCTTTCCCACTCTTCCATTTCTTTTCATCTTTCTTTCTTTTTCCAGTTGTTCCCATCTTTTTGCTTCCCACCCCCACCATCCTTCTTTTTATTTTCTTGGCTGTCCATCTCCAGCTCTCTCATCTCCACCGCTGAATCCACAGATGCCCCACACATGTTCCACATGTTCACAGACAGGCAGGCCGAAAGGCAGGCAGAGGGGCACATTATCTAACCAGTCTGTCCCAACCACCAGACTCTTGAACCTGCAGACACTCTGCCCTATCCCAGACTCGCACCACATACAGAGAGAGAAGGAAAGAGAGAAAGAAGAGAGAGACAGAGAGAGAGAGAGGAAGAAAGAGAGAAATAAATGAGAGACAGAGAGAGACAGAGAGAGAGAAAGGGAGTAGGTGAAAGAAAGAATTGGGCTCACAAGGATCTCAGATAAAGCTTCCAATGGCTTTCTAAAGGCCCTGTTGAATGGCATGGAGGGCAAGAGAAGTTCATAGCCCTGGAGTGGTAGTGTGCGATTGAGGGCCCTTCTGTCTTTGAAGTTTACACTGGAGCAATTTTTTACCCTTATACCTATGGGCTATAGATAAAGCACATAGACACAAAACACACACACAGAGACACACACACACACACACAAGCCCCATGATGGCTGAAAATAGACACCGACCTGACAGGCAGATAAAAGTGGCAAGTTTTCTCTGGCGCTGGGCATATGAAAGCACTGAGGGGGCTAAGTAGCGCTTCATCTGCTCATTGCAGGAACAGGCGGCAGTATGGGGCCAGGCCTAATAATAGCAGAACGCTGCATAGCTAAATAATCAGCCTCCACAGCCTAGCCCACAATGCTAGTGTGTTTGTGTGTGTGTGTGTGTGTGTCTGTGTGCATGTATGTGTGTGCGTGCGTGTGTGTGTGTATGCCTGTGTGTGCGTGTATGTGCGTGTATGTGTGCTCCTACAATGGCCCAGTGTTTATGCAGCGTGGCGTCATCCTTTATCACGCCACATACTGAGTGTGAAGAAGAAGAAGAAGAAGAAGAAGAAGAAGAAGAAGAAGAAGAAGAAGAAGAAGAAGAAAGAGAAGAGAGGAGGAAGCAAAAACAAGAGGCGAGAAGAAGAAGAAGAAGAAGAAGAAGAAGAAGAAGAAGAAGAAGAAGAAGAAGAAGAAGAAGAAGAAGAAGAAGAAGAAGAAGAAGAAGAAGAAGAAGAAGAAGAAGAAGAAGAAGAAGAAGAAGAAGAAGAAGAAGAAGAAGAAGAAGAAGAAGAAGAAGAAGAAGAAGAAGAAGAAGAAGAAGAAGAAGAACTTTTCCCAAGGTGCTGTGCTACTGCACGCCCGTCAGAATCGTGAATGTAAGCCCGAGTTCTGTTTGTCCGTCTCCATGGAGGTTTAGAGCAACCAGGGACTGAAAAAAGGGATTGACTGTAGTACCGCTGGAGTTGGTGCCCTGAGGGAGGGGGGTTGGGGGACCAACACAAGAGCTGGCCTTTATTTACGTTCCTCTCCGAAGAGAACGTTCCCAAACCTGCAGCTCCAGGCTTTGATCTTAGCTGGGCCACTGCGCTCCTTCTCCATTATCTGCCACGGGAATCGCGCTGCCTCGAAATGCCAAATTTCTTCTGCTTCCCAAAATAGTCAAATTATATGCACTTTGGAGCAATTCTCTAGACGGCAGTTCCAAGAGCTCTTAGCACTGCAGAGAGTGTGGGAGTCTGTAACGGGGTGAGTGTGCCTCCAGAGTCAAAACAAAAATAAGGAGGATACAAAGATGGCTGAAGCAGGGTGTGTGTGTGTGTGTGTGTGTGTGTTGCAACTTATCCAACAAATGGCCTCGCTCAACTGTACTTAGATGGAGGGGTGAGAGAACTGACTGTGTTCTCAAACAGTGTTGCATTTCTCCTGAGAAATATATACTTGGCTCGATTCTTCACTTTGCACACCATCACTAGTGACTAGTTACTCCTTAGCTGTACCATGGTCTTGTGTGAAGTGCTATGGCAGTACAGCCACCTGTGAATGCACGTACATACTCTTTAAGTATATGGTGGTATACTATTGTTGGGGAGGTGTTAGTATGCCCACTAATGCATTTCCCTGCCTGCCATAGTCTATATTTATCTGTGCAGCTGTGTCCAGAATCCGGGTTTAGGATACAGGAAGTTCTGTGCTCAGCAACGTTGACTTCCTACTCTGGGATCCCCCTCTGTATAACACACACACACACACACACACACACACACACACACATTTACATTATCAACAAACAACTGACACACACATACAAACATTGAGTCAGTTACAACAACCTCTGGGGTTGAGCTCCTGGATGGTTTGGAAAATGATGCCTTTCCTATGCGTTTTTTCAAAAAGATTTGTGTCCACATGTCAACGATCATACACGTCTACACACGCTGTTGCTAGCCAAACCCTGAAAAGGTCATTGTTATGTGGACTTAAAGCCAAAACATCTCTGTTTTCGCGAAAAACACATTTTTCACCGTATTCGTGTGGCCAACACCTTCTATAATCAACCTTCTGGGGCAGCAGTCTTGGTGTGTGTGTGTGTGTGTGTGTACATTAACGTGTGAATGTAATTTGTTTATGCTGAAACCTAGCGTGCTTGGTGCATGTCTGTGCCTGAGTCTATGTGTTTATGGAGCATGCCGTCATCCTCCAATGCACCATGTTTGAGCGTGTCATGTTTTTCAGTACATCTCTTCAGCTATTATATTTATCTATAAATATTTAAGTTGGGCTTTTCTGCCTTTAATTGATGTGAAGAGTGGGACAGAAAATGAGAGGGAGAAGAGGTGGGAAGTGGACAGGAGAAAGGACAACAGGGAGGATTTGAGCCCGTTTCCCCCATGGGCGTCAAGCCCGTATGTGGTCGGGGCTACTGCTTGCGCCACAGTGCCTCCACAGCTATTACATTTTAATAGACTAGAGGCGTACACATTCTAGATGGCTTTCACAAACCTCTTCAGGGAAGAAAATGCGTCGTCTCTTCCCATTTGTTGTTCTGTTGGAGGTTGTGTAGCCGCTAACGCCGCTAGCAGGCCGCTAACGCTAACACACAGCCAAACCAAAAGGGAAAAAGCTGGAGTTTGGAAGGTTATGGGTCTTCTAACTTCCATCATTATAGAGCCAATGATAGCAGTGGCAAGTGCATGCATGGCTGTCCCCGCCCCCGCCCCCGCCCCCCTTCTTTCCCCAGCGGTGGTTAAGACATAATGAGACATGAAAGCATTATATCATCCCCTCTGCACTCACACAATAACTCCAGCATGCCCCAAAGAGAGAAAGGCCAGGGAACGCGGGAAGAACACACAGAACCTCACACAGGGCCTGTGCTCTAGGCCTCACTCATTCGTTATAGCCAGCCTTTACATTCCTCTTCATCGCGGTGGATATCCCGCCTGTCTCTTTCATTTATCTCAATGAAGGGATAACCATGATCACAGAAATGTCCACTTCTGCCTTCTTTCTTGCTTTTACTTCGGGATGATCTCTCTATTAATAATTTCAAGTCTCCCCTGTTCATTCTCATACAATTCAGATTTCTATTCATTTAGGCCGATAAAATCACACGTCAAATCTTTTCGTCTTCTAAACCAGTACTCTCTCTTTTCCTCAGCATTTTTCTCTCACTCCAGGAACTCTGCCGTTTCTGCCTCCGCTAAGGAAGTTATGTTTTTCGGTGCCGCTTGAAACTACCAGCCCTGATGACGTGATGGAGCTTGGGCCAAGGTAGAACCTATTCAATGTTGGTGCGGATCAACATCTAGGGGCGGATCACTGCCAGATGGGGAACATTGGCCTTGGCGGAGGTGTGTGTGCTCTCCGGGTGCCCTTCTAGTGTTATTACTGAAATACAAGTCACTGGGTCACGTAAGTGAGTGGCCTGAACAAGTAAAGGCCTCGCATAGACAAAATGTTAATTCGTCCTCATGAATTAGCAATTACTGGGCAAAAGCTGTGCTGATAAGCATCATTCCAACAGCGCAGCATGAGCTGTCAGGAGAACAATTTAGTGACCGTGTCAGGCCACCAGTGCCATGTTTTTGGTGGCTGAACTCCAGCATTGGGAGGCCAAGAAATCCACCGGGCCTCGGTTAATGTTCGTCCCCTCTCACTTCCTCAATCCCCCTCTCTCTCTGGCTCTCTGGCTCTCTGTCATTCTCTCTCTCTCTCTGTCATTCCCTTTCTCTCTCTCTCATTCCTTCTTTCCATCTCCATCTCTCTGCTCTCTCTGGCCATCTCTCAGCACCACTCGTTCTCCATAATCGGGTAATTGTGTAATTTCTCCAGCGAGCTCCTCCCTGTGATAAACAGTCTGGGCCAGCCCTAGGCGTCAGGCCGCTGGTGGGTAAACAAAGCTGCTGTTTGCAGGTCTCTGCCCAGCTGATCAAACCCTAGGGAAACAGCACTGTTAGGGACAGAGTTGGCCTGCCCCGCTCCGGCCTGGGAGCTACAGATCTGAGTTCATGGGGGCTAGCGAGTGAGCTAGGCCTCTCCTTTCTTCTGCCTGAGATGCCCTCCCTACTTCCTGTCCCTTGCTTTCTTTTGTGAGCAGCTTTGGCAGTGAGCGCTGTAGCTGCCCCAGAGCAACAAGGGGAGATCACTGCACTGTGCACACACACACACACACACACACACACACACACACACACACACACACACACACCCCAATAAGCATGCGCTCCAATTCTTCAGTGCACACAGACCAGAGTGATCAGTGTGGCGCCTAAGGCAAGAGTACCACACTCTCACACACAAACACTGGACAAGGATACCCTATCCCTCTGCTTCAAAACACAAACGAATTCTATCTGTCTGACAGTTTCACACATAGCCACACATAGCCGCGCGCGCGCGCACACACACACACACACACACACACACACACACACACACACACACACACACACACACACACACACACACACACACACTAAGCTTTTCTGTTCCCCCCTGCGGCAGAGATTCTAGGAGTGGATGTGAGTCATTCCCCATCACAAACACACAAAAACACACAATATCATTAACAAACAAGCTCTGGCACAAACAACAACAAAAGAAGAAGCGCTCAAAATGCAGCTTGCAATAAAATCCCAACAAATCCTTACAAAGTAGCAAATAATATTACCATCAAGCTAGCTAGCTAGTATGACATTCCATATTTCTCTTTTTCTTTGATGGCGATTTCATAGGCTCCCCAACCTGCAACTCTGCCTTCTGTACACAGCTGCATTCTCAGCTATTCTACCTCTGTTGTTTGGCCCAGAATTGATAGGATTAATCAGTCGCTTCATGTGACACGCAGCAGACATCAAAACACAAGGGTGTCCCTGTGCGCGAGGAGGAACATCACGCTCACTCACCCGCCCTCTTTCCCTCCGCTGTTCCCCTCTCCTCTTCCCCTTCTTCTCTCTCTTTTCTCTTCTTTCTCACACAGCGAGCACACTTTACTAGTTTAATTCCGCTGCTGACTCCTCTCTGCTTTTGAACTGTTTCAATGTCACAATCATCTCCTATTCAATACATCACCGCACACCTGACTGGTGTCCAGGCAGCGTCCATATCTCTAGGCACCATTCATCGTCACATTCTCCCTCACTTCCTCCTCTCTCTCTCTCTCTCTTTCTTTCTCTGTGACTCAGTAGCCCAGACCTGCCCCCCCCCCAATGTCTGTCACCCATATGTGAGACAGTGTAGCTGACCCCCACAGAGGTCAACGAAGCTCTCAGACAATCAATGCTGGCCCACATTCAGAGGGATACTGATGGGGACAAAAGTGCAGCAAAACTGCCGTGATTGGGGATCAGTTTGCCAGAACCCTTAAACTTAGACTGCCAGAACCCTTAAACCAAGACTGCACCAGAGCTATAATTCCCATGTGAAGAGAGACCAAATGCCTTCAGTCAAAATCTCCGCTGGGATACAGAGCGCAGGAGCAAGAGAGGGGAAAAAAAGTTGACATGCCCGAAATATCCTACAAAGGAATGAGACAGCCAAACAGGAAGAGCAAACATATACTGTGTGTGTGTGTGTGTGTGTGTGTGTGTGTGTGTGTGTGTGTGTGTGTGGGGTGTGTGTAGTGGCACTAGATGACAGTCCGGAGCACACAGAAGGAATGCATGAGAGTGTCAGAAGCCAGCCTTTGGCTTGCCACCATTACTCAACATCTGCACTGCCCTGCTCTTCTGTGCTCTATGACATGTGAGGCCAAAAAAGAAGAAATTTCAGAACAAAACAAAAAAACTGAAATACTTTCCCTGTTCATCCTGCAATTAGTATAACATAACAGTTTGCAAGACCTCAAACGGTTAGGATACATACTCCTCAACTCTAAAAGCCGTTTCCTTGCAACAGAGCTTCGTCCTAATTTGGTGGAAGTTACAATAATAGGTTCTGGCATCCAGTAAAGTCTACACGCTACACACGATAACAGTCCAAAGAAACCATAAAGACTGTTATCAGCTTTGTTTTGATGGTGAAATCATCTGCATTTGTACACACAAGCATTCCAACAACGTTTTTTTACACTCCAGTATTTACAGCAAATTATACTTCTCATTTCTGTTCCACCGTAAGGTGACGTTCAAAATGAAATTCACAGCCGTGATTCGGACTTCAGTTAACGTTCCTTTGTAAAATTAAATCCCAAATGCTGACATTATGTGAATACAGACTAGCTTACAAATACTTTTTTGAAACAAACGTTATAGTTCGGGAGGTTCTGAGATATTAAAGTTAAGGTCAACATTCCGCCCAAATCAAACGATTTGACAGACTAGCTACGTTGATAAAAACATGAGAAATACTAGCTAGCTTGCTAAAGTTAGCAGGCTAAATGCGGTACAGAAACGTCATTTGGACAAAGTTTATTATCAAAAGGTAACAGTTACTCCGTGATATTTGGTAAGGTTAACCTCTTGTTTAATCTGACTGTAGTGTTCATATCTAAAATATGCTTGCAAATGTAGTTGTAAATGTTTTAATAGAATGTGTCATTTCTGTCCTTCCACACCCCCGTGTTTACCAGCAAACGTTCCTACTTCTAGCGATATTGCTAACTTCGCTGACTATCCTCGCTAGCTAGCTCGGTGGTCTCTAGCACGCTAGGATACAGTTGGTCAGTGTTCTGGCAAATCTTTCCCGATCCGTCTAGCCTCGCCTGTTACCTATGCACGGCGATCAGTATTCACCGGCATTTTACAATTTGAACGTTGTGAATTAAAGCTTAAGGGGATTTAAGTTATGAATGTGTTACTACTTGGGCTTTCATGTAACGTTAGTTTCCAGCTTTCCCCAGGCCCCCGTCAACTAGCTTTAAGCTAGGATAACAACCTACCGGCCCGAGTAGTGTCTGTGAGGTCGTGGTTGGCGGCGCTCCTCGGGAACTCCTTCAGTTTCCTGCCACTGAGATTCACGCAACCAGTAGCCGATGCTTCGTCTAACGCCCGGTCTAGTGAACGGTTCCAAGATGCGGGACAAGCTGCCCCTAATCCATTACCGGAGGCCCCTGCCGCTCCGGGATTGCCTACCGCAAAAGTGGGTACGGTGTTCTCCGCAGACAGCAACACCGAAGCCGCCATTACACAGCTAACTCCCACTGAATCTGTCTGACTCTGTCCGACAGGCGCTAGGTTTTGCTGTACGCAAGCGCAGCTTCTATGGGCAGCATGAAGGGATAGACATGGGAGAGGCTACTGTGGGCATAGAGCGTGCGCAAGAAGGGCAATACGGCAACGACAGCAAAACACTGGTCAGTGGCAGATACGTTCTAGGAGTGAGCTTGTTATGACACCTACCTGACACCTCTCAAAATTTAAAAACTATGTATCCTTCTTCAACAGAGCTAATATTCATCATTACATTTCTATTTATTTGAAGTTCGTAATGGAATAAGAATTATTTTTTGTCATGTTTTCACTGATTTTTTTATTATTAAGTTATTTTGTGACTCTATGCATTTAGTCAACATTTGGATGTTTTAGTTTGGCACCCCAGCCTGATATCAGTGCTTCTTATTGAGTAAAAGAAGGGTCTGTGTCCAAACTAAATGAATGAAATTAAAGTATAATATTTGTTAGCAAACAAATTAGCCCAATGAGTCTGTTAACAGGCAAAGTATGTTAATATTATGTCGCCAGACCAAGATTATTGCCACTTACAAGGTAGCAAGTGTGATTGAAAAAAGACGGCTAAAATAATATAATGACGAAAAAAGGTTTCAATCAGAATGGCTGAAATTTCAATCAATCAATCATATAGGTTAGTACGTTGTTCTTTATTTAAACAAGCTTGTTTAAAGCAGCAATAAAGAGTTTGGTTCTAAAACTAGGAAGCTAACTACCTAAAAGGCATGCAAAAACCTTGCAAACACCACCAACAGCCCAGATAACACTGATAGAAGCTTGCCAACACACTTAACTGGTGGCTTTTGGCAGTATAGCTGGAAATGTCATGCTGTGAAAGCTTTTCTTCCATTTTTGCAGGGTATTCCTAGCCTGGATACCAGCCTGAACTCCGCCCACAACATTTTTGGTCTGGGGTATTCCAGCCCGGTATACAGAACTACATAGGGCTTCTTGGATGGCTATTGGGAAAGGCACAGGTGTTTATCTGTCCTTCACATGACCATATGCTATCAAAAATAATTTGAGGATGGTAACAAAACTAGTCGCCTGTAAAACCATACCTCAAATAGTGTCAAATTGTTGCATAGTGTTACTTTAATATTCATCTTACTGTCTAACTGACATTGAGGCTATACAATTTGGCCTTTGACAGGTGAAAAATAAGTATCAACATTGTGCTGGTTTCACAGACAGGATGGAGACAGACCAGATACAGAGAGGTATAAGAGACAGAGGGTACGCCATTGGCAGTAGTTTATGATGGCAGTGGACTCTTGATAGACAATGCTACTATGGTGGATTTGCATAGTTGAAAGCACAATTCATATTTTAAATCACTGCTCTAAATTAACCATTTTCAAACAAAGAAAAAAATAGATTTAACCTGCAAACTTGTGTGAGAACATTTAAAGGAAGACATCTTATTTTAAGCTTAGCTGTTTTACAAGATTCTGCTTCTTTTAAGGTTATGCTTCTTTTTAGCCACATACTATGTAAGGGATTGGTGTTGGCCTTGGTTGTTTTACCATTTTGACCTATAGGTGATATTTGGTTGCAGGTCACTGTGTTGTTGATGTCAGTAACATCCCCCTCCCTTTTAAGGAAGTAGCTACCAGTTTAGTAGTTTCTGTCGTCATGGGTAAAAATAAAAACTACAAGACCCGCGAGCTTAGTCTATTGAACCGTCTTAACATACCATCACCTACTCTGTAACATCGCTTAAAATAATAAAGGAAAAGTACTTCAATTGTTTTTGTATTTTCAAGGTGCTGACTGCATGTAACTGGACATAAAAAACGTACGACATCGCTGCCATAATGTTTTCACTCTTTGGCCCAAACCTCAACGTACATTCTTTCAAATGTGACTTCATTCCCCATAATGCTTTGTACACGCTTGTTCTTTAGGATATGAGCACATGCGCGGTCCTTGTCGACTGGCCGGTCTATCATGGCGGCATACGTGGATATCCTGAAGAGCGAGTTTCCCGAAATCGACATTGAAGTCTTCGATTATATCAATGGTGAGTGTTTCATTCTAGAGTAGGAAGACCTCGTGAATCCGTTGAGTATAAAGCTTTCACACAAGGCCAATGGCATCCATTTATTTGAGTCACAGTAGGAAACCTGTTTTAAGCCTGGGAGACTAATGTTAGCTGCCCATTAGGCAATGTTAGCTAGGATTGCTAACTTGCGGTGGCCAGTCATTCGAGAAGGCATGCCGGGATGTATCATCCAGTTCACTATAAAGAAGGCTGATTTAGAGTAGATTTAACATACATTTGTTCTCTCTCCGAATCTTCTTTCCATTATATGATTTATGATGACGCCCTGTGCTTGTGTGTATGTGTTTCAGGTGTGCTGGAGAGTGGAGGTGCAGACTTTGAGGATGGAGATGAACTATTTGACGCCATTGGAGGACTGTTACAGGGGTCGTCAGCCGACTGCAAGAATGAGGATGATGTCCGTGACATCTGTTTGCAAATGTTCAACACACTCAAGTTGTGAGTCCCTCTATGTGCTCTCTTAGTTGGCACAAAAGCACCACCTATACGTTACTCTTAACATGTCTGTACTCTCAGCACATTGGCATCTGCATAGAGAAGAACATATTGTCGTTGTCATGTTACGTATTAATCCATTTGTCCCCACATCAAAATACAAACTATAAAGTGTCTGAATATATTGTTAGGTTAGAGAAATATTTTGATGCAAAGCCAAACATTCAGGCTCTGATCCTGGTGTAAGGTGGTTGATATTTAAGTTAAACTGAAATTGCATCACCCCTTTCCATGCTCCTGAAGCAAAGTATTAATTGGCTGGAGTTGCTGGAATTTTGGCTCAGTCCAAGCCAGTTTGTTTCCCATCTCCATAGTCAGGACTGTGAATATATACTAGAGAGCACACACACAGAATGAACAACTGGGGGACTGTTAGGAACAATTTGTTGAATTTGTAAAGTGCGTTTATTTTTTTTAATCTATTTATTATTTGTCGATTGCACCTTTAAAAGTATACATGACGTGTGTTGTCTTGCCCCACAGGAATAACAGCCACCCCGCTCGGAAGCAAGTGCTTCTGGATGCTCCAGTCCAGTTGTCTCAGATCTCCTCAGACTGTGGTAACCACTCCTTCTGCAAACCTGATCAACTTAATGCAATGTTGTAGTGTGCTGTAAATGTGTGAGCCAATACCTCCCATTTGCTTTTGCTTACCATGTTCTTGCTGGCTTCTTGTGGGTACAGAAAGGAGAAACTTTAAGAACAGTATTAATGACCCTTATTGCTTAAAACATTGGGTCAAAGCATATTAGGTCCAGAATTGTTACTAACATTAGCAGTGCTTTGTTTTGCCCTGTTCCTTTTTCAAGATAGCGTTGCCCATTACACTATTAACCCATCAATTGGCAGTACACTTGACCAATTACCTTTTTGTGGATATTCAGTACTATTTGTGTCTCACTGGCATTTTGTCACAACAGTGTCTGCTACCAGTGATGTCCAAGGTATCTGGATGACTAAGCGTGGTCAGAACACGGTAGGTTGAGTCGAGTGTTTCGCAGACTTTCATTGCAAATCATTATTCAGTCTGTCTCATTAGCCAAGGTGTCATAAACAATGCCCTGCCTCTGTTTTCAAGTACTGTGTACTAAACACGCAAATGCTGTTTTCTACTCCCACTATTCTTTATCTATTTGTCATGTTCTGTTTATTTATTTCCTTTCTGTCCCTGCAGACAGTGAATGCAAAAAAGCTGGAGAAGGCTGAGGCCAAGCTGAAGGCCAAACACGTGAGGAGGAATGAGAAAGACTCCCTGAGACCCCCCACTCAAGTGTGAGTACGCCAGAGCTCTGTTATAGCATGTTGAGAAGACTGTAACAATGAATTTACATTGTTTACTGGAGGAGGTCTTTAGATTACTGTTGCCAGTGTTGCTGTGTTGACATGCTTGGTCACTGCTTGCCCTTTGGTTTCAGTGTGCTGGAGGAGGCTTCTGCCAGTCAGGCAAGCAATAAGAAGGACACTCGTGTGGACATGTCTGGCAAGAATCGGAGCTATGACATTCGCATTGAGAACTTTGATGTGTCATTTGGGGAACGGTGAGCTGACATTAATTTGCTACCATTTGTCCTAGATGCCAGACAGTGGAAAGTGCAACTTGTTCCTTTAGAGTCTGCCTTGGCCATGAAGTAGCGCCCTGTTCCTTCAGTTTTTATCTCTATGAGTAACCATTCTGCTCTGACATCATCTGTTTATTACCTGGTTTTTAGTTTCCCTTCTGTTTAATTCATTTTTTGACAATGAATTGGCCATACATTCCCTCCGCTTCAAAACAATAACTGGGTTTATGTTCCATATGTTGTGGATCACATGGGGCATTTAACAGTGATTTGATTGGTTGTGTGTCAGGTCCCTGCTCCAGGGGGCAGAGATATCTTTGTCCACGGGTCGGCGCTACGGCTTGGTGGGGCGGAACGGTTTGGGCAAGACCACACTGCTGAAGATGCTGGCCAGCCGCAGCCTGCGCGTGCCGGCACACATCACCATCCTGCACGTGGAGCAGGAGGTGGCCGGCGACGACACAGATGCGCTCCAGAGCGTCCTTGAGAGCGACACGGTCCGCGAGGGCCTACTGACCGAGGAGAAGACGCTAAACACGCGCATCGCCAACGGATTGTGAGTCACACAGCAGTCATGTTATATAATACAGCTGGCTTTTGGGCTCCAGGGTTAGAGAGTAAAAAGTCATTCAGAGTTTTGTCACTCATGTGGGCTCTTTGATATTGTCAAAGTCTCGCTAACAGGTTAAATCAACATGGTGAAATTTGTTTAATCAGCTTTGGTGAAGAAGAAGACGACAAAGAACCTCTGGACAACAATATCACAGATGTTTTTTTCTTTAAAAAAAAAAAAAAAAACTGGGTCCAAGTTTGGCAGTTTAAACATAAACCCTTTTATGTTTATTTTTAAAAGGATTGCTTTTAACCCAAACCCAAAATTAATATCTACTTTGCTCTGCCAGTTTCACTCTCAAACTACGGGCCTAGGTCAATGACAGTAAAACTTTTCGTTGTGTTTGGTGGCCATGGGAAAAAGGATATTGCCTCTCTTTTTGTCCAGAAGAAATTTTCATTTCTTCACATATATTTGAACAAAAACTCATGGTGCACCTCGTTTTTAGACAAATTTAATTTGTATATGTAAATGTGAATTTAGTGTTAAGTTACAAATAGCTGTGTGTTTATTGCAGCTATTGTTTGTCTTAAATGCCACTCATACAGATGTTTGTGATCACTTTTTATATATTGCTGTCTAGAATTAAGGTTTGAAAGGTCAGTTTGTTTTGAGTAAGGAAATCTACACATTGTACACTAGAGGGCGCCATATGCCTGATTATCTTTTATCTTGAGGGACTGCAACCTATATTTGGCTGTCTAAGAACATTGGTTTAGTTCTGTTTTGTATATCAGATGGCCTACTTTTCCCCATTCAAAGCTTTTTTTTTAAAAAGACCCAATGACATTCCACGTTAGCAACTGTTGTCAGTGTCACAGTCCATCTAAAATCCCTGCTCTCTGTAATGTGATTAATTGGTCACACTGACTGAGGATCTGGTCCGAGTATCACTGGACTGGGTGATTTAAAAAATAAAATAAAAGTTTTTTTTAGTTCTTGAACCTTGAGATGTTCATAATTACAAAGTCATAGCAGTGTCATGTTATTGTGAATGTGGTGCTGTATCAGTCTTAACACTCTCTTTCACTTGGTCTTGAGTTGGATAGTGCAACGTATTTACAACTGTCAATGTCAGAATTTGTTTTTCTAAGTTTCAGCTGCCTGTCAACACACTCCTAAATCAGTGCCTTGCCTTCTGTTTGTTTCAAACAGGGCAGAGGGGATGGAGAGCATACGTCTGTCCGAGATCTACGTCCGGCTGGAGGAGATCGACGCGGACAAGGCTCCTGCACGGTAACACAATCTTAAAGCAATACTCCAGTGCTAAAATGGCAACATGTTTTATTCAGTGTTCAGAGCTGTTAAAATGGCCTGCTTGGTCTTTCCTTTTGCAGGGCATTAGGGTGAGGGTTAACACAAAAAACTCCACTCAAAGGGTCCCATGGGCCATATGTTAGAAACTCTTAATATATATATCTACTGCAGTAGCGCATAAAGTTGGGAAATTACTTTTTACACAATGAGACCTCGTAAAGATTTGCTATTTTCAATCTTCCTATATCACCTGACCGTAGATCAATATAAACACACCTGTAACGATAGGTACAGGAGCTACTAAGCAATGGCTCCAAGACACGTTTCCAGTTTTGTATTTATCTGCTACCTGAAGGTGGACGGTTATTTTTATGCTATGTCTTGCTCCAAAACCAGGCATTTGGCACAAACTTCTTAAAACGACACTAAACTCCGCTTTATTAGTTTTGTGTGCATTCCTGTAACGTGTGTAATGTATGCTGGGCTCATTTGTCCCTCCTTTTAAAATGTCTCTGATTTTTCTTTCTTTCTTCCCCCCCCATTTAGAGCCTCTGTCATTCTGGCAGGTCTAGGATTTAGTCCAAAAATGCAACAGCAGACAACCAAGTAAGCTAGTGGTGTGTGTGTGTGTGTGTGTGTGTGTGTGTGTGTGTGTGTGTGTGTGTGTGTACACAGGCACACGTGAGCATATAGTGTTTTCGTGAGCATTTTAACACATGCTTTCTGCTCAGGGAGTTCTCTGGAGGCTGGAGGATGAGGCTAGCGTTGGCCAGAGCCCTGTTTGCCAAGTGAGCATCTCCCCTTAATCACAATCAAATTCTTCACTGTAATTAGAGGCTGTGTCTTTTACCTCATAAACATTAACCATTATTATGCTCAAGACGTTTGAGAATTGGTCATAATTATTGTTTTGATTTTACTCTCTTCAGGCCGGACCTATTATTACTTGATGGTGAGTTGAACAATGCGCTGAAGGTTTAGCCAGTCAGATATTTACATGTTACCATTAATTCCATCCAACTGAAAAAACCCTTCGCTGTGTGCTGTCAACAGAGCCTACTAACATGTTGGATGTCCGAGCCATTCTCTGGTTGGAGAACTACTTGCAGGTATTGTAGATTTGAACTTGGTTCTTAGTAAGTCATAAAACAGTACAGCATTTACTCACAGACTTCCTTCTCTTTGTCCCTACTCTTCTCAGACATGGGCGTCCACAATTGTTGTAGTCTCTCACGACCGGAATTTCCTTAATGCCGTGGTTACGGACATCATTCACCTGCACTCGCAGCAGCTGGTCAGCTACCGTGGCGACTATGAGAACTTTATTAAAACCAAGGAGGACCGTCTAAAGAACCAGCAGAGGGAGTACGAGGCCCAGGTTCAGTACAGAGATCACATACAGGTGAGCCATCTCTGATGAGATCAAATATTAACCAACTTGGAAGGGCTGTGGTTGTGTGGGGCACTCCCACATAAATAACAGTCAAGCAGAGTTAAGAACTGGCCTCTGAAACTAAACGTATACAAATACAATAAAGACACAAATATCTGTAGATACCTTCATCTACAAATTGATTTTGTTCGTCAGTGTTTTTGCTTTCCTTTGATCCTTGCATGAGTGTCGGACTGGCGGAACATGCTGTTCAGACAGACACCCTCAGGCTAACTCTCTGTCCTCACACAGGTGTTCATCGACAGATTCCGATATAATGCAAACAGGGCGGCGCAGGTGCAGAGCAAACTCAAGTTGCTGGAAAAACTGTGAGTTCCCATCATCAAGGATTCAGAACAAACTTACCGATTTAGCAGTACCAGTTTTAACAGATTTCACTTGCCAGATTTCATGAATAGCTTTCTCTGAAACACATCTGGCTCTGATCTGGCACTGATAGGGCAGGCCTGTGCCAGATCGTTACCAGAGCGGTTCCACACTAAGCTGCAGTCTCAGCCGTGTGGTTCATGTCAGTGCTGAGTTTGGGCTAACACAGGAGCAGGTAGAACTTCTCTGTTTCGGCTTTGGCTTCAGGCAGGTGTTATTAGAGGTGCTATTAGACAGGTGTTTAACTGCAGACCGGAGGGGTGGCTTTGAGGAGGGCTTAAACCTCTCTGACTTAATGAAGAAAGTGCCTCTGCTTTGATCTCTTTGTGTTCTCACTAGTGCTGGCAATCTGGATGTCCCTAAGTATTATAACTATAACATATGCACTAACAGAAAGATAAAGCAAAACCAAGGCAGCTGTGTTAATTGCATTAAATGTTTTTAATGCATTAAATATGTCAAATGAATTGCAAAAACTAACATTCATTTTGACAGCACTGCTTCTGACATTCTCTCTCTGTCTTCTGATTCATAGGCCTCCACTCAAGCCCCTAGAAAAAGAGACTGAAGTAACTTTACGGTGAGGACCCATGACTTTGACAGTAGAATGGACACACTAGTTGTTCCTGGGTATCTGAATAACTTATGTCAGATATGCTTTTCCCCTGGTGTCTTATTTGGCATGCTTTGTGTTGGTGCACATCAACAGGTTTCCGGATCAATTTGAGAAGCTGTCTCCTCCTATCCTACAGCTGGATGAGGTGGAGTTCTACTACACCCCAGACCGGAAGCTCTTCAGTGGGCTCTCTGTGTCTGCGGACCTCGAGTCTCGCATCTGCATTGTACGTAACTGCCATTATATGAGGGGTTATTGATACGTTGGCGTAAGATGAGGTATACAGGCACTTGTCAAAACTTTGAGTGAAAGTGCAGAAAGTTTGAAGTGAATTACTTTTGCGGCATTTCTGTCTCGTATAACTGAAAATTGCAGAAAATGGACCTTTGCGGACCTTCACCGGCCTTCGTGCAGTCATCCGCTACTTCTGTCTCAGGGGCTTATTACCCAAGAAGGTCCATGAGTACATGGTGGAAACACTAGGGGAGGGCACCTCTTCTTGTGGTGCGATGGAGTGGGCTCCTTGGGTAATAAGCTGTTGAGTGAGACCAAGGTGGTGGAAGACTGATCCATTTTCTCAGCGAGTTCTGACTTGCAATGTTTCGAGGCTGATGTCTGAATCCTGACAATCAGGATTCCGACCGTCAAGTTTCAATAGTTTAAAGTGAAATGGTGATAATGATGAAAGTGTTCATGTTGTAAGGTCAGATTCAGTACATTCAATTATTTTTCATTTTATTTGATCAAATTAAATCACCATGGTGTTCAACATTTGGGACAAGTTTGTTGTTTAGTAAATGTCTCTATTTGCTGATCACGATTCACAAAAACAATAGTCTTTCTTTCTGTGTGTGTTAACATGTGCATTTGTGTCTGTGTCATAGGTAGGAGAGAATGGAGCGGGAAAGTCCACCGCACTGAAGTTGCTGATGGGTGACCTGACACCAGTCAGTGGTGTACGGCAGGTTCACCGGTAAGACCAAGTACACTGTATGATGTAAGAATCATGTCTAGGCGTCCCTTCTTGCACAGAGCTAATACAGGAAGTAGAATGCCCGCATACTTAAATGAGGACGCCAAATACATTTATTTTGCTAAAATGAATTGAGACTGATTTTCTGAATTTTAACTGTGATACTGTAGACTTTTAGGATATATTTTTTGGGGAGGTAAACTGTTTTTTACAATCTGAGCTTTTTTTTTTTTAAAGACTCCTGGGCTCTGTAATCTTCCGTTGAAATTTCAGTATGATCTGAATTACAAATCTGGTGTCAAAGCAACAGACATGTCGGTCTGCAGTTCATTTGTATGTGCACACAACACTGACTGGACGTGCACATGTCTCTGCTGAGGCTGCTTACAGCACATGTGAAAAAGACTATTTGGAATTGTGTGGATTAATTCTGTATCCTCTTTTTTTTCTCTGTCTCTCTCTGCAAAGATGTTTAAAGATTGGCTACTTCAGTCAGCACCATGTGGACCAACTAGACATGAATGTTTGCTCAGTGGAACTGCTGCTCAACAAATTCCCTGGTAACAATCACAACCCCCAGGACACTTAGTATAAATGTATAAAATAATTTCACTTTGCATATCCTATATAAGTATGATGTATATGATACAGTTACAAACGGTTAGTTTCTCCACATAACATGTCCCATTTAATGTTATAGGCCTACAATGACCTTGGCTGTCTACCTTTCCAACCCCCAACCCCCTCCATCTGTCTTTGACCATGATTTACTCTTCCTCTTAGGTCGTAACGAGGAAGAATACCGGCATCAGCTGGGGCGGTACGGGGTAACTGGAGAGCTAGCCACAAGGCCGGTTGCGAGTCTTTCAGGAGGACAGAAGAGTCGAGTGGCCTTTGCTCAGATGACAATGCCTTGGTAAGGCTCTTGCTGTTACGTTTGCAGGCAAGGCTGGAGACTTTGTTTGTGCTGTTTTCCTGCTCCTTTTCAGTTTTCTTTAACCTCTCCTGTCTCCCACCATTTCTTTAATCAGTCCCAACTTCTACATTCTTGATGAGCCGACGAATCATCTGGATATGGAAACCATAGAGGCCCTGGCAAAAGGGCTCAACAAATTCAAAGTAAGTCCAAAGCCTTTCAATTTTGTACGACATCCTATGACAAAGTAGTGTACCCTAATCCACAGCTTCTTCTGTTTTGTTTTGTTTCTTTTGTTTAAAGGTGCTCTATGTTAACATGATTCGACTAGTTGGTTTAGTTAAAATGGCACATTGCTGGCTCACTCACTCACTCATATTAACCCCCCCTTCCCTCTCTCTCACTCAGGGCGGCGTGGTGCTGGTGTCCCACGACGAGCGCCTGATCCGAGAGGTGTGTAAAGAGCTGTGGGTGTGTGAGGGGGGCAAGGTGAAGCGCATCGACGGCGGTTTTGACGAGTACAGGGACATCCTGCACGAACAGTTCCGCAAGGAGGGCTACCTGTGAAGCCTCACATCGCCAGCCGACCACCACCGCCAGTAAAACCCATCGCCCAACATGCCAACAAAACAAGACTCTTGACATCAGACACGCTAAACTGCCAAACAAAGTACAGACCTACCCACACCCTGACATACATTTCGTTCCACTGCCAAGGAGCACCCTAAGGGAGGCGTTGCTCCAACGTGGCTATCCCTCCAGGCCCTTTTTGCCCCCAGCCTCACTCTCTGTTTGCTCACGTCAAAGACCACCTTGTACAAAGCCATCTAGATTGTGGGCACAGGCAATGTTGTCTCTGATTGTGGTGAAAGCCACTTGGAGCTTTCTGCATCAGCTTGTTAAAACCTTGTTTAAAAGTTCATTTTTTTTTTCATGCCTCATCCTTGTTCAGTCTTTTGATGTTTGTGAAAAGAGAGAAGGGGGTTTGGAAGGGAGGGAGGGAAAGGGGTGTCATTATCACCAGTGAGGTATGGGATATTCCCTGCTCAATTCTAAGACTTAATCACAATTATTTTTCCAATACCCCATGGGGTAACCCATATTAAGTACATACTCATAATTATAATACTTGTGGAAAAATATTATCAGAATAAATTCCCCATGTTTTAACGATGTACTTAACTTATAAATAGGTGTTTTAAAATACTCATTAGTCAATGCTAATAAAATCAGTCATCACCAGTTTGCAACCTGTTGTTTTTATTTTGTGCAAGATATGCCGTCGTTAACACGGTTCTTCTTAGATTTAATCATACATTCAATACAACAGATGCCACAAATTGTAAGTTATTAGTTATCAAATTGTACCTGACTACACATTAGGGCTGTTACATAAACATGCCTGACCAAACTAGCAAGCATTACGGGACTAATAATGTTTATGTATGCTCTGCGATGACAAAATGCACGAATTTAAGATTTCAAACTGCTTGTTTTAGTTTCAAGAGTTTGCCGCATTAGACCTAGTTTCCCTACATAATAAAGTGCTCATAACTCATGGTTGATTTTTGCAAGTGTCCAATGAGAATGTATTGTTAAGGCAGATGTTAATAACGGTGAATAAAAGAATTGCCTTGCTTATTGAATATGGTATTTACTGGTAAAACAAAATGATCGGGTGTATCATGAGAAAAACCTTATTACAGAAGTCAGAAACCCCGTCGCAGCAAATAGCCTAAACTAGAACTACTACTCTTACCTTACTGACCAGGGCCTAAGTGATGCCCAAAGCTTCGTCAGTGCATGTCTCTAAGACAATATTTCCTGTCTTCCCCTGAAACGTAGCCCAGCTAAGAGCACCTCCAGCAGATGTTTGGATGTTTGAGGCTAGGCAATGAGTGACGTAGCAGTTGGGCTATCCTCGAATCGAAACCTAGATTTCGCCAACTGAGTATCATCAACCTGGACATTGCAATAGATGCGTATGCAAAAAAAAAACTCAAAATAACAGCGAGAACGAATTCTGACAACTTACTGATGACAAGAAGGCAGGTCTTTTACCACCTAAAAATACAGAAATTATCTCGTGGAAGATGGGAGTTAGAAATTATCTGGTTCCAGTCGGTCGTGCTCATGAAAAGGAGGACCTCGCCAATCTATGCAATGCACTAATGAAAATATCACAGAGTTTAGCATAGCGGATGTCTATTTCAACGACGCAGAATCGATGGACATTGAGCAATGTCCTTACTTCACTGTATTCAGTATAAATGTTGAGCCATTACGCCAGCTGATGGAGCCTTTAACATCACTTTACTTTGGGGGTGTTGTAAAATTACAAGTACATTTACAAGCGTTCATGTTCACAGTTCCACATTAACTGATATTACTGTGATGGGTATTTTTTCTTGCAATGTATATTAAACAATGTAAACACATGAATTTTAAAACTATTTATTTTAATTAGGTAGTCGTTCTTGTCATAGCCTACTCACCCCTCCATAATAATGAACTGTTCCGTAAAGCTCGCCGGAGTGATGTCAGTGATAGAATGTGATCATTTCGTTAGTCCTTTCGGTTACTAGTGTACTTTTTTGGCCGCTTTTCCCCCTTGTTGCAGGACTGTTCGTCGCAGTTGTGTGGTGAGGATTAATATGACAAAAAGCGGGATAGTGATCAACTGTTGTCAGGTCTGAATTGGCTTGTGTCCGGCTGAATACGTTTAGGTTTACACTTCACGAAGTAACGCTAATGTTACAGGAAAGAGATTCAGCACTGTTTTAATAGTTTGCTATCGAGAGTTGCTGGTATTGGTGGAATGTGCACAGAATACTATAACTAACGGTTTGTCGTGCAAAGTTTGTCAGCATTGGTTGTTTTCAGTCGCTTTTGAGTATCTGTTGTCAAGTGAAACGCGGCAGAGATCACTGGACGGGACTGGACAATGGTGAAGACAGTGGTCGGACAAGACACGAAGTCTTTGAGGATTGCGTTTTACGCTTTTTCTTGAAGGACTATATAACATGATCCACTTTCTTAGAAATTGATATACCAAAGCTTACATTTCGACAGTTTTTGTCCGGAGCATCTCGGTTCTGGCTTGTCATTCATGCAGCAGACTTCTAGCCGATTCGAACGAGAGGACCTGCCCTAATCGTCGATTGAGGATATTACCACGACGCAAACGAGTGACAACCAAGAGTGATATTTCTCATCAGTTTTTTAGCCACAAGGTCTTTGGCACAACGATGTTAACTCAGGTAAAGTTACTTTCATTATCATTCTGTTATTTGTGAGGGTTAGTTTGTGAGATGCTATTGATCTAAAACTGTTTGTGTGTATGCTAGCTACGTGTGTAACGGTGTGTGTATGTGTCTGTGTGTTCGCGCGGTCTCAGACTTGTACTCTGTGTTCTTTTCATACATCGAAATAAACCATATTTAATGCATCACAAGCGTTGACGACCACCAGAAGGTGACAGTGCCTTGGTATTAAACTAAAATGTCCCTTTTACATGGGTTGATGGGTCGATTTCGTGCCATTGTGGCATACATTGCTAACTTATTTCAGGGTTGGTGCATCGAGGGACCTGATGGCCAGTGTTACCAGGAATTAAGCTAACGTTAATTGTGTTCTTGTTCGTGGCATATAACGGGTCGATTTTTGTTGTTCAGCGATTGTTCATAAAAGTCTATCGAGACATTTTTTTGAGACATCGGTGTCGGCATGTGCTACAACACTATTGTCAAAGCTTACACCGCTGAGAACACATTTGGTACACCCTCTATTTACTAGCTATTTAACTATTTGTCATTCTCCGGTGACCGCCCCAGTAACGACAGGTTACCACCAAGTGCCACCGTCGCCATCTTTAGATAAGACACCGAATTGTGTTTTAAGATGTCAGAGTAAGAATGAGTTTTGAGTCATGCGTTGTTATGATTTTAATGGCCTGAAAGTTCATCCTAGAAAAAGACCAAGCAAAGCTGGTGAAAGAATCCATAACCTGATTCACTGACTCGGTCTTGTCAAAATGAAACTGAAGGTGCTGTCAGCTATAAACGTCGAAAAGTTGGGCTTTGTTAAATGCCCGTCTTTGGAATAATCACTTTTGTGCGACAGGCGATGCGATTTTTCTTTGTCGTTTCCAGTAATCAACCCCGATCTCTTTCACACTGGAATGTTTTACTTTTGGTTAGACAGTAACGGAGTAGGCTAAATCAGTTCCACTTTAGAGCGTGGCCGACTTTACATCTGCTGCACGAGCTACAATGTTGCAGTTTTTTGACCGATGAAAAGGGTGGTGTATAAGTACCGGTTAGATCGTTTCTCAGAACATAATCTAACCCGCTAAATTACTGTGAACACATTGGGACATGTTTCAGTAGCATGCTTCCGACATGCTACCTTACATGATTCAGAAGCCTAAAACAGAGCGTCGAAGTCATATCTAGGATTTTCGTTACGGTCATAAAGGAATCGCCAGAGTTCATATTGTTAAATTAAGGTCGACTTAAGTCTCCTTCACGAGATAAACATATTAATTAGATTGACTGTACTAGACGGTTATGCCAGTCTGTTGAGACTTTAATGGAGAGTTTAAAAACGTCGACTTTTGCGTCGGAATTTCCCCGTTTAGTGAATTTGTTGAACAATGACATAGCGTCCAATTGGCTAGTCGTCTGTGCCCTTGCTCGGGGATTCTTGCCTCTAATCAACTAGTTTAATGTGCTATGGCGGATAATAAACACAGAAAGATACGTGTCCCAGATGACAGATACGATTAACTCGCTCCATTCGTCTTGTGGGACCATATCCTACGACTGAAACGTTAAGCTAAATTTGGTCGAATGTGGGATGTCGAGATAGCGTAGGCTACTCAGTTATCCGCGTTGTTCGAAGTCAGACATATTCCGTTTTAAATCTAGACCTGAGTATAGTGACACTTGGGAAAAGCAAATCCACAGTAGGCCACTCGTCGTATGTGAATGTAACGATGTGCTCGCATTCCGGATTTTTCATTATATAACGGACTCGATCTCCCCACGGTGTAGCCCAGTAAAGTGCAAGATCTGACAGCGCCTCCCGCGCTTCGCTTCTGTGATGATCGTAGACAATGGCTTCATCAGCCCGCTAAACTCCGTGGTAAACTAAACGGGAGCTGATTTGGGGCATGCCCTGAGACCGTTTACAAGTTGTTTTACCTGCTATGGCCAAATGTCGAGACTACTGCCGGAGAGTGAGTTAATAAAGAACTGGTTTGTGTTTCCACAGAAAAAGAGAAAACGCACAGTAGAAGACTTTAATCAGTTCTGCACGTTTGTGTTGGCATATGCAGGATACATCCCATATCCTTCAGAGGTACGTAAACCTAGGCCTTTATATAAACTGTCTGTAGCGTGGTAAATGATAGCACATTGATGTAACCAAGAGTTTTAACTTTGGCACTACGTTTATTTACACACCAAAGTTGAACAGAGCCGTTTACATTTTTTTAATTTAATGCTACCGCTCTTCTAGGATTTCATGCTTGTATAGATTATTTTGGTTAGTACAAAGACCGAAACGCTGTAATATTAATAAATTACACTGATCGGCAAAACAATACATAAAATGTAATAATAATAATTGATACTTAAATGTTGATTTAAGAATATGTTGAGACCATAAATTGTATAATATGGATTGTTTGAATGAGTAACCTAGATCATTTTAATGCATGTCCCCCCACAGGAATGTTGGAGTAACAACAACCTTCCCAGGGACAATGACACTTGTAGCCCCATTGACCGTGACACTCTGCCTCAGAATAAGAAAGGGAGCACCAAAGAGAAGGCCAAGAAAAGGAAGCAGGACAAGAAGGGTTCCACACAGAGTGAGGGCAAGCCCAGACGCAGGAGTGAGGATGCCTCCACCAAAAAGTCTCCCAAATCTAAGAAGCTCAACAAAAGTTTGTCACCACCTCAGCCGCCACAATGGTCCAGTGGAGGCTTATTCTCCCTTGATCTTCCCACGGTTGGAGCCTGCAGAAGCAATGAAGATATGCCTCCTTTGCCCATACAACAACCCCCCAGTGGAGAATCCTCGCCATGTCACAGCAGCATGATCTACGCCAGCCACACTCCACTCAAAGAGGAGAAGATGGAAATGGAGACCACCCCTAGCGCTGACGAGAAAAGAGGAAGTAGTGAAGAGGAACTCGTGGAGGAACCAGTGGATCTGACCAGAGTGAGCGGCACGGAAAAAGTGACGAAAGCAGAGGCTTGTTTGTCCGAGGCACAACAGAGGAGCGAGGGGAGTCGAGCAGAAGCATCCAAGGAGGAGGAGAACGACAGCTGGGAGGGGAGCGAGTCCGGCTCGGCGGGCACAGACATCTTGCGATTGGTTATTGAAAGGCGCCTGGGCAGCCGGCTACCCGAGGACCAGGAGACGGGTTACCACACGGACAGCACCCCAGACAGAGTTGCCAGCGACACCGAACAAGACACACGTGCTGGACAAAGAAACACCGCAGCCAGTTCAGGTGTGTGTGCGTGTTTGTGTCTGTCTGCAAGTTTATGTTGCTAATACTTTGTAGCTCATAGTAGTTTTGTGTCTGTATTGCTACTGGTTTACACCTATTTTACCTCTTATTTGTCTCTATTGTAGCTTGTGGTTCAGTGAAGGCCTCCACAAACAATGGAAAAGGAGAAGGTAATAACACCTCAGTACCATATCTTATTATCTTTTTATATTTAAGATACATTTTCAAGTATTTAAAAAAAAAAAAAAAATATTGGAGTAATACATGATTTCCTTTCTTTCTATCTTTCTGTCTCTTTCCCTCAGACGATGACTCATGGGACTTGATCACATGTTTCTGCATGAAGCCCTTCGCCGGACGCCCCATGATTGAGTGCAACGAGTGTGGCACCTGGGTGCACCTCTCCTGCGCCAAGATCCGCCGCACCCATGTGCCCGAAGTCTTTGTGTGCCAGCCATGTCGCGACGCCAAACAGGACATTCGCAGGTCAAACCGGGCACGCACTGGCCCCCGGAAACGCTTCAGTGACTAGAACATACACTCATCATCTGCACCAATGACTGTATAGGTGTCGCTGTTCGTTTCTTCAGACATGACAATCTCAAACTCTTTCACATTTTTTTTTATTTAATGGACTTTGATAATAAGAATGGCGGACATTTTTAAGATGTTGTTACTCTTGGACGGTCTCTCAGACTCATGGACAGTCAGACAAATGAGAATGAGAGAGACAAAGACTGAACTGTCAGGTGTGGGATGGGTGGGTAAAAAACACTTTTCCACGTTTCATGTAATGAAGCTCATGAGGAAGTTTTGAGGGAGTTCTTACTTGTTATTACTCAAACCTTACTCGCACACAACCTGTCATGTGACCCTAATGCCACTTCTTTCATCTGACCACTATCATCAACATAGATAACACGTTCCCAAGGGCTACCCCCCTACCCTCCCATCTCCTTGAACTCTGACCCTTGAAATGTTTGACAGAGAAACTGTATTTAATATCCATAGATTGTACCTTTTTTTGTTTGTTTATAAATGCAGTTTGGTTGATATTTAAAGGGTGGCACAAATGCCTTTTTTTAGGCTTTTCAGTTGACTTGTCTGTTTAATATTGAGAGGAAATCTTGCTATGAGAATATAAAGCATAAGAATCTACAAAACCATTGTAAATATTGCTCTGTTTTCTAGAGTATGAATATATATATACCTGTATATATATATTGATCTTTCAGTAATAAAGGCAGATATCAAAAGTGTTTTAGTTTTTATTTCTTAAGCAAGTTTAAAAGCAAACCCTTAAACTAGGAGCTGATACCTGATACATTTTGTACTTTGAAAACGATGCAGGAAAGCAGACAGAAAAACGGGTCAAACACTTTCCCATTCCATATTGTGAAACAAAGAACTCAGAAGTAGCCCTTCACATAGTGTGTTCAGTGCAATTGGAGAAACTGCTATATTCAAACATTAAATATAGTCATTCTACACACAACAATCTTTCTCTTGAAGGTGTTACGACCCTGGATATTGGATTTAATAAATAACGTATTAGTATTATTATATTATAAATTCTGCGTGGCCTACCCTTTATGTTTCATGCACGTAACAAAGGCACCATAGTGTAACAGCACACAATCTATAGAAGCTGCTGTAAGTGACATTAGCATTTCTTGCTAACTTCTGTCAGACTTTTCCGAATTACAGTACCCTGCAGGAGACCACTGGCACTCCTAAATGTGCAGTGTAAATGCAAGAGAGTTGCCATGCATTGATTCCAGTGTAATTTCCTGATTGGTTAATACAGCCAGATTGTGTTGAAAGTAGCCTCGGAAAGTATTAGATAATAATGTATTTTTATCAGTAAATCAATTTTCCTGGTGGTCACCATGATATATCAGTTACGGTATAAAAAGTATCATCCACATGAGCTTTAAGGTTTTCATATTTCCAGTATGAGGTCACTAGAACATAACACTTTGATCACACATGCATACCTCCACCATTTTTAGTGGATTATCATTGTTGCAGTTGCACAGTAGCCATCGACCAATTCTAGATAGAGCACAGCAGACCTCACAGCTCCTGCCAGCTCAGTCAGACTCTATGTCCTCTATACTAGACTGCAGGATCTGTAAGGTTTCATGCAAGAAAAACAAAATGTATGAGATGGCTTCACTCCTCAGGCAATGCTGATGGGATGATATTCCCTTTCTCTCTCAGGCGTGGAAGGACCCCTTCTCTGTAGAACTTCTCAAGCTTTGCCAAAGTGTCATCCCAGAATTCAGGGTCAAAGGTCAGAGGCACAACTGCAGTCTCATGCAGGGTGAACACCACCAGGTCAGCCTTGTGTATTCCTGTCACCGCCATCTGGCACTGCACCTGGGTGTAGTAGCTGTGCTTGGTTTTGAGTCGGTACGTCTGGCCCTCGTCGCAGAGTTCCAGACAGAAGGCCGAATCTTGGAGGCAGGCTTCTCTCACGGTGTTCTCCCTGTGCTTGTAGGGACACTTGACCTCCAGGCAGAGAAGGCGCTCCCCTGTCTTCTTATCCTCCACAATGCCATCAGGGCTTGCCGCCAACCAGGCACGCTCTGGGTCGATAAAGAGGCCGCACTCCTGAACCTTCACGGGGCGCCCCAGCGTCTTGCTCTTCAGCTTCTGGTAAATCAGCGCTGCCTGAGCCTCGTGCTCAACGCCCCAGGCCATTGCTCGGGTCTTAATATTCGAACCTTCTCCTAAGATCGCGGTCATATAGGACTCTGGTGGAGTCTTGCTCTGGCCATTCACAAAGCGGCTGTGAGAGACACGGTGAGCGGTAGAGGCAGTTATACGATTTTGACGCCAGGAGAACCACTTAGGATTCTGGCTCTGGCCACGAGTCTGGATTTCCACAGACTGGACAGTGGCCCTGTCCACTTTCACACCAATGCCCAGGTGCACAGCCTCAGACTTGGGACGAGATGCCGCTGCGTCCCCACTGTGTTGGGTGCTCTTGCTTAAGGGTTGTACTGCCCGTGATGCTGTACTTCTTTGACCTGTTGTTGGAGAGAATTGAGTTTTTGGGGAAGATTTCCCAGCAGGATTTGTGACTTTTTTGTTGGGGTCCTTCAAAGCGGTTTGTCCACCACGTGGTGCATAAGTTCTCACAGGGGCTGACTTGGGCCTCTGGGAGAAATTCCCTGAACCAGAGCTTTTAGATGACGTTCTGACAGTCTTGTCATTGACCTTCACTTTAAGACTCTGTGGTGGAGCACTGCTTACTGCACGGCCATTGTCTGCTGTACCAGTGGAAGACATTTCTCAAGTTAAAAATGAAGTTGATCTGGAAGAATCTGGGAGTGAAAAAAAAAATGTTAAAAAAATATACATTACACATACAAAAGAAGCATTCAGCCATGCAACTCAAAACTCATACCCACAGACAATCAGTTCTCTGCTAGAACTCTTTATGACACATCATTTAGTGCCAAATATAGTGCCAAATTCCAGGCTGTGCACTGGAGTAGCTGACATAAACAGATTGTGACGCAAGATTTGTTTGGTTTGTAGTGCTGAGCTGCATGGGGGGGGGGGGGGGGGGGGGGGGGAACAGGTGTGAACTTAACTTAACTTAACTTAACTTAACTTCAGTCACTGTCTGCCTTCCAATGGGGATCGATTTAAACCATCCTTATTCAATTCCTCTCCTGCACAACCCTGGGAGTCTCCCTCTCTCCCGCTCTCGTTGTATCTCCACCCTCTCTGTCTGTCTTTCCCTTTCCCTGTCTTTCTGCTCTGGAGTGGATAATCCTTTTAGCACCAAAGCTGGTGAGCTTACAGTCACGCCCCTCCCTATAGCCTTCTCTCTGCATCCCCTATCCCTATCCTAGTCAATGACACACAGCAGGTGGTGGACTGGGAGGATTGGGGGTGCAGTGTGAGTGTGTGTGCCTGGGGTGGGGAGGGCATAAATAAGAAGCTCTATCTTGCTGTTTCCCTAAGTTCACGGCTCACATGACAGTGGGACAGCCTCTACACTGTCTGACAGAGAGTGGGGGTCTGCCATTGCATGCCTGGTGTTTGCTGACTCAGACACTGAGGTTGCAGAAAAAGATTCCTATGTTTCAGTCAAGTTGGAGACGTACCCCACCCTGAGTAATTAGACAGCTGTGTTGACGATGTAGCTGATTGATCAAATCTTGATCAGCACCTATTTTTTCTCCTTATCACTGTTTCACTACCACATTGGTTTGTGCTTCACTGATTAATGGCTAGGAGTAACTACTATCTAAATACAGGGAGGGAATAATCAGATTCTGAGTAATGTTTCTAGTCTCCAAAATTGTATTGTATGCAAATAAAATGACAAGAAAAGCTTTTTCACTTCACTTTTTCACTATTTTAGTTTTCAAGTTCCAGTTCACCTGTAAAACTCAAATGATCTGTGACTGCTTCCACATTCCTGATTAACTATCTCCAACAGATCCTCTTCTACCATGTTCAACAGCTTACACCCAGTAAAAGTGAATTAAACTCTTAGGCAGCTGCAGAGGAACTCCATACTCTCCGACTGGCAGAGTCGTATGCGAGTGGGTGTGTGAGTGTTTGTTTGGGTGTGTGTGTGTGTGTGTGTGTGTGTGTCTGTGTGTGTCTGTGTGTGTCTGTGTGTGTCTGTGTGTGTCTGTGTGTGTGTGTGTGTGGTTGGGAGATTAGTCGCAGGGCATGAGACAGAGCGTGTCTATCTAAGATCGGGACCCACACACTCGCACCTCACTGTGTCCATCCAGGGAAGCTCGTGAACGGCCATGTGTGTGGCACTATAAATAACTCAGTGAGGACTGCGCTGCACGTTTGTGGTAATGCGTTGTGGCTAGACAGAGAGAACATGGTCACAACCTTAGACCATCTTCAACTATACATGGTTGGCTCATGGCTTCTGCTGAAGATCTTTCTGACATACATGCAGGTGTGTAGCCTACTTCATGTTCACATCTCTGTTTTTATCTGTTCTGTAGTGCTGTGGTACTTTGATACTCTTACTGTCTCACTGATATGTGAACATCAGCTTGGTGTTAAAAATCATTGCAGTCGGATATTCAACATCAGAAACGAAGATACGTATGCCTAGATGTTTTACTTGGTGAACCATAATTGCTATGCATTCCAATATAGAACCATTTGTATTTGACTGTATTAATAGAAGAGCACCTATAGCCTATTGAGGTTGTGCAGTTACAACTTTTAAGTAATCATAATGTAGCATTGTCATTCAATGAAGCATACTGAACAGGTGGCCGTTCCATGTCTAAATCCAGTAAAAGAAAACGTGTAGCCCCTTGCGGTGTTAGGACCTGGTAGTCAGTTCATGTATTCGCATCTTTGGCGCCATCCTATGTCTGAATTGAGTACAGTCAACCACAAGCTCTATTTTTTTCAGTTTCACTTTTGTGCTTTTGACAGGTCGAGCTCGGTGAGAGCTCCAGAGTAGGCTATTTAATAACAAACACCGTAATAATGTATTGTTTTGTGTATTTAGTTCAGTAAAGAAACTTAGATTTCAGAAGATCTGTCTTTGGTGCAAATAGGCTATGTCACGGTAAATCTTTTTCTCTCACTCATGTCATAGGCTTATCAATGAAGGCTCCCTTCGACCATAATGTAAATAACACTGTGCTAAACAATAATTCTAAATAATTATTCTCGAAATGTGTAAGAAAATATAAAACAAAAGTAGGGTGAAAGTTACGCAGGTAGCTTATTAATTAAAAAGCCTACGTAGTAGGCTGATCTTACCTGATCAGACCTGCCTGTCAGAATAGCAGACAGGGAAGAAGAATGAAAAGCAAATGTAGTGTTCGCACAAGTGACTCCTTACCACATGACGGCAGGAACGTCATTTCCTAACTGTAGGCCCTACCTCGCGCGTTGACCTGATTTGTCCTGCTTTGCGTATCGACTTGCCCGTGACTTTGCTTCTCAGAGTCATGTCCCAGACATGCCCTCCCGAGTAATTTCCACAACGCGCAGTCGAACATGGCAACAGAAGTAAACACACTGTAAACAGGGTTATTACAAATGTGATTGGGCTACATGTTAATTATACTCGTAGGTTGACCTAGATAGCTTATGCCTCGTATTGGTAGGCTACTTGCCAGGGAAAACCCTTGGAAATGGAATGGATTTGGAATGGCAATGAAAGGAAATGCAATGGCTAGGATACCGCCCGGGACCATTACATGCAGGTATTCCCCTGCTGACGAAATCATCTTCACCGTATGATGACAACCATGTTTTATTTTTCTCGAGTCAGACCAAGAGACCATGCTGGTCAAACAATGACGTCGCATAGTTATCTAACATCAGCTATGCCACATTAAAGGGGTCGTTCGGATTGTGATTTTAAACGGTTAGGCGACAAAGTAGGAAGAGATTCACTCGTTCATTTGAGTTTTTCCTACACCACGTATAAAATGCCTTCCTATAAAATATACATCACTTTTTCCCAAGGTTTCTTGTCCCAGACCGACTTCTGTATTGTGCCTCAATGGACTGTACAGGTTATTCTGGAATAATGACACAACAATGCTAACGAATCACCTTTGAAACAGGCACGTCAGATTTAAGGTATGTTTCTACCGCTTTGCTCGTACTGAACACTATGAGAAGAACATTGTTTGCTAAATGTATAGGCTACGGTGTTACCATTTTCAAACATACCATTTGTTTGATTAGGCTATACATTTATTGTTATAAAACTGCTTATTTTTAAAATAGAGATATATTGAGACTAATGATTCTTGAATGTGATCCTTTCCCTTCCATGCTTAGCTGCAGATGCCATGGCAATATCTCAGATCACTCCCACCTTGTATCTCAGTGGCGTGGACGCTGCCTTGAACCACACAGTAATCACCAACCGGCACATCACTCTCATTGTGAATGCCACTGTGGAACACATATGCCCCGAGTACACTGGTGTGGAGTGCATGCGTGTGCCTGTCCTGGACCAGCCCCATGCCTCACTGTCTGAACACTTTGACACAGTGGCTGAACGCATCCACAACAACCAGACTGGCAGCACTCTGGTGCACTGCTCTGCTGGGAGGAGCCGGTCAGCTTCTCTCGTCATGGCTTACCTGATGAAGTTCAGACAGGCCACGCTACTCCAGGCTCACTACTGGGTGCTGGAGGTCCGGCCGTTCATTCGACCCAATGCTGGGTTCTGGCGACAGCTGCTGGAGTACGAGCGCAAGCTTCATGGCAAGAACTCTATCAGGATGGTTGCCACAGTCCTTGGGGTTTTACCAGAGGCAATAGATGTGAATGAAGGGTCAGCATATTGTTTGAATGGGTGACTGAACTTGGATTTAACTTCAGACAATGTGTTTAGAGTTATTCAACCACACTGTCAATGTGAAGTATTTTTTATTATTAACACAATGAAGCTACAGAAATAATAAAACAACTAAAACGAGAGATATCAGTTATATATCTCAGGAATACAAACCACACACTGTTTGATCGGCAGAAAGTATGCAACCTCAAGCATTTGAGCTCAAGTCAGGAACAAGTCAGGACATTTTTTGTCTCCAAAGCCAAACCAGTTCATTCAATAGATTATGCCCCATCAGTCTCACAGAGTCTATGGAAGTAATTATGATGGCATTGGGTCCCTCAGGTGAGCTTTACTGTAGGAGAAATTTGCATGGGAAATCAGGACTCAATACTGGAAGCTCATTTTGACATGAATGTCGTCCAGAATCTGCTGTAGCTCCTCATCTTCAAAGCGACCTTCGAGACTGAAAAAGAAAACATGACATCAGTCTAAAATGAAAAACTTGGTAAAACTTCAGAAGTGTGAACATAAACAAGGTGAACTGAAAGTTATTATCTTATGTGCAGCTGTGAAAGAGGACAGAGTAATGGTTTCCTCTGTTTCAAAGGAACTCGACAACATTTCCAGTTGCTTTATTTTTGTCCAGTCCATATTCCAAAATCTCAGTAGATTTTCAAGTTAACCTGTGCAGTGCAGACATTATACATTTCTGCATGGCGCCACTACATAAGGGTGCTTGCCCTCAACCACAGTGTGCTGACTGTTCTTGGCTAGTTTGTGTTATTTATCCAGCAAGGTACAATCACTAGATACCCTCTCTGACAACGTCCCCATTGTTTGTTCTGATTGTTGCCAGAAGCCTTTTCGCAAGGACAAGTTTCAACTTTTTGCCGTCTCTGCTAGGCATTTCAACATATAAATGTTTTTTTTTTCAACATAAATCCACTGCATTTCTCTGTGAATTCACGTACACATATACAAGTCAAATGCAAAACATTAGTGATTATTGACATTCATGTTTTTTGCCGCAGAGCAAGAGTTGGAGACTTCCTCCACTGAATCTGGCTTCTATAAGCTGCATGCCGAGGTAACTTGCTTGCGATGAGCACCATATAGAGTGCATCACATTTTTAAACCAGTTGTTCACCTGCCTGTTGCACATTTGGCATGATAATGACAGGAAGTGAGCAGGAGTTAAATCCTAATCTACAGTTAAGACAATGTATGCTATACAATTGTCCTCTTTCAGTCTGATCCTCACACATCATAATGTCTTTTTACGTCAATAAATTGTCTGATGGTAGTATTTGAGAAATGGCCACAAGCTGACAAAGGATACACTATATCAGGTAATGCAATGCATTAATCATGTGAGGTAGGTCAGTGTAAATCAACCTAAAATCTAAGGCATGCAAGCAAAGTAGAATATGAGGAGACCACCTGCAAATCTGAAGCAGTGAAAAGTTAAATTAGGCCGGAGACACTGTGCATAATACTAAAAATGGTACCCTTGTGGTGCAAATCAAATGATACAGGTAACCAGCAGCAGGAGCATAAAAAAAATAGTACAGGTACAATACTGCATATGATAAATATATTTTCCACCTTGGTCTTATTATGAGGGCTGCAAGACTCAAGTAAACATCATGCACTTTACTTAACTGCAAACTCTTATAACAGATATCCAAAATCTATTGAGGGATAACTGTAACTTTGTATTCTTCCATTTAACTAGTGTTTATAGTACTTTCATGGTACTAACTGATTACTGTAAAAGGCTTTTCTTATAGAGGCACTGGTGTGAACAATATAACCTGAGAGTAAACCCTGCAGTCAACATACTTTGTTTACTGATACGAGCTACTTTAGACTGAACCAACTTACCTGGGAATCAGGGCTTTTGCCTCCTCAGCAGGCTCTGGACACAAATTGGCTAGGCACGCCAGCTCAAATTTGTGCAGTTTCTTTTGCAATAGCAAGCTGTGGGAGAATTACAAAATAAAAACGCGTTGGTAATAATTCAGATGAATGAAACAGATTAATTTGGACCATCAACGAAATATTGCTAACCCTCAATGAAATTAAATGAAATTGCAATAGTCAACATCATGTATTATCCACACAAAGCCCTTTACAACTACAAAAACCTTACATCAACGAATGAGGAGGAACAAAACAAACCAATATAATTGTGTTAGGCTACATCGTCTATCTAGCAAGCACTATAATGTTGCATGGGACATTCTCTCTCAGATTACATTTAGATAACACCCTTATACATAACCTGACATGGTTACAATGAATTACTTTTAGCTCTACCACTCACCTCCGAACGCTAGCTATGGTTTCCCTGTTCTTATATCGACTGAATCGTGCGGTGTAGTTGAGAGTCTTCATAAAGACTTCAGAGAGTTCTTGCTCATCCTCTGCACTTTCATTCTGTTGCTTTCGATGCTCCAATAACATGTGAACCTCAGAATTCAGTAGAGTCTCTGCATTCTCAAATTCTGAATAGGAAAAAGGCACAATAAAAACCTTCCCGTTGAAAATAAGTTTATCGAAACACAAGTGTTTGAGAATGGATAGGTATTTTACGTAGCTCGTTAGCTACATGACTGACTTAACGATACCTTTAGGGAAGATAAGTTGAGAAGCATCCTCTTCGACGTCACCAACTTGCCCTGAATTGCCGCTCGACGCCATATTGTTGCCCGGTGAAAGATTTAAAGGAAAGGTAAGGCAACTGATTCACCACAGGGACGTACAATCTGTCCCTGTTCACAAAAACACAACTGAACTAAAGATGTGTTCACTGCACACTTCCAGAACGCGTTCGTGCGTCAAGACAATGCACCCTTCTTGGTTTGAAAACAAGGCTGTAAAAAGACTAAGAATTTTCACTAGCGCCCTCACAGTACTGGAGGTTTACTACTGCGAGCTGATGTTGTGAAGAGTTTTAGAACACCATTGCAGGTAGCGAAACTCTCCATCAAACTAGTTTCGTAATTTCTAACGCTCCCGTGCACTTAGATCAGCCCACTGGTAAGAATTTGAGCTTTAAAAAATATATATAAATAACAATACCAAAAGCCTCCTCATGCCACTCCCATTTAAGCTACTGCCTTTGCTGAAAAAAATATATATAGCTTACATAGACATGGCCTACATTCATGCATACATAGACCCTACATAGCCAACATGTTTAGGCTACATATCTACATAGGCTTGCATACACTTGTTTATACATATATAGCCTTGGGTAGCTGGATCATACCACAAAATCGATGCCTTACGACCACAAGAAACAATCCACATTCAAATTACTATAAAAGCAAATATGTTTGTCTTCTCTCCTCAATGAATCTAATTTAAGTCCAATACATATCGTTTGAAATAATTAAAAACACTTTTATGCAGAAAAGGGTGAGGTTTTTGGTCTGTCCCTATGATCTTTCTACTTCAGCAGGACTTTTAAGTTGTAAAATATTGGCAACTTGTTCACATTTTCACTTTTACAGTTTGTGTAAAGTATGATCGTATTGCTGACCTGTGCTTTTGTTCTAAATATGCATGATGAAAACCAACAACAACAAAAAGTATCTGTGTCCCTTGATTTCACATGAATCCTGTTACCCGCATGAAAAAATGCTTGCAAAATAATGGTATATTCTAGAAATAACATCAATAACTGGACTCTTGACATCTCTGTATCAGGAATCCAACTGTGTCAAGACAAGGAGGCCTTTCTTATTTCAATGCTTTTTTAATGCCTCATAATGTCCAGCCACCGGGGTCGAGCATACCCTGTCAACACAGCTACCGTTATGAGGTCAAACGTCAATCAGTGGTAGGCTACACCAGATATGCTGTCAGTGACAATATTTTGTCAAATATTGTCATATGGTAAAGAGCGACCAAAATAGTCCTCATTTAAGTACAATTAACCAAATATGTCCATAAAGACATGTAATATTGCATTTGTCAGTAAAATGGTTGACAAAATAAATATTTAGAAGAAAAAAGTTCTTCAAATTGTCTTTTTTTCTCAAACTGCACAAAAAGTGAAGATTAAAGTTATTTTCAGTTTACATTTTTCAAACTGAAAAGGCATTGATTTTGTGGAATAACCCACCTACATCCAGATATACAGTATGTTTATTTGTGTCATAACACTTATCTATAATGCAGCTAGCTTACATGGTTGATGTTGTCAAAATTGGTAGAAATAGAAAGAAAAAAGATCTTAACTAACTACATGACACCGTGCTTCTGGATGCCAGTAAGGGAAAGGAGGGAGACCGAATAATATCAATCTCTTGTTTGGCTAATATGTTCTACCTGTTTTACTCCTGAAACCCTACTGCTGAGGTGGGGTGCTATTTTCATTTATATGAGCAATTCAGGTTTATACATTAATACATTAAATAACTGCAATAAATGCAATTTCATTAAGTGAAAACTATTATTTAAAATCCTATGACTGAAAGTGGATGGGTCTTATCATTTAAAGGTCATCCATTCTTTCAATTAGTCAACATATTTTCCAGACCTACCATAAGGATTAAACCTTAAAAAAACATAATGCATTCAAATGTTTGTTTTCCCAACAATGCATTTCGGGAGTTCAGAATGGAGGCTGTACGAGGGTGCGCTACTATGGCCATTCTTTTTCCTTGAGATGATGCAAAAACGTATGCGTTGGCCGGGAATCGAACCCGGGTCAACTGCTTGGAAGGCAGCTATGCTCACCACTATACCACCAACGCGTACTTGCACAGCATACCGAGACATTGGACTTTGTACCGTGAAGATTGGCCAGCTTCGTACTACAACATATTATTACTCCATGCGACTTGCCTACCGGTATCTGACATTTCATATTTGTCCCTTCGTGACCATTTGTATCGTCAGATTCGTCCATTTGCTCGACAAATACACTGTAGCAAGCTAACATTACTACCGTATGTCGTAACCTCCTAAGCAGAGGCGCTTTTACACTCATGTCCCATTCCCAACTAGCAACTTCACAAACGAGCGCCGTGGGTTTCATTGCAGTGACGAGGCTGTCTTCTGACTAGTTGCCTTTTCACGAACTAACTACGCGAGGACAATCTTTGTTGATGATTGCATGAAATCAAGGTTTCAGTTCCACTTTCCGCGACTGCCCACTTCCTTGTTTCATGCCTCTGGCTTGTCCAGTCTGTCTCTATATCAAAGTCTCAAGACGCCCTATTTTGGCAGTTACAAATGGTACTGATAAAAGCATGGTAATACTCATGTTTTGCTTCGTGTCAGTCTTTACTTGATTTATGACACCCAAGGCCTATTTTGACCAACCTATAGCACGCAATGCTCTGGTCCATCTTTTTAGTCGAACTATGTCCTCCATATTTACACCTCACCTACCCAGCCATCTTCACACATCTGCATATAGCCTGTGGTATATTTAAGTTTTCACCCTGTCATTCTACCACCTTCTGTAATCCTGGTCTGCCACCTGGTTTCTTCCCTTCACGTTGATTAAAATGTACAGAATGTGGGAATGAAATGATAGTCAATTAAGATTATTAGACCAGAGAAGGCGAGCGGCTGACTGGGAGTGAAGTAGACCAACCACATCCACAGGGGCCTGGTCATGCATTACTCTATATTTAATAGTGAGAATTTTAAACTGAATCCCTAAGTCCATGAAATGTTGATTTTTCTCTCAGCTGATTCATTCCATTATAAGACTGGTCCCACAAAGGGCAGCCTCTCATAATTCTGTCTAACCCAGTAGGCTACTAATGTTGTAATTAGCCCTGTTAAATCCACCAGCACCACTTCAGAGCAACTACTTAGCCTGAATAGAGAATGATGCCATTCATGTACACTTCTTCCTCCTTATAATAATAATCATATAACCTGTATGTCCAACACCCAATTGGCACTCCCAAATCTTCTGGCCATGACAATTCCAGTGCTGATACACTGTCTTGAGTCTAGGTGGAATGTATGCAGGGAGTAACAGCCACGTTCACAGTGCTTCAATTTATACATAACATAGCATAAAGAAAGGTTGAATATGGACAGAGAGACATTCACCAGTAGATGGCAGTAAAGTCTCACATAACTTCTGTGAACAAACTGAGAAAGACATGTACAGCGTTTATCTATACTTGTAAGTGTGTTGTCTCATAAGCTTTGGCTTTTATGTTTTGATATATGTGTATCACATGATATGTATTTGTTGGTCAAGTTTCTTCTACACATATTAGAATAATCTCGAAAGAGGCCACAGTGCTTGCATTGCAATGTTACAATGATTTACTTGTAAAATATCACACAGACATATCACTATTCATTTCAAGCAGAAACTATTGGTGCTGTGGACAACCTTGCACTTGTGCCCCCACTGCTCGTGAAAGTCACTGTAGAAACATTAAATGAAACTGAATAAGTTCTGACAATTGTCTCTATTTTTAGTTTACCAGCTTTGACGTTATTTATACCGAACTAACTGAACTCTCTGGAAAATGTCTGAGAACCTAAAGGAATAATTTGCCTCCCTCAGATGGCTGTGGTGGCATAATATCTATATGGATACTTATATGCTCTGGTTAGTATGGATTTCTAATATATAGAAATGTAGAAAACCTGTAGCAACCTGTTGAATGTACTTGGCTTTGTTTCTTTGAATACCAAGGCACACCTTCCTTTGACACTTCTCTCAAAATGTATAGATTTTAAGAGATGATGAAGACAAATGAAAAGAAGACAATGCCTTAGTGCAGTGCTTATATGTTCTGGTAATAATATCTAATTATTCTTTATAAGCTGCCCTTGCAGGTCTTCAACAACACCTCCCAGTTAAGGCCATAATTCAAGATGTCAATACTATCAGAGGCTAACGCCATCTTAGAAGGTGATTTAAACAAATAAACGCACCATCATGTCTTTGTTCAGTTGTTGAATTTCTGGGAGAGGTGGTGGTGTCCTCCCATAAGAGATTCCATTAGACACCTGACCCTGACAGCCGGCCTAAATCCCCCTGCAGACACACCTGTGGAGGGCTGTATAAAAGCTCAGGTGAGATGGGTCTCACACACCGAGCCCCAGTGAAGGAGCCGTCCACAGCATCTCCACACACTAAAGCAACATGGACCTCAAAGCCTCCATCTCCCTTCTTGTGCTGCTGCTGCTTGGCCTGTCCAAGGCTCTGCCTGTCATGGTAAGAATGCCTGAGATATTCAGAACTCTATCTTTAAATACTAATTGTTTGTTTGTACCGTTTCATCTTCACCTTTTGGATTATATTTGTCTCTAGGAGGACGGTGATGAAAATTGGATTTACATAGAGGAGTCTGACAGTGACATAACTACACAGAATCTGGCAACCAACAATGGCCTGTCCAAGGAACTGCATGTCATGGTGAGAATATCTGCTACATTCAGAATGCTATTTTCAAATACTAATTGTGGGTTTGGACCCTTTTATTTGAACATATTTGTATTGGTTCTCAGGAGGACGGTGATGAAGATGAGATTCTCATAGAGGAGTCTGACAGTGTGGACATAACTACACAGATTCTGGCAACCAATAATGGTATGTTTCTTATTATTTAAACTATTTTACTGCTTCATTTAAATGATCGTTGGCATAAACTTACAGTGACACTAGAATAACTTTTAAAATGACATTTCATCTTTCAGCTTCCAGTGAGTTTCTAATGGAAGGAGATATTGTTATGCCAAGAACCAGGAATGCTCTGGCTTGTTGGAACAACCAATGCTTATGGAGGAAGTCTTCTAATGGGAAAGTTCAGGTCCCCTACACAGTCAACTCTCAGTTTTGTAAGTATTTGTTGTATTTTTTAATATGCAATATATAAATATATTGTAAAGCATTTGTGCTAAGCGTATGTGGTGCTTTTCAGCTTGCGATGACAAAATGAAAATTCAAAATGCCATGGCAACCTTCAACAGAAAAACCTGTGTTCAGTTTGTTGCTCGCTCGACTCAGAGGGACTTCATCAGCATTGAGAACAGAGCTGGGTGAGTTTGTCGACTGTAAAGTGTTGAAAATGTCTACGTCCACACACACCTGCTTCCTGGAACATAGCTTTTATCTCTTTAATGTAAATCCCACACTAATTATCCTGGTAGCACTTTATGCAAAGACACCAGTGAAGACCACTACCAAATTAATACCAGTTTGGAATTACATGCATAATTACTAGTAAATATTCATTAATGCTGATTAGTGTGTGACTGACTGGTAATTAGTAACATAATGTCATTTAACACATCCTGGTTGTAAAGAATATTTTTTGTGAGCAAATAAAACTTGTTATATACAGTATAAACAAGTTAATAAAACCCTGTTGTAACTATTGTAGTCTTTGTTTCTTCCATCTTTGTCAGGTGTTTCTCATACCTTGGGAGGACAGGAGGCAAACAGGTGCTCTCCCTCCAAAAGAATGGTTGCGTTTACCACGGCATCATCCAGCATGAACTCCTCCATGCTCTGGGCTTCTACCATGAACAAACCAGGAGTGACAGAGACCAGTATGTGAAAATCAACTGGGATTACATCAACCCACGTAAGCCATATTACTTATGCTTAATTCGCTCTCAGAATAATTTAAATGAACACAGACTATATCTAAAATAATTCTTCATGAGAGAGAGGTATGTTTTTAAAGCTCTTGTTTGTCTGTCTTTTGGCAGAAACTACTTCCAACTTCCAGAAACAACGCACCAACAACCAGAACACTCCATATGACTACACTTCTGTGATGCATTATGGGAGGTAAGAAAATGGGACCCACTGAATAAAACGTATTCATCAAGAGCTGTTTTTACCTGTTCACATAACTAAATAAAAGTATGTTTTATAAAACTTTTACAAATCACTGTCCTCATTTCCTCCTGTAGAACTGCTTTCACAACCCAGAGAGGAAAGGAGACAATCACTCCAATTCCAAACCCAAATGTGCAAATTGGACAGAGACGAGGAATGTCTACCACTGACATCCTGAGGATCAACAAACTCTATGGATGCTGTGAGTATGACCTCCTGCATCCTATGGTGAAACATCAAAGAACTTTGAGATTTCTGAACTGATGAGTACTGCAAACTATTTCGTAATCTAAGGGGCCGTAAGGCCCTACGCAGTGTGGTCAGGTCTGCGGAGTTTATCATAGGCAGGGAGCTCCCAACCTTGAGGACATCTTCCATACACGATGCATCAGAAAAGCTGGCAGGATCCTTAAAGACTGCCACCATCCATTCTATAGACTTTTTTCCCCTTTGCCTTCTGGTAGGCGTTACCGAAGTATTCGATCTCGCACCAGTAGATTGGAGAGCAGTTTCTTTCCAAGGGCCATCAGGCTTTTAAATGGACAGTGATACAGTCTCGCCACCTTACACCTTACATGTTACAGTTTTCTACTGTTTGCACTGCACTAATATTGCACTTCCTGATACCAGGCACATTTGATTTCTATTTAGGTAAGTATAGGTATATTAGGTTAGTTTAGGTTTCTATATGTGTATTATATGTTTAGCAGATGGTATTGTATATTTATTTTGTAGAATGTGTAGATTTATTATATGTTTTTTTATGTGTGTAATTTATTTTCAGAGTACTTGATGGTATGTTATTTTATGTTATGCTATGGTAGGTTGTCTTGTCCTGAGAATTTCAATGCCCAGTCTGACTCTTTTTTTCTGTGTATCTGACAAATAAATACTTGAACTTGAACTTAATTCTGACAATCCTTTCCTCATCCAAACAGAACCAAACCCAAACTGATGCTGTCCCAGTCTGGCAACACCACATGACGTCTTGATCACAGAACACAATGTAACAGATGAATATGTAGATGTCTTGTGAGCATCACAACTGTCATATTGGTATTACTGGAAAATAAAATGACTGAAAATAACTCATCGTCTTGTTGTTGCTCTACTATTTTCATGCAATATGGCAAATTAATCTATTTCCATAATCAGAAACATATCCCTTCAGTATCCTTTTTTAAAAGAACAGCCACACAACAGTTCACATTAACACATATGAGCCAAAATGTCACAGGTTATGGAACTAAGAGAGCAAGTGTGTATATGTGGGCCCAGTTCAGATTCTCTGTGGGCAGTCATACGAATTCTAAACAAAGCCCCAGTGGGGTCTCTATGGAATCGTCCACAAGGGCTGATCCATGGAAATCCCACACAGGTCCATTGTGGGATGGGCCATGATGGGCCCTCAGGATCATTTGCCAATGTGGCCCAGTATAGGTCGACAATGAGCATGTCTGTGCTGTGGGTTTGCCTATGTTCGCTTCTGTGGGTCGACTATAGGACATGGGACCCTCATGAGAGCTAACTTATGGAGCTTCCATATGGGTTCGGTGGGGTTTTGCCCATGATGGGCTCTCCGTAGCATCTTTAACATGGGAACAGGAATTGGCGCAGAGTGTGGGCACAATATGGGAAGCGTCCAGTAGACTATGTCCTTACGAGACAGGGCAGTTTTCTTCTTCTTAAACTAGCATGCTCACTGGCTAACAACCAACAGACTTAACTTGCAAACACCATCAGGAGTGCTGAAACTGATCAAAATCATCTTACTTGAACTGATGCATTTGGCAATATAAACGTAAAAAACCCTACACTATCAATATAAGTTGGCATTAAACTTCATTTATTGATGATTTATGGATAATATAGTTTTTAATTCCTTTGTATTTACATTGAAAATGGAAGATCAACAATTTGAGTAAATGCTCCATGTGATCTTTTATTAAAAAACAGCAGCAACAAAAACGTACACAAAAAAGAAGCCACGTCCCACATGTTGCAGAATACACACAGTACACAGTTTGTACCAGTAGCCTACTGTGACCAACTGTACATGCTGAACATGCAAAATGCATTTTATCTGCATTGAAAATGTTTTGAGATCTTTAAAGAGAAAGAAGGAATATTTTTACTATAAGGTGCAATATTTTCCATGTTTGATTTTGATGCAATCCACAAGTAATCCTAAAGTATTCAGATAAAATTGTGTTTTTTTGTAATCCCTTTACATTAGTAATTACATAAATTGCTAGGTAATTTGTATATTTAGTGATGGATTACATTTCAAAGTAATCTTACCCAACTCTGAACAAAACCTGATCCCATGTGCCTCAAACTTGTATGCCTTACTGTGATATGTGATACTGTAATCATCTTGTAGCCTTAGTAATAAAGCAGCTTTACTAACATGTGATTTGCGGACTTGTGGAAGTCTTTTTTATAATGCTTAGTTAGTTTCTGAATCCAATTCTAGTCAGTGATGTGAGTGGTGAGTGGTGGAGTGGTGAAAATGGTGGTGAAAATGTACAAATAAAACACATTTATTTTGTGAAATATATTTGTTATTTGTTTATTAATGTCAATCATGTGGGAATGATAGTCAATTAAGATTACTAGACCAGAGAGAGCGAGCTGCTGAGTGGGAGTGAAGTAGATCAACCACATCCGCAGGGGCCTGGTCATGCATTACTCTGTATTTAATAGTGAGAATTTTAAACTGAATCCCTAAGTCCATGAAATGTTGATGTATCTTTCAGCTGATTCATTCCATTATAAGACTGGACCCACAAAGGGCACCCTCTCATAATTCTGTCTAACCCAGTAGGCTACTAATGTTTTATTTAGCCCTGTAAAATCCACTAGCACCGCTTCAGAGCATCTACTTAGCCTGAATAGAGAATGATGCCATTCATGTTCACTTTTTCCTCCTTATAATAATAATCATATAACCTGTATATCCAACACCCAATTGGCACTACCAAATGTTATGATCTCTCACAGCTACTCAGTAATGGTCTCTTCTAGCCATGACAATTCTAGTGCTGATACACTGTCTTGGGTCTAGGTGGAATGTATGGAGTAACAGCCACGGTCACAGTGCTTCAATTTAGACATAACATAACATAAAGACAGGTTGAATATGGACAGAGAGACATCCACCAGTAGATGGCAGTAAAGTCTCACATAACTTCTGTGAACAAACTGAGAAAGACATGTACAGCGTTTATCTATACTTGTCTTGTAAGTGTGTTGTCTCATAAGCTTTGGCTTTTATGTTTTTGATATATGTGTATCACATGATATGTATTTGTTGGTCAAGTTTCTTCTTACACATATAAGAATCATCTCGAAAGAGGCCACAGTGCAATGTTACAATGATTTACTTGTAAAATATCACACAGACATATCACTATTCATTTCAAGCAGAAACTATTGGTGCTGTGGACAATCTTGCACTTGTGGCCCCACTGCTCGTGAAAGTCACTGTAGAAACATTAAATGAAACTGAATAAGTTCTGACAATTGACTCTATTTTTAGTTTACCAGCTTTGACGTTATTTATACCAAACTAACTGAACTCTCTGGAAAATGTCTGAGAACCTAAAGGAATAATTTGCCTCCCTCAGATGGCTGTGGTGGCATAATATCTATATGGATACTTATATGCTCTGGTTAGTATGGATTTCTAATATATAGAAATGTAGAAAACCTGTAGCAACCTGTTGAATGTACCTGGCTTTGTTTCTTTGACTACCAAGGCACACCTTACTTTGACACTTCTCTCAAAATGTATAGATTTTAAGAGATGATGAAGACAAATGAAAAGAAGACAATGCCTTAGTGCAGTGCTTATGTTCCGGTAATAATATCTAATTCTTCTTTATAAGCTGCCCTTGCAGGTCTTCAACAACACCTCTCAGTTAAGGCCATAATTCAAGATGTAAATACTATCAGAGGCTAACGCCATCTTAGAAGGTGATTTAAACAAATAAACGCACCATCATGTCTTTGTTCAGTTGTTGAATTTCTGGGAGAGGTGGTGGTGTCCTCCCATAAGAGCTTCCATTAGACACCTGACCCTGACAGCCGGCCTAAATCCCCCTGCAGACACACCTGTGGAGGGCTGTATAAAAGCTCAGGTGAGATGGGTCTCACAACCGAGCCCCAGTGAAGGAGCCGTCCACAGCATCTCCACACACTAAAGCAACATGGACCTCAAAGCCTCCTTCTCCCTTCTTGTGCTGCTGCTGCTTGGCCTGTCCAAGGCTCTGCCTGTCATGGTAAGAATGCCTGAGATATTCAGAACTCTATCTTTAAATACTAATTGTTTGTTTGTACCGTTTCATCTTCACCTTTTGGATTATATTTGTCTCTAGGAGGACGGTGATGAAAATTGGATTTACATAGAGGAGCCTGACAGTGACATAACTACACAGAATCTGGCAACCAACAATGGCCTGTCCAAGGAACTGCATGTCATGGTGAGAATATCTGCTACATTCAGAATGCTATTTTCAAATACTAATTGTGGGTTTGGACCCTTTTATTTGAACATTTAGGTTTTTATTGGTTCTTAGGAGGATGGTGATGAAGATGAGATTCTCATAGAGGAGTCTGACAGTGTGGACATAACTACACAGATTCTGGCAACCAATAATGGTATGTTTCTTATTATTTAAACTATTTAACTGCTTCATTTAAATGATCGCTGGCATAAACTTACAGTGACACTAGAATAACTTTTAAAATGACATTTCATCTTTCAGCTTCCAGTGAGTTTCTAATGGAAGGAGATATTGTTATGCCAAGAACCAGGAATGCTCTGGCTTGTTGGAACAACCAATGCTTATGGAGGAAGTCTTCTAATGGGAAAGTTCAGGTCCCCTACACAGTCAACTCTCAGTTTTGTAAGTATTTGTTGTATCTTTTTATATGCAATATATATATATATATATATATATTAAAGCATCCCCATTGAACATTTGTGCTAAACGTATATGGTGCTTTTCAGCTTGCGATGACAAAATGAAAATTCAAAATGCCATGGCAACCTTCAACAGAAAAACCTGTGTTCAGTTTGTTGCTCGCTCGACTCAGAGGGACTTCATCAGCATTGAGAACAGAGCTGGGTGAGTTTGTCGACTGTAAAGTGTTGAAAATGTCTACGTCCACACACACCTGCTTCCTGGAACATAGCTTTTATCGCTTTAATGTAAATCCCACACTAATTATCCTGGTAGCACTTTATGCAAAGATCCAATGTAATGACACCAGTAAAGACCACTAATTAATACCAGTTTGGAATAACATGCATAATTACTAGTAAATATTCATTAATGCTGATTAGTGTGTGACTGACTGGTAATTAGTAACATAATGTCATTTAACACATCCTGGTTGTAAAGAATATTTTTTGTGAGCAAATAAAACTTGTTATATACAGTATAAACAAGTTAATAAAACCCTGTTGTAACTATTGTAGTCTTTGTTTCTTCCATCTTTGTCAGGTGTTTCTCATACCTTGGGAGGACAGGAGGCAAACAGGTGCTCTCCCTCCAAAAGAATGGTTGCGTTTACCACGGCATCATCCAGCATGAACTCCTCCATGCTCTGGGCTTCTACCATGAACAAACCAGGAGTGACAGAGACCAGTATGTGAAAATCAACTGGGATTACATCAACCCACGTAAGCCATATTACTTATGCTTAATTCGCTCTCAGAATAATTTAAATGAACACAGACTATATCTAAAATAATTCTTCATGAGAGAGAGTATGTTTTTAAAGCTCTTGTTTGTCTGTCTTTTGGCAGAAACTACTTCCAACTTCCAGAAACAACGCACCAACAACCAGAACACTCCATATGACTACACTTCTGTGATGCATTATGGGAGGTAAGAAAATGGGACCCACTGAATAAAACGTATTCATCAAGAGCTGTTTTTACCTGTTCACATTACTAAATAAAAGTATGTTTTATAAAACTTTTACAAATCACTGTCCTCATTTCCTCCTGTAGAACTGCTTTCACAACCCAGAGAGGAAAGGAGACAATCACTCCAATTCCAAACCCAAATGTGCAAATTGGACAGAGACGAGGAATGTCTACCACTGACATCCTGAGGATCAACAAACTCTATGGATGCTGTGAGTATGACCTCCTGCATCCTATGGTGAAACATCAAAGAACTTTGAGATTTCTGAACTGATGAGTACTGCAAACTATTTCGTAATCTAAGGGACCGTAAGGCCCTACTCAGTGTGGTCAGGTCTGCCGAGTTTATCATAGGCAGGGAGCTCCCAGCCTTGCAGGACATCTTCCATACACGATGCATCAGAAAAGCTGGCAGGATCCTTAAAGACTGCCACCATCCATTCTATAGACTTTTTTCCCCTTTGCCTTCTGGTAGGCGTTACCGAAGTATTCGATCTCGCACCCGTAGATTGGAGAGCAGTTTCTTTCCAAGGGCCATCAGGCTTTTAAATGGACAGTGATACAGTCCTGCCACCTTACACTTTACATGTTACAGTTTTCTACTGTTTGCACTACAGTAATATTGCACTACCTGATACCAGGAACATTTGATTTGTCTTTGATAGTATAGGTATATTAGGTTAGTTTAGGTTACTATATGTGTATTATATGTTTAGCAGATGGTATTGTATATTTATTTTGTAGATTTTGTAGATTTATTATATGTTTATTATATGTGTAATTTATGTTCAGAGTACTTATATGTGATGTTATGTTATTTTATGTTATGCTATGGTAGGTTGTCTTGTCCTGAGATTTTTAATGCCCAGTCTGAATCTGTTTTTCTGTGTATCTGACAAATAAATACTTGAACTTGAACTTAATTCTGACAATCCTTTCCTCATCCAAACAGAACCAAACCCAAACTGATGCTGTCCCAGTCCGGAACAACCACATGACGTCTTGATCACAGAACACAATGTAACAGATGAATATGTAGATGTCTTGTGAGCATCACTACTGTCATATTGGTATTACTGGAAAATAAAATGACTGAAAATAACTCATCGTCTTGCTGTTGCTCTACTATTTTCATGCAATATGGCAAATTTCCATAATCAGAAACATATCCCCTCAGTATCCTTTTTCAAAAGAACAGCCACACAACAGTTCACATTAACACATGTGAGCCAAAATGTCAACAAGTTATGGAACTAAGAGAGCAAGTGTGTATATGTGGGCCCAGTTCAGATTTTCTGTGGGCAGATATACAAATTCTAAACGAAGCCCCAGTGGGGTCTATGTGGAATCGTCCAGGAGGGCTGATCCATGGAAATCCCACACAGGTCCATTGTGGGATGGGCCATGATGGGCCCTCAGGATCATTTGCCAATGTGGCCCGGTATAGGTCGACAATGAGCATGTCTGTGCTGTGAGTTTGCCCATGTTCGCTTCTGTGGGTCGACTATAGGACATGGGACTCTCATGAGAGCTAACTTATGGAGCTTCCATATGGGTTCGGTGGGGTTTTGCCCATGATGGGCTCTCCGTAGCATCTTTAACATGGGAACAGGAATTGGCGCAGAGTCTGGGCACAGTATGGGAAGCGTCCAGTAGACTATGTCCTTACGAGACAGGGCAGTTTTCTTCTTCTAAAACTAGCATGCTCACTGGCAAACACCATCAGGAGTGCTGAAACTGATCAAAATCATCTAACTCCTTGAACTGATGCATTTGGCAATATAAACGTAAAAAACTCTACACTATCACTATAAGCTGGCATTTAACTTTATTTATTGATGATTTATGGATAATATAGTTTTTAATTCCTTTTTATTTACATTGAAAATGGAAAATGAACAATTTGAGTAAATGCTCCATGTGATATTTTATTAAAAAACAGCAGTGACAAAAACGTACACAAAAAAAAGAAGCCACGTCCTGCATGTTGCAGAATACACACAGTACACAGTTTGTACCAGTAGCCTACTGTGACCAACTGTACATGCTGAACATGCAAAATGCATTTTATCTGCATTGAAAATGTTTTGAGATCTTTAAAGAGAAAGAAGGAATATTTGTACTATAAGGTGCGATATTTTCCATGTTTGATTTTGATGCAATCCACAAGTAATCCTAAAGTATTCAGATAAACACAAGATTGTGTTTTGTTGTAATCCCTTTACATTAGTAAATACATAAATCGGTAGGTAATTTGTATATTTAGTGATGGATTACATTTCAAAGTAATCTTACCCAACTCTGAACAAAACCTGATCCCATGCGCCTCAAACTTGTATGCCTTACTGTGATATGTGATACTGTAATCATCTTGTAGCCTTACTAATAAAGCAGCTTTACTAACATGTGATTTGCGGACTTGTGGAAATCTTTTTCATAATGCTTAGTGAGTTTCCGAATCCAGTTCTAGTCAGTTATGTGAGTGGTGAAAATGTATACAAATAAAACACATTTATTTTGTGAAATATATTTGTTATTTGTTTATTAATGTAAATCATGTGGTGTGGTATACAATGGATTTTTGTAATGTTAACTTTTTTCTTTGTAAGAGTTTGCCTTGAAGACGTTTTTTGCCTCCTTCTCCATCTTCAGCACATTTGCCATCTCCTCCTTCTCCATCTTCTGCACCTTTGCCATCTCCTCTTCCTCTATCTTTCGCTTCTCTGCCAACTCATCTGCCATTCTCTTCTTCTGTGCCTTCTCTTGGGAGTTTACCTCAGCAATGTCTTTGGTCAGCATTTTCTTATCTGATTCCTCCCTGTATATCTCTTAATCGAAGAAACACTTTCCATCTCTGCCTGTTTAAGCTCCTTCTCTCTCTTTTGCCTCTTGGCCAAATCTTCCTTCTCTCCCGCTTTCTTCTCTACCAGCTCTTCTTTCTCTCTATTTTTCTTTGCTTTCAGCTCTTCCTTCTCTCTTTTTCTTCGCTTTCAGCTCTTCTTTCTCTTTCCTTTTCTTCGCTACCAGCTCTTCTTTCTCTCTCTTTTTCTTCTCTACCAGCTCTTCCTTCTCTCTCTTTTTCTTCGCTACCAGCTCTTCATTCTCTCTCTTTTTCTTCGCTTTCAGCTCTTCCTTCTGTCTCCTTTTCTTCGCTACCAGCTCTTCTTTCTCTCTCTTTTCCTTTTCCACCAGCTCTTCTTTCTCTCTCTTTTTCTTCTCCACTAGCTCTTTCTTTTCTCTTTTTGTCTTCTCTACCAGCTCTTCCTTCTCTCTCTTTTTCTTCGCTACCAGCTCTTCCTTCTCTCTCTTTTTCTTCGCTACCAGCTCTTCATTCTCTCTCTTTTTCTTCGCTTTCAGCTCTTCCTTCTCTCTCCTTTTCTTCGCTACCAGCTCTTCTTTCTCTCTCTTTTCCTTCTCCACCAGCTCTTCTTTCTCTCTCTTTTTCTTCTCCACCAGCTCTTTCTTTTCTCTTTTTTTCTTCTCTACCAGCTCTTCCTTCTCTCTCTTTTTCTTTTCCATTAGGTCCTTCTCTGATCTCTTCTTTTCTTCATTTGCCCTCTCCTTCTCCACCTCCAGCCTTCTCTTTTCCTCAGATGCTGCGTGCTTGTTCAGTGTCTTCATTGATGTTTTGAGCTGCCTCTCTCTCTCTGCGAATTGCTTTTTCGCTTGCTTTTCTTGAGCCTTCCATTGCCTCTCGCGGATCTCCAGCATCTGTGTTTCTTTCTCTTCCATCTCTTTCAGCTGCTTGGTGCAGTCACGCAAGTCTGATTGGAGTTTAGCTCTCTCTCTTTTTATAATGTCCTTTGCGGCTCTCTGCTTTAATTTGATCTCAGCCTCCTGAATTAGCAGGTATTCGCTGATATACTTCTTATGCTCAGGCGTCATATTTTTTTGCTCTCTCTTAAAGTAATCTTTCCGTTTCTCCAGGGCCTTTTTTTCCACCTTCAGTCTGATCTTTTCCTCCTTCTCATGACTTTTTAGCGTGACCAAATTGTCCAGGATGGCCCATTTGATACGAAGATGCTCAGTGATGGTTAGGCGTGGAGTTTCCTCCGTACCGGCGTCTATCCTTGCCATTTTAGGACTCTTTGTCTTCTTTGTCTTCTTTTTCTTCACAGGAGCCCTCTGCTTATTCATGACCTGCTCATCAGTGTCACTTTCGTCCGTCACAGAAATCTGATTAAGAAGTTAATCAGATGTTAAAAACAGATAAACCTACAACATATTTAAGCAGCTGTATATTGATATAAAAAGATCACCAACTTGACCGTCTGGTCTGGTACTAACCATTATTATTTTGATAGGCTCCTTCCCCATACATTTAGGGCATTTCAGCTCTACAGCCTTGCGGGTGTTTGGGCAAACAAGAATGGTGGGAGGGCCATGACACGTGTGTCCCACAGGGACATTGCCCTCCATTTGAACACGGTGTGGGAATGTGCAACAGTCCAAGCAGATGTTTAGTTCTTTAAGACTTCTATCAGGGTAGCATTCAAAGACAGACTCTGTCTCTGCTAACTGCTCAACAGCAATGTCAAAGTCATCCTCATGATGTTCTGCATCCTTCTGTGTTTCAAAGTCCCTCAGCAACTCCTCTCTTAACTTCTGTAGTTCCAGGGTGAGGTCGATGTTCGTGCCGTCCAGACCATTACACGGCTCGAGCTGTGGCTCAGTCAGCTTAGGGCAAGAGGCAGCGAAGATGGCAGGCCGAGTAGGTGATACAGGGGTTGTAGGGGGGGCTTGTTCACAGTAAGCTGAGATGCTGCAGCATGATGCTCCTTAACCACTGAGGGCTCAGAGCAAATTTTATGACCCTTCATATAGTTGGAGTTATAGGGGACACCATGAACGCGTCTGCTCTGAGCTGAGCCCATCTGGCTCGGCAAGGTCCGTAGGGGCACAGGGAGCCTTGGGGCCACAGAGATGGCCATTGGCTCATGCTTCTGGAGAACCTCTAACAGTTGACCTGGGCTCCTCGAGAAAACATTGGGGCTGTCTATTCCAGCCTGCAAGTCAAAGACATGTTTCTTCATGTTACACAAACACACACACAGAAGCAAATAGTATTCTGATAGCATCTGACTTCTGTTCAGAGTTTTTACCCCAACGTCATCCACTTCTCCCTCAGACAGCTCAGCACTGTCATCTAATTGACATGGCTGAGGTTGTTGATCACGAAAAGGCTTCATCTTTGAGTGAAAACTAAAGAGAAAATGTAGTTGATTTTATTAATTAAACACCACTTCAGAGATTATAATACAAGCAAGGACAGTGCATTTGAAAAGCCTTAAAATCACATTGGCAGACAAACATGGGATCTATCTATCAGAGATTGGAAATCAAAAGAAAGCAATGATTTATAACCACTTATATTCCATACACTTTCCTTTTCTTCCTGGTTTATGGTTTTGTATGATTAGACATATTTAGTGCCATACACAGTTACCGATTGGAGTTATGGATAAATAAAACAGACCTGATAGGTCTTATTGCTCTCCAATCAATTTCGTAGACATAACTAAATATACCATTTCCTAGACATGAAAATTATACCGTACTGTAAACTCACCACAAAATCAAACACGTTAACTGGATTTGTCGTTGCTTACAGTCCTAAGTATTGCTATCCTAAACTGAATTGACTTTCCAAGTGAAGCGCTCGTTATCTTATGTTCATGAAATGGAATTTCACCATTATGTCGTCAACTATTTGCGTGGCGTCACAATCAGTACACAAATAAAAGAGTCTACGTCCATTATGCACTACCTACCCTCGTCACGTAGGCTAGGCTACATGATATTTTATTCAAATAAGCGTCATTTTCGGACGGATCAGGAATAACTGCATGAAACACGATAAATCTGCCTATATAAACTACACTTTCTAGTTGCTTTTGGCTCCCCCCTATGGCCATAATTGGACATTGGACATTACTGAATTATGATCATGATTAGGCCACGCAGGTTTATGAAAATAGTACACTTTCTACCCGTGTAGAGGCCATTGGAATGTTTCAACAGCCTTCGCCCATCTTACTTTGTCTCAGATGAACATGAAATCTAAATTAAATTGAGAGGAAACACATCAGGAGAACAAATCACAGCAATTCTAGAGAGGGTCTTTTTTTGTGATATTCTGATGGCTGTGTACCGGGGCCAATGACCTTTCCACAAACCACAAAGTCAGCTTTTGTAAGAGTAGGCGTACATTTGAGAAACCTGTAAGAAACTACAAACTTAAAATGAACAAGATATGATATAACATCGTTTAAAAAAATATTTAAATAAAACAGCATTCGAGGTTGTTCAGATAAAGAGTTATGTGAACGTAAAATAATACCTAGAGCAAGAAGGGAACCTAACAAAAAATGACAAGCTTTGAACTGATCAGAACAGGGAGAGGGGAGTGGCTTGAGAAACAGAACAGTTTAATGTCTGCAAAAGGAAACGTTAACATATGTACATAATATATACAGTATATGAAACTAATTCCAAATTATGCCTAGATGAGAAAAACATGGTTTATATCTCAATATTAAGGAACGTCTACTCTTCTCTAGCTTCTAACATTAGCAAGATGGTTAGCCTGCCAGCAACCAGCATACATTGTGTTAACAAAAGCGTCTTGGTGAGTTCATATCGTCTGAATATGAATGTGTATTATTTCTGAAATAGATATCGGTGCAATTCAAAAGAAGAAAAACAGACAAAAAGCATATGTTTTCCGTATATATATGCTATGGAATAGAGAGCTGCTAATGTAACAGGTTAGAAAAACAGTATTAATAATTGCTCAAGATCTGTTACCTGTATTTCAGTTTCTTTCATTATTACTTTTATTTTTGATATCACAGGCACACTGATATTGGGGGTCTCGGATAGCCCCCCTGCCTCCTCTTGTATTGTCCCTCTCTCCCCCTTCCTCTTTCCTGTTTGTTTTATGCTGGAATGAGGTACATAGGTGGTGGAGTTTCAATGGGATAGATGAATCTAGTAAATATTGGCTTTAAAAATAGACATCTATGTTATTATATATATATATATATATATATATATATATATATATATATATATATATATTATTATAAACGTATTATTATTAAATGTATTATATATCTGAACTATTTATAAGAAATATCCTTCTGATATATTCTTGATGTATACATGTCTGTTTTTATTGCCTGTTTGTTTTATGCTGGAATGAGCATTTATAAGTGAAGCTAGCAGGCTGGAGACCAAACTGTTTATGTTGGTGTGCTTGTACAGGTGATAAAATATCCATCTTGCAACAGTTGTCCATGAATCAAATTAATTACACAACGCAGAAGTTTACACCGGTTTCACTAACGTTAATTAGCATACAGTTTTTCTCCATTGCTTTGGATCATTTCACAAAACAGAAATGACATTCTCAAAGACCTTAGTGCATTTGGCAAAATAGCCTATATGGTTCATCACAACTACATAGATCACCTTCAAAAGGTCATATCTCACCCAAAACGGTTTACTCAAGCTTCAAAACCAAATCATTTTCTCATATAAATAGTCAGTGCCCCCAAAATGAAAAGTTCCTTCTTGATTGTGGCTCATCTCTCGAAAAAGAAAAACCTGCAAACGGTCATATCTCTCCCAAAACAGACAACTCATCAGTCAAAACAAATTCCGCGTGCATGCCGCAACCATCCCTTACACTGATCTGCTGTGACATCGACACAAGCAGCATCCATTGCCTGGAGAAGGGACCTCTGGTTTAGAGCCCGATGCTCGTAGACCCCTCCACCTCCATGCAAAAAAAAAAACTCCACGATAAGATTTAGGTATGGGGAGTAAGGTGATTAGAGGCACCATCAGCATCCTTGGATGGGCAGCAAACCACGCCCTGATGAGCGGGCCTCGGTGGAAGCTAACATTGTCCCACACAATGACAAATGTAGGCAAGTGAGGGCCTACCAAACACCCCTCATGTAGAGGGATAAGATCAGAGTGCAGGCGGTCCAAGAACACCAGGAGCTTCTGGGTGTTGTTTGGGCCAAGACTGGGAATGTGGGTGACTACACCATTCTCTGAAATGGCAGCACACAAGGTGATGTTGCCCCGCGCTGGCCTGGGACATCCACCCTTGCTCCTCTTCCTCTTATTCATCTTCCTCTTCCTCTGCCATTGCCATTGGTTGTTTCCCTGGCCTGGTGCTTCCATGTTCATAAATTGAACTGAACTTGGTCAAGCTCTAGATATTTGATGGAAGCATTTATACTCCTGGATAGGACCTGTCAGCTAACTAAACTTACTGTGTGATCGGTGATCGGATGTGTGAATCTCCCCCATGATTAGTAAAGTTCTAGTTGCACCTGAAAATTAGGCCGATTATCCAAGAGATCCATATTACAGTATATACCATGAAGTTTTACATGGTATTATGTGCCTGAAGGATTTTGACAGTGGAGTGAACTATTGTGCAGGTGATGATGTACACAAGGAAATTATGCCAACATGTTTTGCAGAAAAGAACGACTTGACTGAGAAGTAACAGTCAGTTTTGACCATCAAGATGTATTCAATTGGTAATTGGGCTAACTGAAGGCAATTGAACCTATCCATTTTCAAAGATGTGCTAAATCATTTGTAATTTGTGTAAACTGAAGGCAATTGTACTTGACATTTACAAGAATGTGCTAGGCAATGTGTTTTCAGGCATTTAGCGAATCATGGGTCAACTTCATCTAATGCTCACATCTTCTTTGCACAGCAAGAGTCTTCTCTGGCGAATGGGTTAACTATTTCTCATTGCTTTCACACAAATGTCTTTGAGTTTTAACACACTTTTCAAAACAGTTAACACATTTCTCAAAGACACAAAACCTAATTGAATAACCATGTCAACACATTACAGACACTTCTGACAATGCTTTCTATATTCTAAATATCGTCAGCACCTGTGTGAACTCTCTGTGCAAAACTAATCAAGCAGTTCTCAACCTCTAAATAAGGGTCAATAGATTGAAGTTGATACCAAGCATGTATCGAGGAGGCCACCACCAACAACCTAAGGATGAGGACAAGGAAGAGGTTGTGGTAGAGGTAGAGTGGCCCCTGTCAGGGGACGTGGCATTCGTGTAAGATGCTCTACTGTAATGAAATTAGGGCAAGTGTCATTGATCCATAGTGAATCATGACCTCTCCATGAGAGAGGCTGGCCAAAGGGTTCTTTCAAATCTGAGCCGTCATACTGTGGCATCAATTGTTTGTACGTTCAGCAATGACAATGTCGCTGGCCTTTACAGTCAATATAATGTATTGTGTTTCACTGTATTTGCACTCTTGGCAACAACAATTTCTATACCTTTGTAAAGTATGTTGTCACAATACAATGCATACTGTAGTTTCACTAAAGTTATTTACAACATATACGGTCAAATTCTGATTACTTTTACGTATATTTACAGTATTTACAGCCTATTGCACTATTTTTACAGAATCAACACACTGGCCCTAACTGGTGGCAGGGGGAGATTGTTCAGTGAATGGAAAAATTCGCCAAAGCAATCGAGAAAAACTGTAAAGGAATGAGAAATTCCAATCTGTTGTGAACAAGTGCCCAGTGGTTTGAAGGTTTGCACGTGTTGTTTTGAGAATGTCATTTCTATTTCGTTAGATGATCCAAAGCAATGGAGAAAAACTGTAATATGTAGGCTACTTAAAAATATGGTGGTGTGATGTACTAGAGTTGTGTTAGTGCCAACTTTGCACCAACGTTTATAAAAAATAATGCTTGCAATTGCTATCTTCATATGAAAATAAATGATAAATGAAACTTGAAGGCACTGTTTATTAGAGTTGCCATTAGTAACAGTTACAAAAGAGCAGACCTTTGGCTTCCCCTTGTGGTTATAACCAGGCCCTGATTCAAATTGCTCTGTCATGTCATACAAATTATTGCTATGGTCTTGCTATTGCTATGAACTATGATGCCTGTTCTTGTGTTGTGTGAGCATATCCATATTGCTAGTATAGGTGTGTGAAAATAGCTTACCTTTGTTAACTTGTGGGTAACCCCCTTGGGCTGTAATTTGAAACGCTTTACTCAATCAGCCAACATTTATTATCCCATTAACAAACCAATTTCCTCAACCTTGGATTAGAGTATAAATTAAATGTACTGTACATCACATCCTGTTGGACATTATATTTCTGTCTCCTTGCTTAGCTATAGACGGCACCACCACTAATGTCACACTATCAGTCAACTGTGATCCAAACTTAAACAAATCAAACAAAAAAAAAAAGAAAAAAGATTTGCACAAAATGTTCCCCATTTTTACCAAATAACTCCTCCCCTCAGGATCCCCTCAGGATTGTGCTGCGGTCTTATATCTGGGCCATAAATAAATGAAGCATGATGGGAATTAAACTCTAGTTTCAGTGTAAAAGGCAGGGTGGAACAGGGGCCAGACACTTGGGCTGGAACACTTGTGCAGTTGCCCAGTGGACTGTACATATGTTGAAAGCATGTGCCTGGACACACCATCACACATGGAGCGAGCCCAGGATAATAATAGATGTGTTGATCCTGATAGAGTACAGTAGTGCCATTTATCTAAGGGCTGTCGTGGCCTTGAAGAGTGCTTCTGATTTTGAATGGAAAATATGTTCTTTATCTCAGACCTACAGTACAGTTTGTGCCACACAAAATCTGGTTTGTTTCAGTGTTTTTTTTTCTCCATATGCACTCAATGGGGTCTTTGCATTGGTGGAGATAAATTCAGATTCCGCATTTGACCTTATCCCAAAACACACAAATGAAGATTAGGTAACTTATAACATTAAGTCATATTTGGTCAAATTCCAGATAGAGCTGGAACACAGGACTTACAAAGATGTACCTCTACAGTTTGTATATGGTTATGATCAACATTTCATTTTAATTGAAAGCTAAAACAGAAGTTGTATAGTAGGGATGTACTGTGTCTGAACTGCTTTGGGAAAACACCATGGACCTGTCAGCATCTGCAGTCAGCATGAACCTTGAATAAATGATGGAATACAGTGGGTTGTAACGACCTGGGTGTGACATGAGATCATGTGCTGTATGCAGTGGACAATGGCAGTGTGTGTAAAGCTGCCATTTGAAATGATAGTCTAGATAGAAAGTTGGAAAAATCAGTTACCTTTAAAGTAATGGGTATTTTTAATATTAGGGGACTAGATTGGATCTAGATTTTTGTTTGCCCTAAAACTTAAGACCCCACAATGTGGTGTTTTTTTGCTCAATATCTGAAACCTTTGCCAAATGTTTTTTTAGGTCAATTTGCTACATTTATTACTAGACAATACAGTGCCTTAAGTATTTGCAGTCATGACACTTCAGATACAGTTAGACGAGTGTGTCTGCATGTGTGTGTTAAGAAACCAGAAGTAGGGTGTTTCTTCAATAGCGGAGAGCGTGCTCCTTAGCAACAGTTGTCATGAAACTTCATTGGGTCATTACACACGATAGGCATGTCTCCTTTTTTCATTACACGTTATAGTTGATGGAAAAAGATTATCAGGCAGATGAGTTTTTCTAAATGGTCAGGACGGCCTTCCCTCTGTGTGCCCCTGTGCATTTGAGAGGCCAGTGGCTTAGCTGCCATCACGTCTCGTCTCATCTCTCTTCACCGCCCCGTATAGCTCCTATAGCGTACACTTCTATTTGCAACCCAGCCAAGGTTCCAGCGCTGCATTACTTTCATCCGTAGACAAAGAACAGGCAAAAGAGCTTCCAACAGCCGGACCGGCTCTAGTTAAAGTTACTGCCGCTAAAGCAGCTGCTTAGGTTTGGGTTTCTCAGCGCCCTGCTGCACATTTTGTCCTAAGTCTTGATCTTTCTGTGTGTTTTATATTTTTTTGGTCTTATGCAGTTCACCAATTCATACCTTTGTCATGTTGGATACTTATGCACGTGTACTTTGGAGCTATTGGACATGGCATTTTTTCAGTTGCCCTGTGAAGATGTTGGTGACCATCACAGGCTTTAATGCAATCTAAAATTGAGAATGGCGGTGTAGTTTTTTGCATTCAACTCCCTCACAAATAAATGTTGACAAACAGCAGTGTTTCTTACTTGTGTCAAAGGTCTTTTACATAGACACCAATCTTTGACAAAAGAAATTGGACCTCTGCTGTGAGAGCTGTAAATAAGAAACGCTCTCTTACTGTCAAGATTAGAGAAATCTGTCCCCCTACATGTATGTGCTCTATGTTAAGGCTGGCCAGTGTCTTCCTGTCTGCCTGTAAGGTCGTGGAGTGATTGTTATTGCTTAACACTCTTTGAGAAGATGTATCTGTCTCCTGGTACCCTAAAATGTCCAGGCCAGAGTATGTTTGATAGGGCAGATTGATAAGCACCATCCATTGTTCAAGACAGTAAAAAGAGTGGATGAATTCCCTCTATAGGGCTTGGACTGAGAGCAATCAGGCCAGATAGGAGGCTCTTCCTTGGGGGCTTATGATCAACTGCTCAACCACAAGGCTGGTTGGTGACGGAAAGCAACAGAGGAAATGGTCTGGTAGCTGTGCAAATAATTTTGGCTCACTTTGTCTGACTTCAACATCTAGTGTTTGAGTGTAGCTCAAGTGTTCTGATACACGAGGCTCTTTAAGGGGCACTCTACTTTTGAATTTCCCAAGAGCTTCTTATCCAAACGGCTCCTATCCTAAGGTTACTTCTCTACTGCTTCTCTCCTGTGTTTCAGGTTGGCAATGTCATTTTTAACTAGTTTATTACGTTTATTACGCGTCCATAAAGTGAGTTTCAAAGTTACGGAACCACTCATAAAGTGTTGTGTTTCTATACCAAACAACAACAGTCATAGAAAGGGACAGAGCACTTCAGAAGTAAAGTTATATGTCAAAAAGAAGCAGCGATGGATGGAAGTCAATTAAAGGCTAATGCTAGTTGGGCTTCTCAACCTGAGAGGCCCTCCCATAACTGGTACACATTTTGAATGCTTGATTACCCCCTTGGTTCAACCTGGCATTGAAACTGAGAGACACTGGTGAATATTCCTGTGAAGCCATACTCTCTCCCTTGGTGCCCCATTGAAGAAAAAAAGCCTTGCTTCCTGATTGATCATTACCTGATTCTGAGTCTCTAAGTCTGTGGTAGTGAAATTACCATTATCTGATAAAAACATTTTAGTTTTTTTTAATAAACAAGTAAAACTATAAAGGTTACCAAAAACAGTATCGTCTTCACGAAATATACATAAATATTATCATTATCATTAGTGGTTAAAACGATAAGCACCAGAAAATGTGTCCGTGTCAACTTTTGAATAGTTGGAATAATTTTAGATTTCTTTTTAAGCTATCAGGACCCATGTCTTGTGTAAATCTAACCACTGGCAATGAGTTATGGAAGTGAGCAGAACTTTCACAGTACAGATACAGAACGATGAGGCATGAATGTGACTGGTTTAGATGTTGTGGGGAGTTTCATGACCCGGTGCATACACAGATATTTGCACAGGGACTGACCCACTTGTTACTGAGACCAGCTGGGGCAACAATTATCCCCAGAGTGTTCTTTCATATCAAGCCAGCCTGCTGACCCCCTTCAAACATCATTTTTCATTCAATTCTTCTCTTCTTTGACCATCGTATGAGTGGAAACACTAACGCTTCACAATACTTGACTTGTCTCCATTTATCCATTGCACATCAACAAATGATGTATTTTTGTGAAAGAGCTTCACCTGATCGTTTTGGGACTGACCATGCGTGCCAAAGTCTGTTGCTTCTGCACTGTTTACCCAGTGCCATAGCTATGGACTATATGTCCTCTGGCATGTTATTTAAGTTTCTGCTATGTGGGCACTCAGCATGTTGCAGCCATGAGAGAGATGGAGAAAGGGGGGTTGAAGAGATTACCCGCAAATGTTCAGTGCTACTGTCATATATTCCATGGGCACAGTTTATCTCTCCGATTACGTTTTAAGTAGCCCTCCAACTTTGTACATGTCACCCAAGCCTTTATTTGATTATTTCCATGGCCTCCTGCGTTATCTGTTGCGGATGGACACACATGAAGTGCTTGTGTGTTCTATCCCACATGTGCTAAGAATACTCTTGTGGACAGTCGTCAAGGTGCCTTTTTAATCACACAGAGTGGGTGCCTGCACAGTCAGGGAAATGGGATTTATCGCTCTCATTACCCATTACCCCCTTTTTTACTGTTTTTTTTTCCCATTTACATGTGCTTTGGTTTGTAAACATAAAGTGAACTCTTCATGTACAGGTTTTGTATTGTGTGAGTGTACAGATATTCATTAAACTACATACTGCTTTAGTTGTTGGCTGTTGAAAGTCATTTTTTTTTTTTTTTATTTCCACTCTTGACTCTTGACATGCAGAAGTTTTAAACTCAACTAGGACATATCACTATGACTGGTATACTTTATGTCCTTAATATCACCTCCTCCCTGCATGTGACATACTGCTCTTCTACACATGTGCTGCACACATCCTTTTGTGTTCATACGATCTCCTACAACTTGTGTGTAGCCCAGCAAAGACAGCCCTCATGTTTCAACATCAAAATCCCCTGAAATGGTGCAAATCTAGCACAGTGCTGACAGACTGGTCCCACTGGAAGAGGAGCTGCTGGAACGGAGGATCCCTCTAGCAGTGGCCGTGGCAGGGTACCTCCTATTCTGCTGAGTAGGACTGTCTGTAGGGCTGGGGCAACTGGAGATGCCATGGAATGATGTTGGGGTTTATGGGGCAGGGCATTCCTCAATAAGCTGGCAGTATGGAGGAGAAGATTACCATTGTCAGGCAGCTGTGTCAGAGGTACGTGAACGTTTTGTACAAATTCCTCACTAATGGCCTGGTGGGTTTAGTCACTCAAAACCTGTTCTATAAATATCTGTATAGGGGGAGACAGAAGGGTGTCTGAGTTTGGGGATGGGGTGGTTGGGGGAAGGAGAGGGGGGGCATCTGATTAGGGGGTTTATAAAGCCCTCACCCAAGGAGCTACCCTTCACTTCCATTTTCACTGACTCAAGTGACAGGGAACTCCAGCATCTTCTACCAGCCTCCCGTCTCCACCTCCATCTCCCCGATGTCTGAGAAACGTCTATCGATCAGCATGAATCGCCAGCCCACCTGGGATCCCTTCCGCGACTGGCAGCAGGGCAGCCGCCTCTTCGACCAGGGCTTTGGCATGCCCCACTTCCCCGAGGACCTTGGCCAGTGGACCAACTCCCACTGGCCCGGCTACATGAGGCCCCCTGGCTCCATGTACGACAGCAGCGTCTTCTCCCAGGGCCCCTACGCCCGCGCCCTATCCCGCCAGATGAGCAGCGGCATGTCCGAGATGAGGCAGACACGCGACCACTGGAGGGTCTGCCTGGATGTCAACCAGTTCTCTCCCGAGGAGCTGGTGGTCAGAACCAAGGATGGGATGGTCGAGGTCATTGGTGAGTGATGACTGACTGACTTACCAGAATCAGAGGATGCTTTTAATGAATCTGCAAAAGCTTTGAAAAGGGAAATGGGATTTTTAGCTGTAAGAAAATAGGAGCAAAATCTAACCTTGTTTATTCAGTGAAGTAAAATTTAAGTTAAATGTAACTTAAGTTAAGTGTTAGTTTTTTTTACAACCTAAATAAAAATTCATGATATTGTATACTTTACACTTCATTGGCTAGTATGTCTGTATACTGCGAAGGTACATCTGCAGATAACATGCATGAACTGAACCCTTCATCATGTGTCTGTAGGGCAACATGAGGAGAGAAGAGATGAGCAGGGATTAATTTGCAGAAGTTTCACCAGGAAATACACGTGAGTGGATGAATACTTTTTAAAAACGGTTTACCTCCTATAGCAACTTGGATTTAATGTAGTCATTTGAAAAGGGACTTAGTGAATTGTGTTTTCAAAGACACCCTCTTTCTTCTCGTTGTAGCCTGCCCCCCACCGTTGACTCTGAGCAGGTCACCTCCACTCTCTCTCCCGAGGGGGTGCTGACAGTGGAGGCTCCTCTTCCTAAACCTGCCCTGCAAACGGGTGAGGTGTCCATCCCCGTCTCCAAGATGAGGAAGTAAACGAGAACCTCAGCGTCTGAGGAGTCATTGATCGATCCCATGATTCTGCCGCAGACACACATCTGCCTTACAACTGATCAACCTGCCGAGCTTTTGGTTCCTAATTTTTCAGTTTTGTACTGTGTTATGTGATGTCAGTTTTTTCATCCATAATTCTTTGAACAAAGTAACCAATCACTTTACCATTTGCTGTGATTCTGTCTATACTTTGCTTTCAATCTGTGCCCATCATGTTGTCAACATAAGCTTTCAAAACTATTTTACGACAATTGTTTTATGATGTTTATGCAACCCTATCAGTGAGAAGGGAATCAGGCATATGGAACCATCTCATCAACCAAATCACAAGTGAAATAATGGATAGAATGGAAAATACAAGTGTCTGTACTAAAAAGCAAAATAATTGCATATTGGGAAGAAATAAAAATGTCTTTTGGAAACACAAAGTAAAGTATATGTTTTTAATTCTTCAAAATAACAATGTTAAGGTCAAAGATGAAGGGAATGACATGCATCGTGATCAATTAAATATTACAAAATAATAATATCCCATTCAGACAAAGACGGACTCAAAAGACTGGACCCCCAACAAAAGCTGTGATCGCTAATTGGATAAGCTGTGTTTGCCTAGGGCTTCAACACATTCTTGGAGACTCTGCTCAATTTGTGACTTGAACAAACAAAACAAAACAAAAACCTGTCATCTGTCCTATACACTATGTATCCTAAACACCTATGTGATTAACATTTAACCCTAACGTGTGGCTTGATGACCCTTAGCCTGAGTTAAAACCAAGCAGCTGACACATACTAGATAGCAGATGACTTTGCTCTCAAACTCAGAACTCTCTAATATAGTGCATGCAGTTACACTCACTTCTCAAGAACAAAAAATTAAGTACGAGATTTCTGTAACTTTGCTTCCAGTTTTCGTCCTTGCAAGTATTTAAAGAGTCTGCTGTGCTGGCATTATTATATTAAATCAACACGGCAGGTGTGAAAGACAGTGTATTCTCTTAACTGTAACTGAAACCCCACCATTAAGTATCGGTGGCACAGTGGTGGAGTGCTATATATAGCTGGGTCACTGTTATGCAAGGGAGTGTTGATCCCAGAACAAGTTAGTGATAGATTGGGACTGCTTGTCAAAATGATGCCCAGGGACTACCAAGGAGCCGCTGTGAGTCTGCCAGGCACAGGTTATTTATAGAAGGTCTGCTGTATTCTTAGGAACAATTTTGACAGTTCCTCCAGTATTTTTGTCTTTTTTATGTGCTTTTATGTTGGAGGATTATATAACCTGTGTTCATAATTAATACAAGATTAGGGTTTTTTGGCAACTCTGCAGCTGGTGGGACAAAATATTTATGGCACTAATTTTACATGGGACGGGACCTGATTTAATACTTCTTTTGAATTGTTAAACAGTTAAACGTGGGGATACTCTCACTTTCCACAGAAGCCATTTAAATTAAGCATTTTATTTACAAAGGCACATTAAATCATATCATTATCATTCATATCTAGCATGGCTTGATGGCTCATGTAAATCATTGTCATTGTATAAGTCTGCTTGTTACATTACAGAAGGTACCGGGGTATTCTGCCGCCCAGTGGTAATAACTGGAACTGCTGTTCTTGACGCCTTGAGGGGTGCCATATTTCCCCCAATGTAAAGGATGTGTACAGCACAAACGGGTGACGGATGGAGATGATTGAGTGGCTATAAAATATCGGGGTCTATAAGATAGACAGACAGAAATAAATATTGAAAGAGGAAAAAAGAAAGAAAGAAAAGTCAACCAAGATAGGAAGAAAGAGGGTAAAAATGGTAATTTTCCCTAATCCCCAAAAGCTAACACACCTATCATCCATCTTCTCCATTGAACATTATCTTACCAATGGTCTTGCTCTCTAATGCAAACCTGGATGTTGGCAGATTAAAGGTTGGCCTGTCCTCCTGCTCCTTTTGTTCATAGCCTCCGATGCTTTGATGGTCAACGAGTCCGTCACCTCAAGGAGAATGCATTAGGAGATGAGGACAGCGGTGAGGGGACAAGGACAGATGTGAAAGGTTAATGTAATAACTGCCATTAAGTCTTTGCAAGCCTCTCTACAGGAGATGTAAGCAGAGCAACAATCAACATGCAATCTTTGATTATATGCAATTTGCTTTTGTTCAAAATTAATATGTATATAGATACATGCCTAAATTAAGCTTCTCAGTATAATTTAGGTAAAAGAGGGGTGAAGACCCTGACTTGTTCCCTTGTCCCCCAAAGGATGGCTTGCACCAAAGTGCATTGCAGGAGAGAGAGGCTGCTGAATTCTAATGAAAATCAAATGTGCAACTTCCCTTGTCTCCTTGCAGGTTATCTGTCTACACTGAGCTGAGAGGGAGTGTGTGTGTGTGTGTGTGTGTGAGAAAGTAAGTGTATGAGAGTGTGTAAGGTGGCGGGAGGGATAGGGGGTGGTTAGGTGGTGTGATGTTTCTCACAGCCCTAGCAACAAGCCTGTGATTGGTTGTCTGAGCAGCCAAACCGCACTGCGATTGGCTGGCTGGCAGAGCCATTGGAAGTGCAGGCATGCTCCTCACAGTGGGGCTGCGTAATACACGGGTGGCTGGAGGAAGCTCTGCTCGTGTGCCAGGCCATCCAACAGTTGGCCACCTCAGCCTGCCTGCCGACGCAAGCTCCCACCCCTCATATAAAATAAACAGATGTGCATGAATAATTGATTGGTCGAGCCTAACTGGACTGTTTGTGTGGAGAGAGAAGGAGAGAAAGAAAGAAAAGAGGAAGTGAGAGAGAGAGAGCAAGAGAGAGAGAGAGAGAGAGGATATGAAGAGGAGAGAGATGATTTAGAGATGCTAACAGCATCATGCAGCTGGGTGCATTTGCTGTTTTATCAGCCTCTTCCTCTTGGACGTGCATTAAAAACTGAGCAGTACTGTCTAGAAACACACAGGATCCATGTCAGAATCAGGTTGTCAAATCTGACTTCTTAAATGCACAATGAATTGGATTACATAATGAAATGCTTATCCTGTCAACTCATCCCACATCAATAAATGATAAAAATAGTCAATAAATTATACACACCTGAGTGTAAACTGAGGGATTAGTAGGGCCATGTAGATTAGTAGCCTCACGCTAGAAGATTAAGAGCATATGCTGACTGATAGGATAATGTAGGCTAACTGGCAGGTGATATGGTAAAAAAAAACATAGTAGTGGCAGTATTCTGAGTTGCTTTTCTCTCTCTCTCTCTCCCTCTCTCTTTCTCTCCCTCTCTCTCTCTCTCTGTTCCACTGTATCTCTGTGTCTATCTTTCTATCTCTCTATTCTCTGCAATGCAGCAGGATACGTTGCCAGAGAGGACGAGCAAGGAGTGTAGCCAGAAGGTGCAGCAAACTTGAGACACCACAGAGCAGTCTCTGGTCTGGAAACAAAAACTAGGAGAGTGTGGACATTCGACTCAAGAAAAAAAAACTTTCTAATCACTATGAAAAAGGACTATGATTTCACATACTGAATTGCATAAGTACATCCAAACACTGTTATGTTTCAATATTATCCATTCCACACTGGATCAAATTGTTGCAGCATTTAAGTTTATATATAGAATGTATGAATCAGCGTGAGAGTCTGGCCCGGGTCAGTAGAACTCACCTGGGCCATGGAGCTAGTGGGTTCCAGGCAACCAACCAATCAGGGGAGCCGAGCTAGACTGACAGACTCAGTGGGAATCCATGACGAAGCGTGCAGCATCTATGGGTTATTTATGACCACATCCTCAATCAGAAAGATGCTGAGGGCCCAGCGATGGGTTACGATAGAAAGCCCATGTTTTCACCCGAGACAGTAGCATATTCACTGTGTGTACATGTTCATGTGGATTGGCTTCCAATTTTCAAATGCCATGTTTAAATGTTGTCCAATTGCACAAAATCCGTCTGTTGTGTTGCTGGTTGCTTTTAAAAGATATTTTCATTCCATACATTCCCCCCCCCCCCCCCCCCCCCCCCTATTTCCACAGTAATTCCACCATAGTGAAACTCAAATTAGGAGTTGTTTCACCCCTGAAACTTACTGTGCACTTCCACACTTAAAAACATATGAGTAAATGTATGTAATCTAATGAAACAACAGCCATTACAGACAATTGGTTGTGCATTAGTTGCAAAAATAACCTCTATTATGTCTGTTTATCAAAATGGCCTCTGATATTTGGGGGATTTGTACCAGTGAACTGGCTGCAATGTTTCATAATGCATGCATGCATGCAGCTTCTTGATTTTTTTCAGTCTGATGCAACCAGAATGAATTATTGAGAAGAGATACAGACAGCTCCAGAAAGAGGATTCTATTTCTATCCAGCTCGACACCTATGCCCCAGCTTTCCCTTGCAAACTTACACGGTAGAAGGCAGAAGGTCTCGCCCAATCCTGAAGACATTAACAGTATCCATCACATGATTTTTAGTCCTGTATTTCTCTCACACTTTACTACACAATTACATGACACTGAGTTAGTCCCTGTCATGATAAAAGTCCTTGAGTGTGACAGCTTCATCAGACAGGTCACACTCGTACTCCATTGTGCAGCGTGGAAATCAATTTTTCTCAGAGGGTGCGCTAGTGTGTACCTCAGGGGGGACATCCACACAACAGCTGTAACTACATTGGTCTTTTTACATGGATGAAAAAAAATTGATATGCAGACTGGCCAACTCAAGTATGAGCAATTATAGCTAGGAACTATTCAGGAGAGCTACTTTAAATGAGTTTTGTTCAGTCAATCTGGCCTCTTTCATCTTCCTGGGTTAACGTCTTGCAGAAACCCTATCTACTGTATGTCTTTCTTTAAGCCCTATGTATTACTTTCTGTAAGTCCTATCTACGTCTTTTCTGTAGAAAGTGTGACTCAACTCTCACTACTTGCAACAGTGAAATCGAAATGTAGGAACTGTTTTGAAATGCAATGTATTTGGTATTAATATATCAATAAGCGGTTTAATAAGTATACAATGTTAGATTTTGCTGTTGGTACATAAACATGTACTCCTATTCTTGTTTTTGGTTGTTCTTTTAATCCAGCACTGATCTAATGAACCTCTACGTCTGTCTCCCCTGGGCCCTGAATCACGTTTCACTGCGCAAACAACTATTTCAAAATAACGCACTCTTGTGGCCTTGCATACTTAATCCAAACTGTGAAGACACTGTTCAGTTAAGACGTGTCTACCCTCCTGTAATCTTAGAGAATGTAGCTTAATGGGTATTCAACCATGTGCCCATTTTTATAAAGGCCACATCCATATCAACAGTCGACAGAGCATTACCTTCTTAGAAACTGGTCACTTCATGTACACCGCAGACCAGTGACCAATACAAATAAAATACTGCTGCTGATACACAACATTTGAGAGACAAGACCTGAGGTATTTATTGAATATGTGCGGAACACTACAATCCAAACTGTGTGCCTGTCACCAGCCCAGCCATGCACTCGAGGTGTTCTTGTTTGAGTCATAATTTAGTTAAATTGCGTATGTGTACGTTTGCTTGTATTATGACTGGTTGTTATCAGTTTTGCTTATGTGCTTAAAACATAACAAACACAAAAAACAACAGAACAAACTTGCCAGGCTTATGCTGGCATCATGGCTGAGGCCCCACTTTTGGAAACTGTGCAGTCATGAATTAATGAAATAAAACACAACAGAACTAAACATAAAGTAGCTCCTTGTCAGATTATGCAAAATTCTCACTGAAAATGTAGTTATCCAATTGGCTACTGATCAATAAAAATCAATGGCACAGAGGTTTAAACGAACGAAACCAAGAGAAACATGAAAATACACAAACACAACATAATGTGTTGTTGGTGCATACGCTTCTTTAAGGCTGAAATAAAATAGAATTTCAGGCACACAAATGATAAACACAGGAGTTTTACAAAAATAACTTACAATAACCAAAAAGAAAAACAAAACAAACACAACAAACAAAAGAACAGCATTCTGATATTTGATATCTTGTCTGTCTTGTTTTAGCAATCTTTTTTTTTCTTTTGCTCGTTCGCAAAATGACGGCAAAACAGTAGACATGACCAGTGGGAACAAGGGGTTGCGTTTGTAACCTTGTCAAATCATTTTTTATTCATCATATTTATCATTACTTAGGTTTGTGTGCAACTGCTACATAATGACTCACATTCAAGATATTTGTCACTCAGGAGACAGCTATAAGGTTAAAAAACAAACAAACAAACTAACAAAAATACAAAGAAAAAAATACGTGTATACTGCCAGGAAATAAATAATGGTCCATGGTGTTAGTCCCTTACAGACACACTTGACGATTGTTTAAACCGTACATGTTTCATTGCATAACATGACAGGAAAAGCACTCATATACTTTTCTTAGAACAAAAGATTGTTTAAACAATGTCATCATCATCATTTTTTTTAACAATGACAGAATGAGCAGATAAGATAATCACGGGTGTATTTTTCTTTTTTTCCTTCAACCTCTTAAAATTTAGTTCAACAAAAGGAAAAAAAAACATGTTCCATGTCACAACAGCAACGCTCATAACAGATTGATTTATTGTTAACAATCACAATTTTGGTATAGCAAATTAAAAACAAAATAAAATCAATAAAAAGTTATAAATTATAAATAATCAATTTGAAGCCCATTTACTTCTTAACCATATGAATACATAACACCCAAGGTATAAGTTAATAAAGTCAAGCTATTTTATAAATACATCACCGGCATGCACAATATTGAATCATTGATAATATTGTTGTAATTATCTTACACTGACAAAACAGTTTAGTAGGCAAGTGCAAAAATAAATTAAACACAGAAGTAAACCACAAACTCTTGAAGCTGCTATATTTTTTTCCTATTTTCTATTGTTAACAGTTAAAGTCTTCACCAGTAATTTTACCTCGACCTTGAAAGTAGTCAGTGGACCCAGTAACAACATTCTGTGAGAGATCCACAGGGAAACTCTCAAATGGGATGCAAATGGCCCAGTCATTCTTTTCAGGTTCATCAACTCTATTTGCTCAAAAAAGAGTTGAATTTGACTAAACGTGGCACATTCACCTTTGTGGGGCAAACACTTTTGACTTTTAGTCAATTGAGAACATGATTTAGAATACGAGGGGGAAATATATATTTTTATTCTTTACATTATACTGTGTATTCCTGAAATGTCTAAATGTTTTACTAGGTCCACTGACAACTATTTCTTTTTTTAACTGTCGCATTCAAGTGTTTTTTTTGTGATATTTTTTTAAACATCAGACCTCTTTCAAATGCATGTCTACTACCCCAAAAAGATTACTAAGCAGCTTCCGTTTGAACTACATCAGCCCATAAGCCAGTCTAAGGCTGCCACTCCAAACCAACAAGCACCACCCCTGACTGACTGTCATTTTCAGTGGTTTTGGCAAACGTCAAAAGATAATCAAGAAGAGGGAGACCCACTCCACTATATATATTCATATAGATATATTTCTATATATATTCAAACTAAGACTTCAACCCACCGACCACCACCCCCCTCCCCCTTCACCTCGATTTTTTTTTCTTTTAACTTGTGGAAAAATAAAGAACTGCTGCTGCTGTGGAAACGGTCGGCCAAAAGCTGCTGCCACCAAGAGTTCCACCAGCCATATTATTTATCTTTTTAATGTCGTCGATGTCAACAAAACATTTTTTTTTCAATTTTGTTCTCTTCCCCAGAAAAGAGAGTAATGCCCCCTCTTTTTTTTAGTTGTTGCCCTCCCCTCCCTCATCGTCTTGCTGGTCACTGGTCCACAGCGTGAGGTTGTCTCGGAGCAGCTGCATGATGAGGGTCGAGTCTTTGTAGGAGTCTTCGTTGAGGGTGTCCAGCTCGGCGATGGCGTCGTCAAAGGCGGTCTTGGCCAGGTGGCAGGCCTGCTCAGGTGCATTCTGGATCTCGTAGTAGAAGACGGAGTAGTTGAGCGCCAAGCCCAGCCGGATGGGGTGGGTGGGCTGCATGTGCTCCTTGCTGATCTCGTGCGCCTCATTGTAGGCCTTCTCCGAGGACTCCACCACGGTGGCTCGCTTCTCACCCGTGGCCACCTCAGCCAGGTAGCGGTAGTAGTCGCCCTTCATCTTCAGGTAGAACACCTTACTCTCGTGCTGGGTCTCGTTGCAGTTCTTGACCAGGAAGTTGTCCAGCAGGTTGAGCACGTCCTGGCACACGGCCTCCAACTCCTTCTCGATCTTCTCGCGGTAGGCACGCACCATCTCGATCTTCTTCTCATTGCCATCAGCCGAGGTCTTCTGCTCAATGCTAGAGATGACGCGCCAGGAGGAGCGCCGGGCACCGACTACGTTCTTGTAGGCCACCGACAGCAGGTTCCTCTCCTCGTTCGACAGGGCCTCATTCAGCTCAGTCACCTGTGCGCAAAGGGAGACACAAGGAACAAATGCATTGCCGTCACTTTTCAAAACACCTGTTTTATCAATACATCGCACATCATTTTCCAAGCATAACATCATCATCATTAGCCAAAGAGGGACTATGGGATATGCTTATTATATCTAGAATGGCCGTGAGCACATCAGCTATCAGTTCCCCATGATCTCATTTCACAGCCACGCACAGGCACAGTACAGCCAGGCATCCTTGGTCTCACATGCTTTATTTCTGCCAAAAGATTCAACTGCAAAATATGCAGTGGCCTTTCATGTCTCACTCTCTCTTTTTACGGCCTTATGAGTCATATGACCTCTGCATTTCCCAGCCCTATAGATTACCTGCCACAGACACACAAAACTGATGGGCGAATTGGTACATTAAAAAATGGGAAACCTGGAACACACCTGGAAAAAGTCTGTCTAACAGTGAAATGCAGCAGTGCGGATTAAAACGAGACAGAACAGTGGTGTGTCCTTCTGCCGATCTCACAACGAATAGAGAGAACCTCTTACCACCATCAACTGGGAAGTAGGCCAGCCTCTTCCTTGTGCTTTCATTTGAACACAGAAATATTTCTCAGTTGCATTTCAGCAGGGGAGTGGAAACGAGCAACAATGAGCAACAGCTAATATACACAGCGATATGCAACTCCCTGTTTCCATGGCAATAGGATTGCTTAGCACACCGGTCCCAAACTGTGGCTCTGCCAACAGCACAGCTGGTTTGAGAGTAGATGAAAAAACAAACTAAATCCGTTCAGTTCCTGGGAGTGAGAAGGTAGGACATCCTTGGAGAGCTGGGTTGGGGCCGGTTAGGGGGTTGGGGGCTGCGGGAGGTGAAATGTTCCCATGAGCACTCTAGGGCAGCTGCGGTGAAAGCCAAGACGATGGTGGCTGTGGCGGGTAGATCACGTGTTGCAGTGACCTTCTATCGGGCACACACCGACCTTTTCACCTGTCTTTCAAGAGGTACCACACACTGGTGGGCCTCCAAAAGTGCACCCCTCCCCACCCAACCCTCTGGCCAAAATACAGGGCTTAGATCACAGTTTGGTCTCCAAAGTGCGAAAGACAAATATGCAGTGACGCTATGAATGGCATTCCAAACTCCTTTAACAAGGCGATCCATCTCAATGACAATGTCTAAACGTAATCTGGGGTAAACAGTTGCAGGGCTTAAGCTGCAGCATCTTCTAAACCGGATCTGGCCAGGATTCGGCATTTATTTGGCAGATTCCACCGCTTGATCATGGTAAGATGGTCCAGCCACCTGCAATCTGGTCTAACACCAGTTTAAATGACTCGCAAGGTTTTGCGTTCTGATTCCTATTGGAGCCATTTTCACATGCATACCAGTACAAAAACGGATCCAGACAATCAATTCCTCTGAATAAATATGTACAAAGACATGATCGTTTTCAAACACCCCTTGCCTGTTGTGATAATGATTGTGGCCACATTTTCTATTACAGTTGATTTCTGCATTGACTCCAGTAAGTGAAGGGCTGAGATTGAAACCAAGGCAACTGCAGCATTTAATTTCACATGAATGTACAAACAAAAAGTGTAGGGCCAAATTGATGTAGATATAGAAGAAGAACAGCATGATTAGTTAAAATATCAACACAACAGCAAATCGAATAGCAAAGCAAAAGCAAAGCACCTGGAGCTTTTGTTCTTTTTTTAGCAAGTTCGATCTATTTCTAGATCAAAGAAAGCCCGGGACAACGACGTCACAGCCATGGCTGGTAAGAGTGATGGGGCATAAAACAAGTAAATGGCAGAGGCTTCACTTTTCAATATCAGACGGTTGTGGAGTTGCCATAAATCTGGTGAATGGCAGACTTGTCGATACTGTGGGAAGCTCAACCATTATGGATGTGGCCATGACAGCAGCTGCGACTGTGACAGACTGAGAGCCAAGAGTTTCTGAATTGGGTGGGTCACCTCACCTAGCATGAATCTGGGCCCCACTATGTCTTACTTACCTTGCTGAACTGCAGCACAGGAGACTGGAAATGGAATACCAGTACATTCACATCGAGCACATTGAGCTCGTCTCCTGAGAGTGTTGCACTAAAGGCCAGGCTTTGAGCCAAAAACAATCTACCTGTCTTTATTTCAACCCTCACTAAAATGTAAAGAACCTACAGTACATCTGACAAATGATTGGTTATAAGGCAGACATAAGGCAAATGGTTTTAAACACCTGAGCTTTAGATACGTAGTAATAAGCAAATAAACAACCAAACAAATTCAATACTATATACATAAATACTGTTAGTTGGCGTGGCTGTTGAAATCCATAGTTTATGAGAGGGAAATGTCAATTAGGGACATTGTTTACTGAATATTTTATAGTGTTGCAAAAGCGTGTGTTAGTGAGCCTTCTCCAGCAGCATCCCCATCCCCCAGCCTCAGCCTCCTAGCCCTGCCAGGAAGAGGAGGTGACTGCACTGACAAAGCAGAAATCAGTAAGGGGCAGGGGAGAGGAATCCCACATACACTCTTTAGGGTGCCACCCTCTCACCCTTTGAAGCTCTCTGGATGGAGCGCAACAACCCCTGCAAAGGAGCCTCCAGTGGAATATTCTGTGGGCCAGAACAGAAAGGCTCTCCCACTTAAAGTTGCCTGTAGGTAGATAATCGTATCCACTTCTTTAAAGGTAGAAAACACGTAGAGAAGAGTGTTTGTATGGCCAGTATCCACATCCACAAGCAGCCTGGCAGGGCATCCCTGCTAATATTTTGGTTGATGGCAGTATATGAAAATATATGGCAGGGGCACAGACCAGGTACAATTGTCATACTTTTCGTTTACTTGCCTTCCTGCAAAAAAGGGACAGCTTTCATTTTAACTTCTATGCAACACACATCTTTCATCTCTATATTTACTTCACTAATTCAAGCACATCGTATGTGCTTTCTCTTTTCTATAATTTCCTTCTTAATGCAGTGAGTGTCTTGGTTACAGTTGTAGTAGTGGCCGAGGACAATTGAAACATGCCAGTTTGTAGGGGTCATGCATCATTAAACCAAAATAGTTGCAGTCCTTTTTTTAAATGCTAGAGAGATAATCGCTTACAAACCTTGGGTGTCACATTTTCGCAATACTATACTAGCTACCCTAATTAATTTGCTAACTACGCTTGCTGATTGCAACCGATTGTAATGCGTGTTGCAACTGACCCAAGCCATCCCCTAGTATTTGATGGGGATACTTGGAATATAACACATTGCACGCAGCTAATAATTGAACTATATCAGCACATAGTTCAGAAATCACTGGTCACAACCACCTGTTACTTATGTTCAAGTCAAAACGCGTCAGTTGTGCAGTCAAAATCTTGCGCAGAACTTAAGTTATAATTTTTCCCCACAAAAAGACTTTTGCCTATAACTTTTGACAGAGATTGAGACACAAGCTGCAATTCTGACCGCAGTATGCAGATTCCATCACACGTCTGTGCATTTAATTGCATTAGGTCGGAAACGAGCTGAGAAATTAAATGTACTGCTTTACGCGGTCTCACCTAGGCTATATTTTTTCTGGTCCCATCGAAACTGGTTTCAGGCTACCTGATATTTCTGCCGGGTTGTACACATGGCATGACTCGCCGAGCACACACACACACATTCTGTCTAATGGATACACACATCCGCACGCACACACACACACACACACACACACACACACACACACACACACACACACACACACACACACACACACATACATACTCACACACACTCACACAATGCGACACAAAAATGTCTGCAGCTGTCCAAATGTGACAAATGTGACAAATTCCAACCAAGAACAAGCCACGTATAAAGAAAGAACAGAGCAATATCGAATCTGTACCAGCCTCTGCTGCAATATGACAACGATGGTACATTCAGGAAGGAATTTTGCTGCCTCCTACGTTTGTTTGGAGGAAAATCCTCAAATAGCTTCCATTTCAGCACATGGATAGTCAACCAAATGAAAGGATAAAACAAAACAAGAGAATGTAAACCCTATTCATTTTGCAACTATGTATGTATAAAATTCAGCGTCGTGGGATGTATCTAATATGAATTGCATTATGTAATTACATCCTATGGTGATGGATGACTTCAAAATGAAATGTTGAAACATGAACAATATCGTGGAATCTTGATTCTGTGGCTCCACATCCCTAGTGCTGCCTCTCAGCGTCCAGCTGCAAATGTGCATTAGGTTACATTAATGAATGACTAAGCAAGTTTTAAAATGACCGAGATTCGGCTCGTAAAAAAGATGAAAAGCCCATCTGTGTGAAAATGTGAAAATCACGATGTCTAGCAACACTATGTCTGATCGTTTTTGCCTCGTCTCATTCATATATTGTAATGTAAGACACGAGAGGCACCGCCCAAGGTCCAGACGGTCTAGCCTACTCGTGGTTCCTCTCTACTCTTAAGGCTTTCTTTCACACTACAGTAATACTACCTTTTCCCAAATAAGACAATACTACCTTTTCCCAAATAAGACAATTTACACATGATGCAAAGTTAAAATGACTTCAGGACCACTATGGGGGAAAAAATCAACATAAACCAAATTTGTACATATGCAGTGAATGGCATGGCAATAAATATCCTATTATATCAAAATATTATGCATTTATATGTGTTTTAAGATATCTGCCACTAATGACTGTGAATTGATTATTATTAATGGCATTATTTAAAAGACTTACCGATTTCATGGCAGCTGCCATATCATCGTATCTTTCAGCTTGTTCGGCAAGCCTGGCTTTTTGTACCAGCTGCTCGCGATCAACCATTTTGACCGGTTATTGGGGTGTAGCTCGTCTATGTTCTGGGATGAAATCGTGAAAAAATGCTATATGCAACGCGGTGAAATTGAACGAGGATCGCGCTGCAGCTGTTGCCTTCTATCTGCGCTCGTGCCGACGGGACATCCTAGCCCCCCTCCTCACGCTTCTACGAGTCTACGTCATCACTCTAAAAAGGTGGGTGCCTGGCTCGTGATGTAACAATCCATGTAAGGATGCCCAGAGGTCTTGCATGGGGGGCTTGGGGTGTCTGGTTTCGGGACCCCACTCATGTCATTTAAAAGGGATACCAAAGAAGTGACGCGTTGCATGACCTTAATGTCAAAGGAGAGTGTAGTTCTTCCTCATTTTGCTCAGTGGAAAAACACTTTGGCATGTAATGATTTGCTAGCCTTCTGGAACTTACCATCTTTTTGTTGTTGTTGCCAATGGTGATATTTAGGGTAATTCTAGTTTGAATCTTGAATTATTGAACTCTACTGTTCTGTTTTCACTGAATTGACTTTCAGTTTATTGACTTGGTAGATTTCATTAAAGAGAATAGCGCAGGGTCTTAAACTCATTCAGATTTTGACCACATTGCTTATTGCTGAGAAAAATTTGGAGCATGCAAATAGTTTTTATTTCCCTTCTTAGAGATAGACACAGATTTACAGCGGTTTCAAATGACTTTTATATTCTGCTTTAGTGTCAAATGTAAAATACATTTACATAGGTAAGTATATAATTGTAACCAAACTATTAAATATAGAACCACTTAAATAACAAACATATACAACTTAATTTGAAAATATGCATAAAGACACATTATTACCTCATAATATGATATGACCTATTATTTTAAGTTGGATGGCACTAAAATAGATGGACTTACCACAGTATCCCCACCGCACATCTCCATCCCAATTCCATTCCATCCCAAACCACCAGAGGAACACCAGTCAGGGTAGTGTACACTGGAACTAGTGGCAGTTCACGATCAAAAATGTTCACATCACATTATATTTTGTGTGACTATGTCACCAGTGATGCCACAGTGATGTGAACGTTGCAACATATAGAGCATTGGGCAAGCAATGACATTCAGGTTTCCCAGGGTCAAGAGCTGCTTACAGGGTAAAGTCGAGGTGAGTCAGTTACACAGGTCTACTTGGCACAGTTCTGGAAAAGACTACTCAACTAATTAGCCACACCGTTCAAAGCTGGATTAGGAGAAGCTGGACGTCATATCATTATTTGTGTCTTCCCAAGTTCCAATGTAGGACGTCTGTCTTGGCTGTCTTTCCCTCTCTGTCTGTCTGTTGGTCTCTCTCTCTCTCTCTCTCTCTATCCTCCCCCCAATGCCTTGTTGTGGCATATGTTCCTCTCTCTTTGCTCTCAATATGTCTATGTCTCTTTCTCTGACCCTGGTTTAACATTCTGTCTTCTTGTCTTTCCATCCAAGCCCAGGTGTAGTGGCACATCCTAACATCACTTTACTCCATGCCATACCCCCCCCCCCCCCAAGTGTCTGTATCATGTCTGACTGGCAAACTTGGAACATTCATCCATTTTCTCAAAGAGGATTACACCTGATGGGCGGGTAGGGATTACCTTGGTTACCTTATCGCAGTGGCGAGGAGACGGAGATACCGGCCAGTGTTGTCTCCATACCACCTGTCCACCTGTCTGCACGAGCACTGCAGTCAGTGCAACTGACCAGGCACATACAGCGTGCGCATAGGGCGTATCAGGCGGTTACCTCAGGGGTATGATCGCACTGGATGTGTATGTCTACCCAGATGGTATCAGGGTGGCCGAGCCTGATGAAATACTGCGCTGGGAGAAAGAGCAGGAGCTTTACGACCCAAATGTGCGCCTCTTCGTGGCCCTGTTTCCATACAACCCCTCACTGATGTCACCGAACCCGGATACCTCAGAGGAGCTGCCCTTTGAGCGAGGACAGATAATTAAGGTGAGCAGAGAGACTGTGTGCTATAATGCTATGGCCTAAAGGTAGCAGTATACAGTACACTCAATTTGAACTTAATAATTGATCACGCTAATGCACTTTTCCAAGCACATTGTATTTTTACAGTCATATGTTTTGCTATATAAATAAACTAAAAATCTCATGGGGTTATGTGCAAATACTAGCTTTTCACAGAAATAGGTATCTAGAAATCACATGTTGGAAAGCACAAGGTACAGTGTTATTGGATATATAGTACGTAAAGTCAATGAGACAACGCTCTCCAACGCTCTCCTGTAGACTGATAGATAGAACAGAAATGATTCTGTTAACTTTTAAGACTTTTTAAGAGATTCAGTTGCTGCACATTAGAGGATAGACACCGACCCCGTCGGAACCCGACAGGACCCGACAGTTCGGACAAATATTTTTGGAATTTGTTTATGTCCTAGATGTGACAAGGCGATTACAGGTCGCTAAATGGCATTGTGGAGGAAGTTAAAGAGAAACTGTCTTCTGGAGAGTTTAAAACGATACTAAACGAAGGTAATCTACTGTATGGAGATAGTACTGCTTAGAAGTCGATGCAGATTCTAATTAGGCTGTTGGATATGTCCAATGTAAGAAGTGTGAAGTTTTAATGAAACATGATTGATGCAATCCTTTTTCTCCACAACAACATGGATTAAATCTCGATGGTTGGACTATGTTGATAGTTAAATAAAGACCGTTGGCTACACCTAAAGTTTTCAAGAAAAAAAAGATTTTCAATGGTAAGACTTGTTTGTTGTGCCTCCATTCGCATATAATGTGAGTTTTATTAAGGCATGGCGTGTGTGTGATGTGTAGGCTATTTCATTCCGTTTGGGAACCTTTCCTGCTCTGTCTGTCTCTGACCGTAGTTGGAGATTTCAGGGGAGACTTAGTTCAGCGCTTCAGGGCCAAAGTATTACATGCTCTTAACTACGGGGTTAATTCCCTTTCCTTTCAGTATGCTGCTTGTTAGTCGGGCTTGGACAAAAAAATTCGGCCTGATCCATGCTCTACTGCACATGTCGTTTCGTGAACCGATATTGCCTTAGAACATTCAATGTTGTCATCTCTTAAATTAATATCTGGACACGTGTGTATTGTTCTGGTTTAGGTGTACGGTGATAAAGACACAGATGGTTTTTACCACGGAGAGTGTGCCGGCCGCTTTGGATACGTTCCCAGCAACATGGTGTCAGAGATCCCAGTATATGATGGTGACCTCAAACTTGAGCTGTTTCAACAGGGCTTCCTTCCGGAGGCCTCAAGCCCTGTCGAATCAAAAGGTAGTCTGCCCTTTTAGGTGTCTAAAGCAAAACAGGAACTAGAAAGTGTTCTCTGTTTTCCTTTTTTGCTCTCTCTCTCTCTCTCTCTCTCTCTCTCTCTCTCTTTCTGCCTGTCTCTTGTTTTTGTGTTCATGTCAGTACACTGAACCACTTGGTGGCAACACAGAGTCACAGATGTGGTGAAATCTTCCTGTTGTATTCACTTCAGTTCTTGCTTGAGGGCCTATCTGATGTGTGTGTGGTTGTGTGTTTGTGTGTACGTTATTGGGTTGCATGATCAGCCACCAGTGAGGCCTCCTGTGTCCCAGACGACGTGGTGGTCCAACGTATGGTGGCCATCTTTGATTATGACCCCCTTGAAAGCTCTCCCAACACAGACATAGAGGTGCTTGCTTCACTCACCCCCCCCCCCCCCCCCCACACACACACACACACACACACGCGCGCACACGCACACACACAGACTGACACGTTTACCTTTCTCATTAAAATGTACACAAATGGGGCAAACACAGCAAGGCCTGAAACTTGTTTCCTAGTTAACGTACTGAAGATATGGCCTCAAACATTAAAAACTGTCTATTTTACACAGATACCAGCAAACATATGAAAGTCCTCCAAGACATCCACTACCAATTATTACCATCAAAGACTATTATATAATACATATACACATATTATTACACATGAATAACAGCTATTACATATGCATATATTACAGGTATAGCAGATGCAATGCACGCTGACAAAGACACATGGATTGATTCTCTCACTAATGAGTCACATTTGTCTTGTAGGATGAGCTCACTTTTTGCGCAGGAGACATCATCTATGTTTATGGAGATGTTGACAGTGATGGCTTCTATTTTGTAAGTGGGCTATTACAAGTTTTCTGCTTACTTTATTGTGGTTCTCATACTTCTTACTAGAGTTTCATGAAACACACCATACCAACATTAGTTTTCTGTATTCAGGGAGATCTTCATGGATACCGAGGACTTGTGCCATCAAACTATGTAGAGCCATTGCCTTGGAACTAACTGAAGATGCTGGCTTCGATCAAAATGCATAAAGCAAATGTTTCATTAAGAAAGACATCATGCCATTGCACAAATTGTGTTCATCAGACTTTAAGTAATTATTTGTACTTGCTTTATGCTGCAGTGTTTTATTTTATAATTTCCCGCCAGGGGGTATGATTGTGCTGAAGTATGTAACATGAAATGAAAAAGGTACAATAGAATTGATTGGATTGCACTTCTTATATCAATGTTGTTATTTAAGTCTACCTTCTTTTCAAATTCTTATTTTATTATTTTCTTGAATTTCTCTCTTGCTGCTCAATATCTTTTGGTAGTAGCCATAGCCTTAAAAATATCAGCCTCAACGTCTTCACAGTCTTCATCATGTGGGAGTAGTAGACCATGAAGAGAGACAGAGAGAGAATGGGCGGGAAAAATAACACTCTCAGCTATTTCAATTCAAAGTGATATCTAAGGATAATCTTTCCACACTGTGCCTTATGCTATTTATATATTTTCCACCACATTATTAATATGGTTTCACAGATCAGTACAAAACAATAGTTCAGTTTCATAAAGCAATGAGATTAAACACAAGCATGTAGTGATCAAGAGCACTTTTTATTGTGTACTTGAATTTGATACCAATGCACCACAGCACTTTACAATGAAATACAGTCATGATTGTGTGATGAACCACACTAGGAATTTTTATTTTTATTAGGAATCGACACTGGAAATGCATTTTATTACAAATAAACACATGTTGTCCACATATTTGACATGCATGTCTCATTTCTATTTATTGAGGTCAAGCAGAGAAGGAGGACATGAGAGCTAGACGTAGTGTGTCTTCTGTTGACGTAGGTTGATCCATAACTTGTCATTGTAGCCAACAGTGCAGTCATCCATAAAGTAGGAAACACTACACTGTGTAGAATAGTTTAATAGTGCTTTCTACTTTATGGTTGACTACACTGTACTTCTGTTGTCCAGTTTTTCTTTTTCTTTTGTGTGTCCAACGCGCGCCACTCAGTGCTCCTTCCTGTTACCACTCTCAGGAAGGATGTGGAATTACATTTAGTAGTTTATGTCGATATATTTCATATCATGATGAAAAGAAAAGACAATCTGGGTGGAAGAATTCAGAATTAAATCATCAAGATGATTTTAAAGAAAAATTAGAAAAATCGAACAAAACACTTCAATGGAAAACCATTGCGAGTTCCTTTCTAGTTCTCAAACAGAAGTATTAATGCGGAAGACATTAATTGTCCCTGTTCAAGTCTGCAATAATTGTCTCTGTTCAAGTCTGAAATCATATTTAGCATAATCCACTTCAACTCAAAACTCAATTTATACAGTGTTGTTATTACACAGATAATATTAGCACATTTTCAAAAGTTTGGTCTTTTATTATTGCTGACATAATTTTCCAATACTTGTGCCATAGTAGCAAATAGTTCATATGCATATAAATGCCTTGTTATGCCACAATATCTATCTTCACTGAAAATGAATTTTCATAAAAGCTACTGATAAAAGAATATATCTACTCTTACCATCATTCTCGTCTGGGTCCCGGAAGAAAGTGAGGGCTGAAGCGAGAGTTTGCCTCGCTTTTAACACACTCTCTACCACATGCTCCGAAACCACAGGAAGAGGCTCAACAGTCTCGATCTCTCTGTCAGAGGTGCAAAACCAGCACCCATTGGGCCCCAGCATGTTCTCGATTTGAATAGAAACTACAAAAAGAGACCTCTGTCACCTTTTAAGGGCATACCAGGAACCGATAAAAAGGTGTTTTAGAAATCACGAAACCAAGAAGTTGCACATTGTGACCTTTGACAAAATGTTATGTCAACTATATGGTTCACAGTTGCAGTGAACAACTTCTATATGCTAAAATGTTAGCTCTAAAGTGCAACAACGGAAAAAGTGAACATAAACACATAATGAGTACCAGTCACACAAATCTCTGTGTGTTGCTGCAGGAAATAGTAGTGAAGAAGATAATCATTAGTAGTAAAGCTTTATGCTTGGTTTCTTATGCCTTCCCTATCAACCTACATGTGTGACAGAGATGAAATATTGAATGTATTAAACTGAACCATGTGTTAATGAGGCCTAAGACCCATATGCACTCCTGAAAACATATATCTGTTTTTGTAGTACCGGTGAGTGATAACTGAAAGATACTTCAGTTAGTTCTTCTTATCTTCTCCTTTTCTTAAGCACTACCCTTTGACTGTCGAAACAGTGTTTATAGTGGTCATTGCAGAGCAGTGAGGTGGCATGTATTTGAGGAAGGATGACCTGAAAGTTGAAAGATTAGGCAACAGCCAGCTAAGAAGCCAATGCTTTTCCAGGAATCAGTTCAACTTTTAGCAGGTGACTAGCCAGGACTTGAGTCAGAGAGGTTCCCAAAGTCCCACTAGTAAGATTGACAGAAGCAATGGTGTTTGTCCAAATATAAAGGAACACGTGCCTACTGGTATGTACGCATCAAGGACCAAGAAGATTTTGTCACCACATACAGCAGTGTTGGGAGACATTTTGCTCTGCAAACCATTCCATTTTAAATTATATGCTTCAAAAATCCTGCAGAACTAGAATGAGCATTACAGAGACAGTCTGATTGAGGCATGCAGATCATTAACCGTGTAAAACAATATTTGAGTTCACAATGGTAAACATACATGATCATTAGAGTTCATCGGTTGGTCTGCACTTTTGCTGACAAGAACAAAATGCAGATGAATGTTTCAATCTGCATAGTTTGTGGTATTTTTTCTGCGCTCATAAATAGGATGCACGAAAAAGGTGCGACTCCGAAGCCACAGCAGCGTGTCTTAGTAGCACGATGTGCTCTCCGTTGTCTAGACAACCCAAACCTCAGTGTCGAGTAGAACACACAGAGGAGGAAGTGGGGGATGGGTGGGGTGTTCGAAAGGGAGTAAAAAGTGAAGTGCTACTTTCTAAAAATGAACACTTGCACTTTGCCCAATGGAGCACGAAGTTTTGAGTTGTAAAATATACATTTCATCTGTGCTGTTGATGATCATGTTCTCTGTTAAGTCTTAAGCCACAATAGAGTTTTGTTTAGTTTCCTGTGGGGACTTAACAGTTATATATTTTTTAGACTGATAGATACTTAGTGGGTGTGTGTGTGTGTGTGTGTGTGTGTGTGTGTGTGTGTGTGTGTGTGTGTGTGTGTGTGTGTGTGTGTGTGTGTGTTTGTGAGAGAGAGAGAGAAAGAGAGAGAGAGAGAGAGAGAGAGACAGGATTAAGAAAATGGGGTCACACTTTATTTCCCCTATAGACTATTTACACATGCTCACATTATAAACAACGATCTGTCGAACCTCTGTTAACTACAAAGGTTAGGGTTAGGGGTTGGGTTTGGTTAAGGTGGTGTTCAGTGATCAATTAGAAAGACTGGATTTGAATTTCAACAAACCATACCTAAAGTCTCTGTAAAGACTATTCAAAAAAATTGTTCCCGAAAATGGACTGATGTTTGGCAATTTTGCACGTTTACCGGATACCATGCACTGCCTACCCTCCCGGTCTAAAAGCAGCACATGATCAGGCAGTGAGAGGACAGTCCTCTAGTCAGCTCTCCCAGGGTTACGTTTAGACTTGCATCATCCGTCTATTCCTGGTCCACATGGGATTTGCTCTATAAATAAGTGCTTAAGAATGATATAGATAGTTTTCCCAACACAGTGCGGTCAACGTGTAATCAGTGGGTATTAAACAAACGAGAAGAGAATTAAGGTTAATTTAATTACTTCTCCAAGAAGTAAGAAGATGTCAACAGACTATAATACAGTGTGCCATTGAAGGAAAATAAGAATTAAAATAATAAATGTGTGTATTTACATTAAAAAACAATTCGTTTTGTACTCTAACCTCAATTAATATGGTGAAAGCACGGCGTACATATTTTGTCATCAAAGCAATATTTGTTAAGTTATTACCAAAAAGCTTATTTAATAAAAGACAAACATAAGATATAAGACTAATTATTTCGAAACAGCAAAGGTAACAAAGGCAAATATTTTCTGTTTCAAACAGGAGTGAGAGAAGAGGAAAGGGACATGAACAAAAAGTAATAAAGTGTCTAGCAATACGTCCTCAAAATCAGATATTCATGTACAAATCTCATAAGGGAATTTGTTTGGATTTCATCATTTGAAGTCAAACCATATATACACCTCTGGTGCGGCCATTGTGTAGTGCTCTGTGACTGTCTCGGCCTCCGGTAGTCTCATGTTACTCACCGCTGCCACTGTGTGGTCCTTATATGAGGTGCAGCACTTCTGACAGTGAGTGGCACTCTGCCCGCTCTGCCTCTGACAAGTTCCTCAGAGCGAGCCAACAACACCACTATTACCACGAAACAACAGAGTGATGGACACAGAAGAAGGAACAGTGAAAGAGGCAATATATTATTTGCATTGTGCAATAATGGTTGCAATAGTTGCAAGGCCATTGTTGACCTTGATTGACCTGATTTCTCTGTATTTTAGTTTTTTTTTTTAACAAAAGTCTTGGGATTTCTGGTAGTTATCACTGATCCCCAACTGTTTACATCCTGAGTGACCTTGCACATTTGATTTTATGTTTATTGCTCACATGCTCTCCCATGCATATGTCTGCATATAACCTTAATTTCTTCAGGTCATGACGCCAATAGACTTCAAAGATCACATGCTTTCCTCTAACACAGCCTCACTGTAAATTCACCAGAAGTAACAAAGGGCATAATACTAAAACAAAAAACTAGAACAAGGCGCCATACTCTGTTCATGCCAGTCAAGAAGCTGTACTTCTGCCCTCTCTGTGGGTTGGGGGTGTGACAACTAATCATATTTAATCAAAGGCTGCTGTTATTGTAAAGCTAGGGATTGGTGGGGCGTGGAAAGGGTAAAGAGATAGAGACAGGCTTGCTGCTATCTGTTGATGACAATGATCAGTATGTGGTAAGGAGGAGTGTCATCAGGCCTGCTGAGTGGCTCTGTTTGGGGGCGTGTGCGGCTACTATGAAGATCTGATCTGAAGATTCTGCTAATGAAATGGACCTGGAAGTAGGTGTGGTAGTTGGATGATTTAGGATTTTTTTTTTTGCTGTTTTGTTTGTTTTTGCTCAGGTTTCACCTGTGATCATTGTTATCATGCTGCTGGATGGTATCAAGATCTATTCCTTCTATTTTTAAAATGGGTGAGCTGCATGACGATGTGCTTGAGACAGATATTACCTTCAAACAAAGCGCAATGTTGATGTTTATGATTAAAGAGCATTATAATTTGAATGTGAAATTTAAACTGAAAATTCAAAATTACACTACCCATGGTAATGACTGTGACATACTCAAGTCATAACAAACTAACAACAAAAAAATAAACAATAACATGCACCTCTGACACTGGCTTTTAGTAGCCTTTAGTTTTCAGGCACACTTCTCACCTCCCTCAGACCCTAAATTGTCACTAGTGATCCCCTTTAGTTCAATTATGTTCACCACCATTGCTTCACCGTAGGTTCCTATCACAAACAAACTCAATTGATTACACTTCAGCGTATTTCATCAGCCATGCAGCATCAATGTCAAGGTCATATATGGAGACATAAGACATAAAAAAACTTTGAACTCTGTCTAGCTCCCAACCCTCTTTGTATTGCCTGTATTAGCATTGATAAGTATTTGAAAATACATCACAATCTTCGTGGTCATCCCTTTGTACACAAACTTTGAATGCTTATCAGTCAAAAGGGAGGGGTTGTCTTGCCGGTGAAATAAATATACACACCTCTGGAGAGCAGGCGATGTAGTTGCTGAACTTCCAACATCAAAACAGCATGAGGATGCATATTTTGTGTTGCCTGTGGTCCGTATTTGCTTTGGTGAAAATGTCTTTGGGTGCTGGTAGGTACATTGCCACTTTTTCGAAATCACTCAAAACACAGGTATGATTATGAAGCTTAACAATGGGATGCGAAAAGGAGCCGTATATTACGAAGCAATTGTAAGACTCATGTCTTTTAGTGCTTGATTAGTCTTCAGAAAAGTAATGACAGCAGGTAAACTTGTAACATTAGTTAAAATCTTTGCAATGTCTTTGTAAATAGAGAGTGGAATGAAGTTACTTACGACAGTCCCAATACCATTCATAATAACATTAATAACTGCTATTGACTCACCAAAGTATCTATTTGTAGTACATTTTGTAAAAGTGTGAGTTTGTAACAATGCTGTTATCTGACACGAGAAGATAACTCTGAGGTCAGACTTAGATAAGTCAGAAAACAACAGTGTCGGAGAGTACAAAAAAGAGTAATAAACATGTTCTTGACTTGTGGTCATAAAAATGAGGTGTCTTTCCAGAATGGTGCTACCAGTCTCAAGTGACCTGTGTCAACCCATGCCCAGGTAAAATGGTTAAATCCACACTCTCAGGGGTTTTCCTCTTCCTTCCTTATCAAATACATGCATTTAAAGGTATTGCTGTATCAAAGGGGATGCCAAAGTGTGGGTCAAGTCCCCCAGAAGTGTGGCCTTTTTTCCTTCAAAAACGATATTAGGCTATATGATCGTCTCATCGTTGCCCCATGGTGTTGGGAGAGGGGCTGGCGTTTTCAAATGGGGAAGCTGCCATGAAAAGTCTGAGAACCTCTGCTCTATCATATGTTATACAGGTCCATTGGAATGGCCAGAAGTAGCAATGACTTGTGGAGGAAGAGCCCAGTCTCCAATCAACATAGTCACCAAGAGAGCACTTAAAGATGATCGCCTTCAGCCTCTCCGTTATAATGGCTACCAGTTTGCATTTCACAGTGACATCATCAACAATGGCCATTCTGGCAAGTCACAGTTAAATATTATAGCATGGACAAAACAATTATTTGTTTGGTTATGACGAGAACCTCATACCAACCAAAGTGTTTGTCTGAATTTAGTCCAAGTGAACCTGCCAGATAGTGCAAAGATTGATGGTGGCAACTTGGAGTCAACCTACAAGGCAATTCAGCTTCATTTTCACTGGGGACTCAATGGAGGACCCGGGTCTGAACACACCATTGATGGAGAGCAGTATCCTATGGAGGTATGCAAAATTATATACACAGAAGATGCTTCACACATGCTGGCATATGTCTGGCTTTGGGTAATAGTACATTATATTTACATGTTAAAAATATTCCTCTCAAAGAGGCCACTAGGTCTAATCCACTAATGCAAGAAACTGGGTTAAAGATAGGCCAGTTAATAAAATCAGTCGGCTACACTCTGTAACTGTGGTAAAGGTCTGCCGTGTATTGTGCCATATCTCCACAGATGCATATTGTTCATATCAAACAACACTATCATTCATTAAGCGAGGCGTTGAAGGACAAATCTGGAGTTTCTGTTCTTGGATTCTTTTACCAGGTGACCTTGGCCTATAAAATTACTTACTTCAGTGAGCTTGTATGGGTATTACTTTATTACCATATGCATGCATAAGATGTCGGCATACTTGATGACGGGTAATTGTAAGACTACAAACAACTAACATGATGTTTTCACCCATTGATAATGTTTGGAGATGAACAACTAATTTAATTGAGGCATTTTGTTTTCCTCTTAGGAATCAGGAAGTTCAAACAAAAAATATGAAACCGTTGTAAACGCTCTAAAAAGAATCACGCGGCCGGGTATGTCATTGTCTCTGTGCCACACTATTCTTTATGATTCCCTGTGATTTCACAGCTCACTGATAACAATACAGACTTCACATTACTGTTGGTTAAAACTAACCACACGTTGTTGTACTCATTTACAGCCCAATAAATGTTATCGAAAGACTTTCCATTAATATTTCCTCCAAACTGTTCTGTAATTTCCCCTCTGTGTACCCCCTGCTAGGCACTAACACCACCCTGCACGATTTGTCTCTGGACATGCTGATCCCGTCTCACAGTAACCTAAGCTCCTACTTTCGCTATCAGGGCTCCCTGACTACTCCCAACTGTGATGAGTCTGTGGTTTGGACTGTGTTTGAAAACACCATTCCCCTCAGTAAAGAACAGGTATAATGTAGGATATTCTTTATTTAAAATATAATTCATACCAACTTTTAAGTCTTTCTCTTAAATCTATCACTTCTTCAGTACAGTGTATACAACCACTAGAATTATCTTTATTTCAAAGTTTAAACATGTTATCCAATGCAGGTGAAGGTGAAACATATTTTGCAGTGAATTGCAGTTGCATCATGTTCTTTGGCCTTTTGGAGCTGGAAGATCTGAATTTTACTTCCCTCTTTATTCTTTTCCTTCAGCTGTCTGCATTTTCCCACCTGAGTTTTGCAGATGGACAAAACATGACTGGCACTTACCGCCCAGTGCAGCCCCTTAATGGCCGGGAGGTGTATCACTCCCACTCCGGTAGTGTGGCAGTGTGGGTCAACACTTTAGTTCTTCTCAGCTCGGTTCTTGCAACTGTTGGTTTATCTTTGCCAGAGTGAAGTTTTCTTCTTGTATATTCTGTGCATCAAGGACATGTCTCAGATGAATCATAATATTTACGCTACTACATTGATTATATTAAAATAGAGCTATTTATTTGCAGTTAATGGTAGGCTATTGCACCATAGGCTACTACATGGCATGTAGGCATGCCTGTATTCATAATATATTATATGTATTTCTGATATATTAAATGAGATTCTAGTGTAATTGTTTTTTATTTTTATTTTTTTATATAGCTCAGTTTTGTTTTATTAACATGTCATGTTTTATTATCATGCTCCTGCTGTCTCCTCAAATAAATACATTAGAAAACCACAAAGACTTCCTCCACTGTGTTGTTATATAATAAGGCTAGTTGATAATATATATAGCCTAGTTGTAGGTGTAGATAAAGTTAAGATAAAGTGTTTCATTATGTTCTTATCTCAGTGCTTAATAAGAGTGCCGGGATTTGTTAGGGACAACTAGAAAATGCATTTCCTGAAGGAAATACCAGTGCATGAAATGCAAAAGTTAGGAAAGGAAGAAGAAAAGAAAGAAGAGTGAAAGAAGGAAAGAAGAAAGGATAGAAGAGTGAAGAAAGGAGAAAGGAGAGAAGAGAGGATGAAGGAAAGAAGAGTGAAAGAAGAAAAGAAAGAAGAGTGAAGAAAGGAAAGAGGAGTGGAAGAAAAGAAAGAAGAGTGAAGAAAGGAAAGAAGAGTGAAAGAAGGAAAGAAGAAAGGAGAGTGAAGAAAGGACAGAAAAGTGAAAGAAGGAAAGAAGAGTGAAAGAGAAAAAGAGTGAAAATATTGAAAAAAGGAGATAAAAATGGAGTGAAGAAGAGAGATTGAGTGTGAGAGAAAATAGACTGAGAGGGATAGAGAGAAAGATGGAGAGATGGAGAGAAAAAAAGTAGAGAATGGAAGGTGTCTTAATGTTCCTACACTGTAAAAAAAAAAAAAAAAAAAAAAAAAAGTTGGGTGAACTCAAAATTTTAAGGCAACAAACTTCAGTAAAATTTTAAGTTGGGCAATTAAACTCAATATTTCAAGTTTTGCTTTTGAGTTTGCTCAACTCTGAATTCTGATTTTGGTCAACTCAAGAGTAAGTTCTACTAACTCATAATTTTACATTGTAATAACATTTAATCCTTACTTGTGCCAACTCTCCCCTAAGTTGTACTTACTTATTATTTAACATTGTAATAACATTTAATCCTTACTTGTGCTAACTCTCCCCTAAGTTGTACTTACTTATTATTTAACATTGTAATAACTTTTAATCCTTACTTCTGCTAACTCTCCCCTAAATTGTACTAACTTATTATTTAACGTTGTAATAACTTTAAATCCTCACTTCAGCTAACTGTCCTGTAAATTGTAGTAATTTATAATTTTACATTGTAATGAGTTCTTATACAGAATTCACTTTAAATGGGTTTAGCAGAATAATTTAAGAGGAATTTAAAATCGCACACTGCAATAGTTTATAATGTAACTCAACTTTATAATTTATAACCAGGAACTTCTAATCAAATGTATAGATAATTACAGACGCAACATATACATTCAAAACATTTGTTTTATTTATACTGTATCAAATCCCTTCCAAAAGGGGCAAGTAAATGCAAACTATCGAGACCATGTAACATGTTTCAGAAAAACCAACCAAAAAAAAAATGTTTACAAGGGAAGGCCCTTTAAAGCTGCAGTTTGTCTATGTGCAGAGATGTCAGATGTCTGAAACAAGAGTTGCATGAAACATTACAAGATGTAATTGACATATAAGAAGTAGAGTAAACATGCAGGCAGCTGTCCTTTTCAATATCCAAAATGATTGCTACGATTACGATTGCTCACTGTGAAGGTATATCCACTGGAGGTGCTTTTTGTGTCACTGACAGGCTCATATCATTATCAGTGTCTGACAACATTATGAAAAGGCTCCCCACAGAGCAATGTCTTTTTGTTTTTAAGATTAAAATACCCTTTGTTTAACAAGAAAAAGCCGCTATATCACCTCGATTTGAAAACTGAATCAAAAACGTCTAAAAATGACCTATATATTCCACAATTCACACTACATGGACAAAGATGTAAACAGTGTTGTTGGACTGCTCATTAACTTCACTGGAGCAATTCCAAGAACGCGATTGGATAACAACGTCAAAACGTCACGATTATCGGACCCAAAGTGTAGCTGCCCTCTCCATTTGCCTCGGGAATAAAGTTATCGATAACAACTTAATAAGCAATAACTGCAAGTGGCAACAATTTTTGTCTAAACGTGAATACAAACGTAGAACATATTTACAAAAACATGGCTTCTCCATATCCAGGGAACGTTAAAATGCACGAAATCGCACCTCGGCCCACCACCTATTAGGGGAAGCCAAGCTTTAAAGAAATCGCCACTGGTCGTAAGTGTGAACTAGCCAGGTAACAAACTACACACGATGGCAGACAATGCTAATATTTGTATGATGTACCCAAAAAATGAGCTCCCCCTCTTTGAAAGATCAGCAGCCGCCACTGGTGGGGCAGGCAGCACACTAATTGCAGAACCGAGCAGCAACCTGTCGCTGGCCCCGCGCTCTCTCTGTCCCTACTAAACCAGCCTGCTCACCTGCTACCTGGAGCAGAGACGGAGCATGACTACCACTGTGTAGGAACACTACACTTCTGAAAGATGGCATAAAATGTCAGCTAATGTTGCAACCACAATTTTGAGTTAGCATTAATACCCTAATGTCTTTTTTGTATCTGTAACAAGCTGGCAAACACGAATTAAAGCAGCACAACGGATCAATAGCTATACGCTAGCTATATGCTATCAGCTAAAACTGACGAAATCTCTTGAAATGTGCTGACTTTGACATTATTACAAACTAGTTACTCAACAACTGTCCTTACACAGTCAAGCAAGTGCAACACAAGACAAAGCAAGATGGCAAATAAGCTTACTAGTTCAGCAGACAGTGGAAAGTTGGGCGGCAAAACTACAGAACGAAGTTATGTGCCTATAGACCCTGCATAGCAATGGCGCGGATGCAATTCTCTATATTAAAAGTCATTGTAGCGCCCCAATTTTTTTCAAGCTGTTATTTTTAGGTTAAACTGATTATCCTAACCATAATCCTGAAGTATAATTGTTGCATTGTGTTACTTTAACACAATACCAACAGTCAGAAGATAACATGCCTGTCCTGTTTGAATAGGTTGCCTGACTGATGCTAGCTTTCTCTAATGACTGAAAAGCTTTGTGTAAATGTCTTGGTCGCTTTCTCCATTAAACGACGTACAACATAGGCCTAATGCACAACACAACTCAGAATAAAATTCGCGCATCATTTTAATTTAATTAAAGGTTGATTTAAAACGTACCTGTTTGGACTCCAGCAAGAGACAGCAGCACAGCCAGAATGAGACTTCAATTGTAAAGTGCCAACGGACAGTTGGCTTTTTCCCGCATGTCACAACAAAGAGGGCTATATATTTTCAAGTTTTACCAACATAAAGTACTGTTTTAGGCCAACAAATACAAGTTGCTTTTTTTACAGTGTAGTTACAGTTAAATTGAGAGGGACAAAGAGGTTCCTTTGATTTGGCGCAGCTGTCAGTAAAGCACAGGTGCAAGCCAGTTTAAAGACCCTATTATGACGTCATAATGGCCCAATGCAAGTCAATGGGAAAATTTCGATTCGTTTTTATTTAATATCTTAAAAAGTATAAAGTTTTGAAAAGTGAAAAATACATAGCATAAGTGTCGTTTACAAGACCTACGCGACAACGTTTGAATGAAGTTTCTACGTTAAGCGGTTCGGGCTGAATTAATCGCAGAAAAAGGTAACAAGAATAAGAAGAAGAAGAAGAAGAAGAAGAAGAAGAAGAAGAAGAAGCCTAGGAATAACAATACAGGGCATTTCATGCACTGTAATTAGCCTGGATACCAGCCTGAACTCATCGTCAGGCTAAGGGACAATAGCCTTTATCACCAAATATCAGCTGGAACGGATTCAGCCTTCATCTGGCACGGACAGAGTTGTTTCACTGATGCCTGGTGTTTTTTGATTCAGAGCAGCACAAGAGTTGAGAGGAAGTCTGTGCATTTACAGTTAGAAATGTCAACACTTTCATAGACACACATAGTATAAATAATAAAACCCTGCAAGACGATTATTTGACAGGTCATTTCCGTCTAGTCAATAGCCTACAGATCAATATGAATCGTTGTGAACTTTATCACTCTGTAGAAGTCATAAAACGTCGACTGTATAGTTTAATCTAATTTATCGGAAGATGGAATGTTACTTTATGGAACGTCATAGTGTGGGCGTGCAGCGTTTTGACAATTATTTACTAAAACACGCAACAAGGTTCACACTGGCGTGATTATCGTGAGCAGGTCCGTGTCAAGTTAAATTGTAGACTGTTGACTTTTTGGGCTAAATGGAGCGGTGGAAAGGAAGAGTAGCTCTTGTAACTGGAGCATCCGTTGGAATTGGAGCGGCTATAGCGAAAGCTCTTGTCAGACATGGCATGAAGGTGGTCGGCTGCGCTAGGAACGTTGAGAAGATAGAGGTTGGTTATCTAGCACAAGCAGCTAGCTAACTTAGCTTGCGACGGTAGTCAGTATGCTTTTATCTAGCTAGCTAGCTAGCTAGCTGTCATATGGCATATAATCCACAAAGTTTGTGAACAGCCTTGCTAGCAGAGTATGCAAAGTTAATTGTAAGCGACAGTGGCTTGTCATGTTACATATTCGATGCCACGTAGAGCAATGCTATATCATCAACATGAACGGTTTTTGTTTTTGTACAATTTGCTAAGTTATTTTAATTTAACTAGCTAGCTAATATGAGCTAACAGAAAACTTGGCTAGCTAGCTTGTATCTATGGCCTTGCAAAGTTATTGCTGAGCTGAAATTGTTACGTAACGTTACGTTAAACATGACTCCTAACAAATCACTCAGCAGTTCGCAAACAATCCAAGTAACGTGAAAAGATGTACTCTATATGATTTTTATATGTTTTCTATAACGTTGCTATTGAGCATAGTTATAAAGCTAATTAGCTCAACTTTGCTGTTCGAATGGCATGGATATGCAGACGCTTTTCAAATTTGCTAGCTTGGAGGCATTGACCAAGAAAGCCAGATAAAACCAACGTCCTAGCTAGGTGGCTAGTTAGCCTAACTAGCCATGTAAGGTAGCGACTGAAATGATTGTTCATATTTGGAGACAACGAGCCTAATGACATGATGGTGCATGTCTGAGCAGAACTTTTCAGACTTGAATGTTAACGAATGTTCGCCAGAGATTTAGTGACACGGGCCTTATTGGTGAGATAAAATATGACTTATTATTGGATATTTAATAGGATCTCAGTCTGAGCCACAGAGGGGCCCCATAGCATTCCAGTGATGGTAGATTTTTACATCGATGTAGGAGGTGGGGGCAGGTGGCTTTCTCGAGGTCTCAGGATATTCAGCATAGTCTGCTTAGTTGCCCACAATGTAATGATATTGGGTGTGATATTGTAGTGTTGGACACCAATTTTCATATAGTCTCCTATCTACACCTGTAACATGAATGGCTAAAATGACCACCCTTATTTTCCTGGTCCTTAGAAACTGTCAGCAGAATGTCAGAGTGCCGGACTGAGTGGCACTCTCATTCCCTACAAATGCGACCTGTCCAACGAGGAGGAGATCCTCTCCATGTTCTCTGCCATCAAGACCTTGCATCAGGGTGTCGACGTGTGCATCAACAACGCTGGCCTAGCTCACCCTGAGCCACTGCTGAGTGGCAAAACTGAGGGCTGGAGGACTATGATGGATGTTAGTCCTTTTAGATCAAAGCATCTGTCTAGTAAATATGAGTATAAGTAAAGTAAATAATCTCAGTGTCTACACTTGCTTTTTCACAAGTGCTCTCTTTTGATATCAGATGTTCTGAAATCTATAAGAAAGCCAGTGGATAGATTTCATTTCTGAATGTTACTGAATTCTGTTTCCAAATTATTGCCATGATGAGAAATGATGACTCCCAGGGATCGTTAAAATGATATAATCTGAGGATGTTATGTCTCAGTTACAATATTGGGTGAATGTTAATTTATTGTTGCTTTGCTGTATCTGTAATACTTTAGGTCAACGTTCTTGCTCTGTCAATATGCACACGTGAGGCCTACCAGTCCATGAAGGAAAGAAATGTTGATGATGGTCACATCATTAACATCAACAGGTAGGTGCCCTTGCATTCCTAAGCTGGTGAAACAGCAAATGGAAACAGACATTATAATAGTAATTGGCCTCATGTCGCTAGCAGTAGGTGAAATAACAAGGGGTTATTTTACCAGCAGCAGGTCAAGTAATCCATACCTGTTTTTTTTTTGTATTCCTTTTTTCTAGCATGAGTGGACACAGGGTAGTTCCCAGTGCCAGTGTTCACTTCTACAGTGCCAGCAAGTATGCTGTGACCGCACTCACTGAGGGACTCCGGCAGGAGCTCCGGGAGGCGAAAACCCATATACGAGCCACTGTAAGAACCACAGGGTTAGCTTGTGCTTGTGTTTTAGATAATAAATGCTTAGGTAGCATTTAGTTCAGTTTTTGTGACAAAGGTTTCTGCATTATCCCCATTCATTTGTTAATGTTGACAGATGTGACTGATGTGTCTTGCCGTTGTTTTTATTTGTCCAGTGTAAAATAATGCACAAATGTTTCCCCTGACAGTCCATATCACCTGGCTTAGTAGAGACAGAATTTGCTTTCCGTCTCCATGGTGATGATCCAGAAAAAGCTGCTGCAGCATATGCAAGTATAAAGGTGTGCAAATGTATCCATCACATTTCAGTGGATTTCAAATGTCAGTTCATCATTACGTGATAATTCAGTTGAATGTTAATTTACTGCTGGTTTCCCATTGTCTGTAGTGCTTGGAGGCTGGAGACATAGCCAGTGCAGTGGTGTATGCCCTAAGTGCCCCTCCTCATGTACAGGTAAGGATAGGCACGTTTTAGGATGACTTGCATTAGATCAGTAATTTGATTATCCTGTACAATTTTGCATGCAGAGATGAGATTTATTGATTTGATAAATCGCATATTCTTTGATAAATAGTTGCAATTTCTCAATTTTGAGAGGGTAGATTTTAGTATATCTCATCCATAACAAGGCTTGGGCTGTTGATTCCATGTAATGTTGTTGTAATGTGGCACACATTTAACCATCACACAGTCCAAGATTCAACCAGAACTTGGATATCACTAGACATCTTAGTTGCCTGTCAGCATTAATCTACTTTAAAGCGTCATTGAGAACTTTGAAAAGCCCTATATAAATGGGATATATTGTTATTATTATTATTATTATTATTATTATTATTATTATTATTATTATTATCTGTGTTATATGAGATGCCAGGGCTGAGTGGAAATCTAAGTAATACGTTTCCTCAGGGTCTGGCTTCATGGAACATATTGTTCAACAGTTTTTTTCATTCTCTCTTTCTCTCTCTTTATATCTAGATTGGGGACATATTGATGAGGCCAGTTGAACAGGTGTCCTAACCATGTGCAGGCAGTGTATTTGCTGCCTGAGGATCTGCTGGAGGGATCTAGCGTGTCTAACTCTGCCCACCTTGAGAGTCCCCTTAAAGAGATCTGTGAGGGAGTTTGTAAAAAAGCTTGGGCTACGCGTGCCTAAGGGTGGAACCCTGATGTGTGATGCATAAAGATAGGAATATGGGAGACAGGGCCACCATTTTAAAATTTGGGCTATGGTATAATGTAGGTTTCAGATTCATTTTTCACTTTATGGTACATATTCTGAGTCACATTGCGGTGTGAGTCAACTTTATTTTTAAGAAGATATTGTAATGAGTGTTGCTAATGAATTAGCCGGGATGATCAAGAATTCAGTGCCAATGAATTAAGGTCAAACCTCCCTAACAAGCTGTAAACTCTCACTCCAGTAACTGAAAAAGCAAGATGAATACCACTCAAATATTTGGTCTTGGGCTGCTTTCTGTACATGTATACCTCAAGTCAGGAGACAGTGCAAAATCGAATGGCCTCATATAGTATGTATTTTTTTTAAGTTGGTGGAATAAATAGCAACTTGTTAAGGTGTTAAGGCTTCTTAGCTGATAATTCCCTTAGACTGGCTGCATTTATTGTCCAACTAGTTGCATTTGGCTGTGAAATATCAGATTTTCTGATAGAATTCAAGACAGATGTTAAACCACTAAATACTGATTTATCTCCCTTGAAATTAGCTGCTAATTGTTTTGATTTCCGCATGTTTGTATTTTTTTTTTTTCCTTTTGTACATCTGGTAGCTGTTTATATATACAACTACATACACAGGCACACAATACAGCAAAGTTGATAAAGGAATGCATGAGTTTTTGGAGTCATCACTACAACATCCAGACATGTTAAAAATGTGTAACACAAATGATAATAGTGCTATAAATAAAAGCTCACTGCATCATGTCAGCCTGCCTGGGATGTCAGTTTTTGTCTTATTTTTAGATGAAACAGAGATTGGCCATACGATATTTCCAGAGACTATCATTCAAAGTTGTAGAGTAGAGGTGTCATGGGAGAAAAAAAACAAGTCCGCTCTCTATTGTTCTCTAATCTCAGCTGGCTTGTTCACATTCTCCACGCATTGAAGTTTGCCAGTGGGCTGTTTGTCACTTGGTGAATGTGGGTGCACAGTTTGTTTGAAAGAGAGAGGCCCCCTTGACTAAATGTGATTGGCTGTTCTGCTAACAGAAGCCTGGCTATTTTTTTAAATCAGGAACATAATAACGTTCCTACCAGTGCTTAGTCTAGTTGGGCCAAATTACAGGCTGTACCAGACCTGCTAAAGTCAATATGACACTGTACTACTCTACCACTAGATGGAGTTGTTTAAAATAGGTAATTTAACTCAAATGTTGCTTATGAGGGGCCAACTATAATTATGGGATTTTTCTGTGATTGCGTTTGGATACCTTGTGGCAGGATAAACACTTTCTGGTGGTACTGTGTATCACAGCACAGTTATTACTTTGATCATATTTACAAGGATCATATAATTACATAAACTGTCTAAAGCATTTGTTTTGTTCTTTGTTAAAACATCTTTTAATTTCTACATACTTAGAGCTTTACCAGTTGTTGCTTGACTTATAGTTTGCCATGCTGAACCCACGTCTGGCTACACTTTCTGTCCGGCTGCTGCTAGTGTCCATTTGTTGTGCATTTCCACAGATCAAGAAATTCTCAAGCTACTCTCTGGCTCTGCGTGGCTTCCTTTGGTTCATTGACACTGATGAAAACCCCTTCATTGGAGAAACTGGTCATGTTCACACACACACCACAGTAGTGAAAAAAAGTGTGTCAGGCCAGTAGAGGAAAACATGAAGTGCTCATTGTTTCTCTCCGGGGGAGCATGCCAAATGGAAACGTGCGGATTGCACTAAAGGCTCAGTACTGGGTCGGGGCCCACACAAAAGGCCTCTGCATCCATCTTGCATGCAACACCCTGCCAGTAGGTTACACACTACAGGAAGTGCTTTGGTTCTTTTAATCTTGCGCGTTTCCTACAGAAGCCACACACTTGTCTGTTTAGGGCCTCACTGATGTGGTGATCGTGCTGGTCGTGTTGTCCTACCTCCCAGCTCCCCAGTCATCCTACAGGGTACAGGAAGTATTGGAAGTGTTTCATGACCATGTTATGCTTTGTGTGGAATCCAAGTGGGGCCTCTACAGTACTAAAGCCATGCTGCCATGCCAAGGGCCCTGTGAATGCTGGTATTGTCACTAGGGTCTGGGAAAATGACATGATGATCCCAAAAAAGTGTCATTTAGTGCATATGGTGGCGAGTTGTGTGCCACGCAACAAGTGTGAGCCATTGGCCTTCAATCCAGAGAATGTTATTGAGAAGGTTATTTCCATGGAGACCATTTACCATGGTGAAAGAAAATAAACAATGGGTAGATTTGAATTCTCTATTTCACTCGCCCTCACGCCAGTGGAGGGAGGGAAAATAGTGGGGTTAGGCTGTGTGACCTGCTACACTAAGTTCTTGACTCAGCTATCTTACACACAGGGTTGGTGGGAGTACACCACTATGGCTGGTCGACGTGCGTCAAACTGTCTGGGACTGACCTTAGTGAAATAGTATTCTCTTTCCCTTTTATGAAGTGCTTTGTAAAGTTGCCAACCAGGCCCCTTTATGGTGATCCTGTGGATGGTGTCCGCCCTGCTCTGCTGAGAACATGTGAGGGTCAGCTGACTGGAGATTTTTGGCTGCCGTGCTTGGTGTTTTAATGCTCATTCAGAGTCGAGGGTGAGGGAGGCATTGGGTGCAGATTATCCCCTTGTCAAGAATGTGACCCTTTTCTTTGAGTCGCCTCAGAGAGAGAGAGAGAGAAGGAGGGAGAAAGAGAGACCTGTTGGAGAGGTGGGGCCAAAGTCTCCCCACCAAACATCAGATTCTGGCGTGCTGAGATTACTGGAAACAAATATGTTATATATGCAGTGGTGTCTTGCTTTGTTAGCAGGAAAGGAAATAGCGGGCAACCAGTAAGGAGATTGAATAATTAAGATGCACTAATGTATATCAAATTATTTTGAGGGGGACTAGAATTTTTTGTTGCATTGCTCATTTAGGCAATTAGTAGCCCTCATTCAGTGCACATTAATGAGTATTTGGGCCGCCGTTGTGCACTTTGTATTACAGTCATAAGAAAAAGCAATCATGCTTCAGTGCTTTATTAAACCCTGTGTTAACATTGCATATGCTTTTGTTTTCTCATATTGCTTCACACTTTTCATTAAATCTGATAACAACAAGTGACACAGATTTTACAGACCTAAATCCACAATGGTAAAAAAACAGCTGTATACATTATCAACACTCATGTAAGGGTAACAAAGGTAAGATTTGGCCATGTTTAAGGCCCTAAGTGGAGCTATAGATCAACAGTTAAGATTCAAACACTCGAGAGAACAGCAATGACCTTTCTTCTTTTCTTCCCCTCATGTCTCTCCTGTTTCTTGCGTTTTGGTTTTGGAGGGCCGCTGGGGGGGATCCCGGTCAGTGAGAAAAGTGTGGTTTCTTGTGTGCTTGTGTCCTTGATGGTTGGCCTGAGCTGAGCCAAAGTGCTTGTGTCAGACTGGGGAGGGATCATGGTGGCACTCATACCAGGGATAACCATAGTTTCATAGTCAGCTTTGTCTGAGTTTTGTACTACAGGAGCCGTGTCATTGGGAGTGGGGGTGAAAGTAGTACTGAAAATGTGACTGATTTTTCTCCTTTCTCTGGATTCTTTTGACCTGTGCCGCTTGCCTTTCCGGGAAGTCTCTATGGTTCTACTGATGGTGGGGGGGACCGGTCTCGTAACACTCAGGTAGTCCAGTCTTTTGGGGACTACGTAGTACCCCAGTGTGCTCACCTCAGTGGCTGAAACTGCCGGAGTCTCACCAGTGGGTTCTTCTTCATTGTCTGTCTGATGAGGCCCCTCCGGCTCAAAAGGAGTTATAACTTTTCCTGCTGTCTTTCTTCCCCCTCTCTCTTTTGACCTTGGCCCTTTGGCTCGGAGGGGATTGGTGGTGGGCACCCCTGCTGTCGTGGCAACGGGTCTCTTTTCGCTTGCATTTCCCAGGGTGCTTGAGCTCAGCTGTCCTGCAGCCTCAGCCTGCCCTCTTTCAGCCATGGTGCCATCACTGCCATCTCTGACAGACGTTGTGATTGACCAATTTTCTACTATGCTTTCGGGAAGTTTGGGGGTGTTGGAGGATGTAATGGCTCGCAAGATATGTCTCTGCCTATTTTGCCCCTGCCTGACTCTCTCTCTGCGGGTCTTGGTTTTGATAATGCTTATGGTTACAGTGGGAGTGGGAAATGTTGTGGGGGAAAGCGCACTCTCCTTTCTGTCCTTGTCCTTCTGCGACTCTTGTTTTGTTGAATCCACTGGCATGCTTGATGAGGCTACAACTGCTGACCTCTCAGGGTCGTCCCTCATCATGCTGTTCGACAGCTCCTCTTTTGCATCCCGGTCCACCTCGCTCCCCATGAAGTTGTCCACATTTGCCTCCACCTGTGTTTTTCTTGCCGGGTCTTCGATGACGTTGGTCCTCCTGGTGACCTCTTCCGTGATGTGGCAAGAAGGAGCGCCTACGGCACCCTCGTCTGTTTTAACCACTGTCTCCAAACTCTGTTTTCTCTTCCTGCCTTTGCCCTTTCCTCTCCTCTTTTTGTTTTTCCTTTTTTTCCCGCCGGCATTTTTCTTCCGTTTCTTCTCAGAGCTCTGTGTCTCCTCCTTGGCTGTGTCTGGCGAGGAGCCCTGCGATGTGGACACGGTGGCGAGCACCTTGATGAAGTCCTCGGCAGCGTTCACCACATTAGTGAGCGAGGGCGCCTCTGGGGTTGTGGTCTGCGAGGCAGAGGCGGTAGACTGTGCAGTGCCGGCACCCTCTGTAGTCTCCCCTGGCTCTGAACCAGGCTCCGGAGAGACCGCCTTTTGAAGAGGCGGTAAGGGTAGCTCGTCAATTACATCAATGCCGCCAAAATCATAAGATATGGACTCTTTCATCACAGCCACCGGCACCTTGTCGTACTGTTTACACCTACAGGGTGGCAGAGAGAAGGCAAATGACAGAATGAGGTTATGGAGGGGAGCAAAAAACATTTTCCTTTTGCAGGACTGTTATATTTATATATCGGGATACAGTGAGTTCACACAGAGATACTTACACTCCATACCAGTGTCTTTCAACACACTGTTCCTCATAGGATAACTCAAAGCAGGGCACCTCCATTACATTGAAGAATGCCTGTCCAACAATCCTGGAGGAAGAGTCATTCACATTCCGGAGGCATGCTTTCATTCTGCAAAACAAAGAGCAGCCAGGGACATTAATTCATGCTTTATGTCTTGATGATTAATTAAAGCAAAAGCACACCAGAATGTGCATTCAAAATTCAAACGAAATGTGGTTAATGTTGAATGGTTTTACAGAGTTGCTTTTGTTAAGTGTGAAATGATTTTAAAAAGATTAGCTGGTAATACTCACTGTGAAATGTAATCTTAAGGACTTCTGCTCCATACACACTAATACTACGCTTTCAGGTCATGGTGCTGTTTTGTGTGCGTGTGTTGAACTTACGCGTTATCGCAGTCGCAGTGGCTTATTGAAACGAATTTGAAGTTGGTGTAGCCGTAATTGGTGGAGAAGGCATGAATGACGTGGGGACAGTAGTCATGCACGCGGCAACATTTGTCGGTCTCAGCGAATTCCCCTGAAAATGACCAAGTCCTTTCAGCCAACTGAATCATTGAAGATAGATCGCAGGCAAACTCAGTAACACTTTCAAACAGGTTCGAGGTTTCAGCTATTTGCGTTATTGCTCAGGGGACATTTGCATCAAACATTTGCATCCGAGTAGTTTTAAATAGCCTATGGGATAAATTGGTAAACTCACCAAGTTGGTCATAATGATCAGCATTATTACCGGCTCCACACCACAAAGTTCCAGGGTAGGTAAAGCCGCGCTTGGATCTGCGCAGCATTGAAGTTTCTTTCCCCGCAACTTTTTCTTTCTCACGAGCTTCATTTGATGGCAGTTCACTGGTGCTTGTGGAGCGCTTGGATTTTAACTGAAGGCACTTTAACTTCACCTCAGTGATGTCCGTAAAACTAGGATTCAAAGCAGTAGGAATAGTGACCTGACCTCTCAGTCCCAGTTTGCACACATACATAAAAGATTTCACTTGCATTTGGTCTGTTGCTAAGGCGCAGTCGACTAGTTTACCGGTGGCATCGTGAACGGAACGGACCTCCTCAATTCCGTCCGACACTTGAAGCAGATGGTACTCTCCGACATTTGACCTTTTGGCGCACAGGGTATTGTTGAGCAAGTAAAAGAATTCTTTACTCTCCTTCTCTGCCTCCAGGGAATTGCTTAGAAAATCTGCCTTAACGAATTCCCCGTCTAAGTAAGACAGGAACACGAAAAATACCGACCACATCGCTGCAGGCTGCAATTTCAGCACCACCAGCTCCAAGACAGCACCGCAACCTGCCTACCTCTGCTTGCTGTCGACTTATTGGGAGCGGTTAACAGGGCGAGTATTAATAAAGTTGACGGTCGATAATGGGAGTGGTCTGACATTTAATTAACCCTTTCCTGGATGGACAAGTGTCGGCATTCGACACCGAAGCATCCAAACTTAGATCTGTGCGTCTGTGAAGGAATGCATTGTAAAAAACATTAGGCCTAACGCTTTCAATTCTTTCGCCACATACTTTTAAACAATGAACAATATGCAGCAGTAAAGTTTGGCTTTATTGCTTGCAGATGACAGGGGAAGGCCAATCAACCTGGCAATTGAATTGGGTTACACATTTAAAAAAAAGAAGCCCCACCCCTGCATTTTATGATTTTAAGATGACACTGTGGTTGAAATTTCAGTGGAGTACATTAAAGTAATAAGATTGGTAAAGTCTGTAAGTAGCCTACTACTGGCTGGAGTTTTGACCGCAAGTTACCCCTATGTTCCCCGCTTCCCACTGAAACTGGCGATTTACTTTAGTGACGCAGCAAGGAGGAGGTTCTTACCACGCTTTCCATGGTAACAAGGGATGGGGTGATTCTGTCGACCCAACGAGATTGGGCATCTTTCAAATACCACAAAGGCAATGGAAATGACCCAGTTAAGATGTAAGCTGAAGTCGGTGCGATGCAGAAGAAAAGACCTAAGGAGAAAATAAAACATTTGTATCTCTTCGGAGACCTTGATCTCCCATTGTCTGTCATTGCACCTGCTGCTGGTAGCTAGCCTATAACTTCGCCTCGTCAGCAAAGATGTGCAGCAAAGACTGTGGCCACTTCCTAGAGTGGATTGTCAGCACTGCTTTGAGTGGTTCATGTGTCACTGACTGACTTTATGTGGATGTTAATGAGCATGGATCCTATATAGTCTTATATAATTATAATTGTAGGATATTTGAACAAAATCCAGATTGAAGGGCCGTGTAAATATTGGTCCATGCATGCACGCAAATTTTTTGCAAAGCTTATTTTCGGCGTTCATCTAAATTTGCCAAATAGTTCGACTTAAAAGTTGTTTCTGATTTGCTTGCAGAAATAAATAAGCAACAGCTTATCTTGTGCATGTATTGGGAGAAAAGGTAAAACATGGCATGTTTAAATGAATTAATCTGCTTTGGAAACACTGGGTTTTACCTGAGCACGATGTATCGTGCAGCGCAAGGGGTTTTCAGTCACGTGGGCTAGTGAGCAGCCCACAAAGGATTTCTTCGAAGGAAATAGGCCAGCTAAGCAATCGGATTGAAAGAAGGCGGAGGGAAATGATGCAAAATCAGCAGAGGTAACATGCGATTTAAAATGCCGTAAAATCCCGTTACATTATTATGAATTTAGTGCCTACACCCTACCTCGACCAAGGTTAATCCTTGCGTGCGCCAGCTAGAGCACATTTACACTCAAATGTTATCCAAATAAATAGTATAGGCCTACTCATAGTCAGACAGTGCTTTTGTTTTATAATAAGCGTGTTATAACAGTTTTGGCCATACATTGGAAGAATGATGCAGCCCATAAGTTAATTGCCTAAACAGTGGATCACACAAATTGGGAGACACTGAAACACTTACGCGTCACAAAGCACCATGATCTGTTTGGTGTGTAACCGGCGGCGGTTAAAAGTCAGGAGACACATCAGGAGATCAGGAGTGCATGCCATCAAAAAGCCCCAAATTAAAAAGACAATGTATTAAAGATACTTTCCAGGTCTGCGTCACTTGTCCAATGGAATGTGTGCCGTCACGAGTCAACTCATCTTCGTTCGACTTCTTCATCGTAACATTTGGGAGAGAAAATTAGTTGCGTAGAAAATCACTGATTGCCCCATGAGATTCAGACGCACCTGTGCGGGCAGTGCGGCTGTCAAGCAAATGTTATGTCTGACCATTCAAATGCTAGTTTAATCTTTTGGCTGAACTTTTGCACCTTTAATGCAAACAATGATTTTGGTTTTCAGTGGACCAAGGGGCAAAAATGTAAGAACACCGCCAAGGCAGACATTTCTGCATAAACCATTCGAAACATATTTTTCTGATTTTATGGTTATAACGTTACGATGGTAAAGTTCAAAAGACGAATTAGGCCAAATTAATTGTGTTGGAAGCAGTACAATTATGATCGACTCCTTCTTAATAACAATTATAACAATAATAGCAACAACAATAGGAAGAAAATGTCGTATCCAATGAGATTTAATTAAGAACAGTTTAAACTTACAAAATAGATCATTTTCCCATTTCCCCAAATTATTCACAAGGAACGTGACATTCCCCTGTGTCGGTAGTGCAACATCAGCGGAAAAACACGTCCTTGGCATGCAACGACAAAGCAAATATTTCTTAGTCAAGTCTTTTTGTTTTAATATGCAACTTTACACTTCTGCTTACAAAACTTTTAAAAATACAAAACGCATAGAATAGTTTCTTTGAACAACTCACAGAGGGCAGTATTGAGTGTTCTCACAAATGTTAACGGAGTACGCCCCCCTTGGCTTTAGACATCGGGCCTACTGGGGTGCGGGCCTGTCGACTTCTCCTTCGATCTTCAGCTTAAAGAATGGACGCTTTGGCTGTCCCACAAGACAGGGAAAAGGGCTGGTATATTTCCCTCATGGCACCTAACACCAAAGGACCAGCATTTGCTTGGCTAGACCCGTCAAGGCTGTATTGCAACTCCCAGGTATGCTCGGTGGTATTCTTGCATATTGCATGTTGTGGTCTTCATGTAACACTTCTATCTAGTTAATTCCTTCTCAAGCACCTGTGACTTTAATCACTAACCTGTTCACAAATAGTGACAGTACTAGTACAGAACAGCAGACACTGAGTATTACAGTAATGTACCTTTTGTGTCTGTTTAACTGTGTTTGATCAAGGCATTATCTGACTGTGTGAAGGACCTGCTGAAACCATTCCAGAATGAGTCAATTGACATTGTTGCTGGCATAGATGCCATGGGGTTCATTCTAGGTAATTTGGGGGGAAACCAAGGTGCTGGCACACATGCAACATCTTATGTGTTCATATACGCTGGGGGTGTTTTATTTTGAGTACAGCACACACTCTGATACAGGAAGAAATTTAAACCCTCTGGTGAACTCACTATATTTAGAAACACGGTCTGTGTTGGTCTCTCTCTCTCTTTCTCTCTCTCTCTCTCTCTCTCTTTCTCTCTCTCTCTCTCTCTCTCTTTCTCTCTCTATCTCTCTCTCTCTCTCTAGGGTCTGTCTCTCAAACCATAAGTCATATACTTTCAAAAAATAAGTCAGACAACTGAACTGGAAATCTCAGCAGCATCAAAATGATTAAGGTTTTCATTACATGATTCTACAGTAGTGTGTTTCTGTAGGTAGCTGGTTTGTATAACATCCTAAGATTCATTTTGATGGCACACAAGGTCATGTGAAGGGTAGATCAACTCACCTGTTGTTCCCCCAAGCTTCACAGGCCATTAACCATGGAGTTTTGCGGTCTTGGAACAAAACTTGTGAAATATAATGGTTGTCAGCTAGGTTGCTCACTACTGTTAGACACTCCCTATACTACTCCCTCCTTAAATATTACGCATACATCATACAGTATGTGATAATATCATTTAATTATGTACATTGTAAGCTTATATACAATATGTCACATCATATATGATATAATGTCTCGTATTTCTTATCAGGGTCTGCCGTGGCTACCACTCTTGGGAAAGGCTTCCTAGCCATCCGTAAAGCAGGACATTTGTGTGTTGAAACTCAAACCCAAGATTACAGTGACTATTCAGGACGAGAGAAACTGATGGAAGTGCGTCTGGATGTGCTCAGGCCAGGTACCATGCTATACTATTGATATGGGCTGGTCAACATTAACCCTACACTACCTATTTAACTATTTACATGGGTTGGCCCAGCGCTGTTGCATGGCCAATGTTTTCTCTTGTTCCCCCCCCCCCCAGCTCCCAGTTGGAGTATTGTTTTAGGAATAGAGAATGTACTAAGCGGCACGTGTTTTAGTCATTGAATTGGCAAGAACTAAAATTCCTGCAAGGTCTGGTTTATTACAGGATCCATTTTACTAATGGTCGTATCAGTGGGCCCTCAGAACCTTTCAAACTAAAGTCATTCAAAATAAAAATCTAGTGATAATTCACTGATGTTGTCTTGTGACAAATTGTTCATTTTCAGTTTTCATTGTTCTTACCTGACTCATTTGGTGAGAATTGTAACTCAACCTCTTGCAACTTCAAGATGAGAAAGGCCTTAAACAAAAGCAGAGCAAGCCACATGAAGACCACTCTAGCCTGCTAAATGCTGTGCGTCAGTGGATGGCCTCCAGTTGTCAAGCTGGGGGTCCATTTGGATACTGTGAAAACCTGGTTACATTGGACTTCACTCAGTTTCTGACGTCATAGGCCTATACAGTTTAACCAACCACATCCAGCCCGGCAGGAAGTGACCTCCTGGACACAGACTAAAAAGCCCCCTCTTGCCATTCTTCACTCCCCAATTCAGTGAACAAGTTCCTGTCAATTGAAACTCTATACGCCACAGTTGTCACTTGGTTACATTGGAATAAAAGGTAGATCCCTGAGAGAAAGAACTGCTGCTACTTAGGATGGCCACATGTACCCGTCAGTGAAGTATGGGGGCCTTTCTTGTGCATACTACTACAAATCTACAAAGACAGCCAACTACCTTTAAGGACGATTTAGGGTCGTTTTAGACGCAGAACCGTAAGCACGTAATTTACCCAAGGAACTTGTTTTAGACAAGTTTTGATTTACGGTTCCTTAAGGTTCCATTAGGTTCCCTACGGATTGTGCGTGTTGCAAATCATTGGGTTTAGACCTTATTATCAATGTGTTGATAGTTCACTGTAAGGTAGCAAAAAAGAATGAATGTATTTATTATTATTATTATTATTATTATTATTATTATTATTATGCAACAATACTTTTGCATAATAATCATACGTTTTCCTATTAATACGTTTTACTTCTTGAATGATAAGCTAGGACATTATTTAGCGTTAATATACAGAAACACAGTCTGAAGCATAATAATAAATCTAACTAAGCTATAAAAACAATCTTGCTTGAAACAAACACTAATGCAGGTTAACGTCTCTAAATAAAATATGGCCAAGGCTACTTGCATTTGCAAATTTGGTTTGAAATGTTTCATACTGTTTACTTTTTCTTGATACCGTGCAGGTTATTGTTATTTTACCAATGATGCTGTCTGAAATGCTACTGTGAATGACGTAGCCTTCCCTTCATCAAGACCAATGTTCACATATTTAACATGTTTCATACTGTAGCCTGAACATTTCTTACTGATGAAGTGAATCCTTGCTTCTTACAGAATGCTGTGTGCTGCCATCTTACAAACCATCCACCTTCTGCCTATGTGCCTCAAAAATTTAAGTTCTGGAAATAAGGGAAAATGTATTTCGTCCAGTAAAGAGCAGTAACGAAGCACATGAAAGATACTCTGGATTCAGCAGTGTAGGTCTGAACAACAAGCATCTCAAACTCTAGCCATATAAAACTGTTTAAGTTACCACCTAGGACCTAGGCTATTCGTGTAAATTAAGCTTTTAATGCAAAAAAAGCGCCTGGTAACCATTTGTTGTTCTGTATGATAATCAGGTTTCTCAGACCCATTGCCTGAGATGGTTCACAGTGGCCAACCCCCTTTCCCCTACTACAATTGGTGTCTGTCTCATTACACCATAGACATAGAATACGTATTCTATGTCTATCACCTCCAGTTGATTTCCTGACCCCAGGTGTCAGAGCAATGGCAGGGTGTGGACATTTCCTTTGTTAATGATGACCATGAGGAGATTGCCTTTAGGGAGATTATGGTGACCACATGATTGGTGGTCACAGCGGCTGCTTTGTCATGTTTCCCCATATTTCTAGGGCTGGATATTCACCTTATTTTCCATGACAACAACATTGTGTTGGAACTTCCGGTTCTAGGACAGGATATACCATACTGCAAATCCTTGCAAAAGTCATGAAGTAGAACCGTCACATATGAGAGCATGTAGAAGCATATGTTTTAATTTCCACCAACAACAACCTAAAACATTTGCAGGGTTTTCTGTAGTAATATCCTTGTCTGTACACATACGTAGGAAAACAAAACAGAGCTTAATAACCTACCTTTATGAATGGAAACATATACGTATATTACTTATATGTGATCTCTATATATCTTAGATATTATCTCTATATATATCAGTTTTTTAAGTCTTTTCAGAAGAACCACTGTTCAATGAAAGCTGTGGTGGTGTCTTGCAGGCCTGAGGGTACTTATAGTGGATCAGTGGATTGAGACAGGGGGTACCATGAAGGCAGCCATCCAGCTTATGGAGAAGCAAGGAGCCACGGTGGTGGGTGAGTCCTGGGTCACTAGAACCATAAAACCTTGTTGTCCGTGGTAGCCTTAAAAACCATCAGCCTGAATGAAGTACCAGCAACCTGTATTCTGGATTGCACTGGTCTGTCACAGCTGGATATTAGGGGAACAAAGGTCTCAGATAGATAGATAGATAGATAGATAGATGATAGATGGGTACTTTATTGATCCCGAGGGAAATTAAACATTATTGTGACACAAACAAATAAACAACCAAACTACACAAATAAATAGTGACAATGCTGCAATGACAACCTTTCTGATATTTCACTTTCACAGTAAATCAAACACAGTCAAAAATGTCTGTGAGATATAGAACTCTGATTTGTTGAGAATTAGAATGTTTATGTGATAGCGGTAAAGTTAAAACTACTGGTTAATGGCTATGTACCACCTGGGCAATATTATGCCAATTATTATAAGACAAACTGGTACCTTTAATACAATATAACACTTATGATATTGTTATTAATCACTGATTCTGCTCGTAATGGGTGTAGGTGTTGCTGCAGTGGCCATTGAGAACAGCGAGGGAGGAAAGTGGATAAAGCAGAACTATAAGCACTCCAACTGCATCCCAGAGGAACTCCAGTCTCAGATCGACAGCCAGTACCTGGAATCTTTCAAGGTCTTTGGCCCAAAAAAACAGTGAACCCCAGGACGCAGTGTGGGAATGAGAGAGGTGGACTGTCAGAAATGCGTGGGAAGCTTACATTGTCTTTTCCTGAGGAGATACAGGCAGAGCCAAAGATAACAATCTCTCAAGGGAGCCTGTATCTCCAGCAATCACATGATGTTTGGATTGTGCCTTTTTTTCAACAACCACAAGGTGGAGCTATATGCAAAATAGATTTTCTAAATAGAGATGGCCAATTTTTTTTTCTTTAAAAAGTTGCTTCAGCCATAAAATGTTGCAGGCAAAATAAATGTGTGTTGATAAAAACTACAAGGAATGCTAATAAAAAATGTAATTATATATTAGGTACTGACAATGATAAGCAGGAATCTAAAACTAAGTGCCTTCACTACATGTGGATGTGCCTCACCCATGACCTGTAATGTGATATAGAGAACCCATATTGAACAAAGAACTTGATTTTCTAGCCTGGTAATTTTTATAACATGTATTACCAATAATAAGAAAGACATACTTGGTTGACATTACCTCAGAAAGGTTATCTCTTTATTTTCTTTAGCAGTCTTGTGTGATGTTTGCATAACTTGACAAAAATTTAAAAAAGCAAAAATGGAGGGACTATCAAATATTAATACAACTACATATCCTAATAACCTAACTAGTAGTATTGCATCTCTCATCTGATGGCTTATTAAAGCTGTAAACAATTACCACTTTCCTCAGTAAGCTCATATCATATGTAATGTATAGATTGCTCTGGTTCTCCACAAACTTGAGTTTGTGCACCATTGGAACTTTACATTACTTCCCAGTACACTGCAGTAACTCCCTCATTGTATTTGTACCTAAATATTGATTGGACCCACAGGAAATCATAGCATACCAACTTAACTTGGACTAAAGATGCAAGACAAAACAACCCATTTTTAGGGCATACACACTTGCAAAGTACCAATTCCTTACCATTTATATGATATTTAAAATGCTGTTTAAACTCTCAAATGCTTATACATAACACTCTCAGGGTTCACCACATGTGGGACAAAAAATAGGGCGGTGACCAAAAAAAACACATCACCTCTCACCAGGCCAGCTGACATTCCAACCTCACGAACAAAAACAGATCAAATAAATAATCTCAATCTTTGGACAGCCCCTAAAATTCTTTGTATTTTTTTGAGAGGTGAACACTCTTGTCATTGTGTCACCCCCTCTTTAAGTCCTTTCCTATGCAGGAAGGAAAACGTGTCTGGGTTTGGTGTGCTCTCCACTTATAGCATGCAGTGAGTATTCCAGAATGATCTCCCTCATTGGCAGCAGTTAGGGTGCTTCTTCTTGGATGTTGTGTGTGAGTTGCTGGAATTGCTGGTAATTTCTAGGAGAGATGAGAGAGGCAATTCTAAGTCTGTGTTTAACCATTCTGGTTTTCCCCCCTTTATCAAACCATTCTGTTGCATTCCAATCTAAATCTGCAGAGAATCTCAAGCAAAGACATGGCTTTAAAAATGGTTTGTGTTAAAATGCCCAATTAACCACTTAGGACATTCCTCCCCAAAATCAAATGTACATGACCTTGGATGTTGTCCAACCACACCGGGCCTTTGAAAGAATGTTTTCTTTTAATGCTTACATATTTTGGTGCTCGGCTTAAAATGAAATGAGAGTATTGTTTGAGAAGACTAGGCCAATACTTACTAACAACATCCCCGATGCGTCGCGATCCACTCTTCTCCAGCTCTGCTAAGACGTTGGCCTCGAAGGTTAGGGACGCCACACGGAAGAAAAACTCCCTCACGCCCTCTCCTGGAACAACAACACAAGAGAGTTAACATGGCTATCCGGTGACATGAATTAACCCGGGAGATCTAATTCATCCAAAAAAGCACAGATTTACAAAAGGATCTTTTAAAATGACTGAGCGCATGTCGTCCTTTTATTATCATAATGACGTTTAACCAGGAAAGCGAAAACATGCACACTCAAGAGCTTAACCAAGTTGATAATTTGAATGCGGTGTAATTTGTCACAAACTGAATCCAAAGATCATTTAACTTAATGCAAACACTGTGCTGGCACTACAGCACTAGACCTGTGGACATCGCTGAAAAGCAACAGGAGTCGTGATGAAGGCTTACTGACCTAATAGGGCAGAGACAGCCCAGTACTCAGCTTTGATCTCCTCCGAGAGTCGCACAGCATCCTCCTCAATCTGACCATACTGTGCAGGGGACTGCACAAGAAAGACAGAAGTAGACATTAGCCTTTCCAAAGCAACAACCACCGTTAAGGTGATGGGGGATGGCGCAGGGCTCATTTTAGGACAGGCAGCACTCCTGATAGCCATGACACAGCCATGAAATACAGCACGAAGAACATAGCCACAAAGGAACAACGAGTGACTAAATTGACTTTCTGGCTTTGAGGCCTCACTCACACCAGCTGCAGTGCACAATGTAAGGGGGTAAACAGTGAGGCTTTATTATTATTATCTACTTTTAGTTAGAGAAAACAGTAGTGTTCAATGAAAAAATGCAACATGTCTGCCTTCTAAGGTTGATGCTGATCTTGCAGGAGACAAAGACAGAACACATTTTTGAGGTCTGCGTGTCCAACAGACCCGGCATACTCAGTGGTCAGAGGACTGTGGCCTCTTGCCAAGTTAGACCCTCCCTTCACAAGAAACATTTCCAGCAGAGCCTAGACTACGCTGCTAAAACTCAAAAGTGAGATCGTTTGTCGCCGCAGGCACGGAGCTTCAGGAATGGAATGTCAAACCACACACACTCAGGTCTTTCTTGGTGCCAACCAGGAAGAGCATCACACTGGACGGGTCATTCTCCTTCATCGCATCTTCCAGCCACTGCCTGAGGCGGGAGACAAAGAGGCCAGGTTTACATTCCATGAGGAACAGCACATTAGAATGATATGAGTGAATGCACAAAGGGCAGGAACACTATGACTCACCTGGCATGAGCCAGCGATGACACATCCGTCAAGTCAAACACAATTATGATCGCTGGGAGGTACAAAAAAACAAAAACATGATTTTGAAACTCAAACCCATTAGAATCTTTCAGTTGGTAAACTTAATTTCCTTGAATTGTCTGATATGTCTGCATCAGACACAGACCTCATAGTGGTGTAATATAAAGCCATAGAACTTAATTTGTGTACCTTGAGCCCCTCTGTAGTATGTAGAGGCAATACATTTAAATCTCTCCTGCCCTGCAGTATCCCACCTACATAAAATAGAAAGGGGGTCATGACCAGTACTGTGGGACACAGACAAAAAATTATGTATTAATTTAAGCGTCTAGTCACAAACACTCACAGCTGCAAGCTGAAAGGGACACCCAGGACCTCAAACCGCTCCATCTCAAAGTCCACGCCTATGGTGGCCTTGTAGTTCTTGTCAAAAGTGTCCTTACAAAACCTGTAATGAAAAACACGAGCATGTTTACACATTTCTGTGAAGGGAAGGTGGAAATGGGTGGCTTAAGGTTTGGGTTAAAAGCCTTTGTCTCGCACAGGCTTCTCATTATAGCTTTTCAACAATTTGCAACCCCCTATCAAATATTAAGCCTAGACGCTTTTGGTCAGCTTACCTATTAATCAGACAGGTTTTGCCCACAGCCAGGTCACCCACGACAATGACCTTGGAGATCTTAAACCTACTAGACAAAAAGGGTGGAGTGAAGAATTAGCTGATTTAATTTCAAACATAAAAAACAGGCTCCTGGAATAGCTTCAGTCTTTGCTCTGTGTCCTTTTTGTGTTGGTAATACGTTTCCAGCTCACCCCACTGTGCCAGTCTTTTGTTCCTGGCACGCTGTCTTGACTTTGGGGTGGAATTCCTCCTTGGTGTGCAGGGCAGCCTCGTTGCTGAAGCACTGGAACAAAGGAGAGTAGCATAGTAAAGCATACTGACAGCCAGCAACAAATATAGTGTGAGTGTGTTATTCATTTGACTTGTCCCTGTTATGTGTGTTCCTAATGATTTGTCCAAGGCACATAACACAAACTCTGTGTGTGTGTGTGTGTGTGTGTGTGTGTGTGTGTGTGTGTGTGTGTGTGTGTGTGTGTGTGTGTGTGTGTGTGTGTGTGTGTGTGTGTGTGTGTGTGTGTGTGTGTGTGTGTGTGTGTGTGTGTGTGTGTGTGTGTGTGTGTGTGTGTGTGCGCGCGCGCGCGTCTCCTGACCTGTTCATGACTTGTTACACAATGTGAGTGTGTGTGTGTGTGTGTGTGTGTGTGTGTGTGTGTGTGTGTGTGTGTGTGTGTGTGTGTGTGTGTGTGTGTGTGTGTGTGAGAGAGAGAGAGTGAGAGAGTGTACCTGCACTGTTGTGCAGAGTTTATTTGATTTACAAGAACAATACCGTTCTGCATTGTCTTTATGAAGTTAATGTCAGAGAATCCACTAGGCCTACCGGAGGCAGCTCGGCTATGACCCGATCCCTCCGAATGGGTGGCAGCACACTCATGTCGGCAGCTCTGTGAGAGGAGGGGATATGCAGGACAGACAGAGTGATGCATTATGTGGGCCTCTGCAATACATAAAAATGACTGATGTATTTTAGGAATAGTTAACAAAAAATAGGCTACCCTGTGTCTTAAAAACATTTAGACGCGTTGAATTTGTCATTTGACTTTTCCCTTAGTTAGGCTGTTGCAATTGTGACCAAATTTGACTACTGCATGATCACGTAAGGCCATTTGGCACCTTGGAGTTGTGGTGATGCGCTAATTCCCGTTAGTTAATCCCAAAAGTAATTCGAAGAACAAAGAGATAGCCTACTATTACACGTATCCTAGCTCATAAACGAATCAAAGAAACATTGTTCATGCTATGCAACCCCAGAATGAATACCAGTAGGCAAAATGAATAACTAAAGATAACCTGTAAATCGACACAGAGCTTTCTTCAAGGATTCATCTGCGAATGCTAAGAAACGAATCTAAAACAACAAAGATTGATACATATGCTCCATTAACTGAAATAAACTGATGCTTAATCCCGGGAATACGTTACTGTAAAACTTTGAAAGGAAGATGTTTCACACTCAAAAAGTAATGACGTAGCTACCAAAATGAATCTTTCCCGCTGTCCGCGTGGATAAATCTCGGTGGTTCTTCCACTACACGAAGTGTGCCGTTCCCCAAAAAATCAGAAGGACTCCTCTGTCAGCTTCAGCGCATATCCACAACACTGCCCATGGGTTTCTTTGCAGACTACAGGAAAAACGAAAACCTTAGCCCACGGAAGTGGATGAGATGGCAGACAGATGACTTCGATTAAGTTGAGAGGTTGTGCACACTTCTCCACTTTTCAGCAGATTCCAGTGTTTTTCCTCTTCAGGAGAGCGCCCTATCCCCCTTGCGTCAGAGGAATGCAATGACCCCGTCCCGTTAAAAACAGAAATGCTACTGGAAATGGCCATCCTCTTCGTAAATTAGTTGGTGTTCACTTTATTACATGATTATATATTTAGCTTCATGAAACTGCTTTGAAGATAATTGAATATGTTTTCATTAATAGGTCATCGTTTCTTTCCCAAATATCAACTTCATTTGATAGTAAAATAAGATTTTTTTTTTCTCTGGAAAAGCAAATTAAAAGTTATTCAGTAATATGGGTTGATAATTTATGTCCACCAGAAATACCATAATCATGCTAAGGATTTAATAAGAGCCCTGTTTGAAATCTCTCAGCCTCTGCAAAAGTTGAGAAAATTGAACAAGGAACTACAACACCCATGTAGCATTGGGTTTCATTTTAATCCCAACATCCTTTGCTGTTGAAGTATTGTTTTAACCAATAGGCTTGTCAAAGCAGCAAAGTCAACAGAGTGAAACTCTCAGGGGAACTCGTATTGAGTTTAAGTGCTGTTTAGAAAAACGAATACATTGTCATTCCATATAATTTCATTGTTCATTGTGTGTAAATAAAGCTTGGCTGTTTGAAGATGTTTCTATGGCATCTGTCATAGCTATAGAAACTACCTTCCTTCCCATGTGGGTAAAACATTCTGCCAGTTGCCACTAACGGACTGATAGATGGCAGCACTAGACCATCCACTGTAATAGTGTCATCCAAGTCACAAGGGGCAGCTTGTAGTTCTCTGTAACTCCAAGCAGTTTTCTAAGGAAGACTTTTTGAGACAATTAGATTAGAGCAATTACATGGATAACAAAATATATGACTGTTAACCCTTGATAAACCTGTTGAATTCTAATAATTAAAGATGATCTAATTATAGTCACAGACAAAAAGGTAGTTTAATCACAATGGTAAGAGAGCTGTGGTACATTGTGCCACTCTTTCAGTTGCACAGCTTTGTAAGGGTAAAATGTGTGGTAGTCAATTCTCTTCTCCAGAGATTCCAAGTGGCACCTCTGTTTGAAACTAGCTTAGCAGCATCGAACTACACATAATTATACAGTTAGCCTGGCACAGTAATTAGTATGGTCATGCCTCCATTTATGTCCTCGAAAGGAGAGGCATTGTGCTGTTGCCAGGACATAGTAATCCTTTCATCTGTATAAAAAGCTCCTTTCTCAATATGAAGGTTAAAGCCAGTTGAGGTGGGAGTATTCCTTGGTAGCACTAGTTTTAGGAGAGAATATTTATATACAGTCATTCAGCAGATGCTTTTATCCAAAGTGACATTTAAATTTCAAAGTACATGAGAAGTTTCTGAGTCTTCTGGAGCTTGAATCAGCTGTCATGAAAACAGATATGTAAATATCAAGCTCACCTACGTGTCTGAAATAAGTTGTAATTAAATCACAAAGAATTTCTATCACCTGGCCCCACAATTAAGCATTGTACTCAACAAAGTACTAATGACCACAGTTAAATCAATGCAGAGTGTCATTTATAATAATAATAATAATTATTATTATTATTATTATTCTGTTAAGGGATCAAATGCTTGCAAAGAATAGTTTGCTCAGTCTGCAATACCAGACCCCTCTCTCTCTCTCTCTCTCTCTCTCTCTCTCTCTCTCTCTCTCTCTCTCTCTCTCTCTCTCTCTCTCAATAGTCAATTAATATATCTCATCTTAGCATAAGCCTTTAAGAAATGAATATGGACAGTATGCTGGTGTGGGGGGACTATGGGTTCCACTATAGTTTAAGAATCTCAGAATAGTTCAAATAGGTTGGGGGTAAAAACAAATATTTTATTATTTTTATTTATGCGTTTATTTGAAAAGGGACCAGTGTATACATTGATAAACATTTCCCCAAAAATGTAAATGCACTGTAATAAGCTGGGGTTGGGTTTAAGGTTGAAACTTTTGAATCGAGTCAAATCAATAGTCAGAATAGCTAAGCAAGTGATGGCTGTGGTGGCTTCAGGCATCCATGTGTTTTTATCTAGAGTTATCGCCACTCTGAATAATGCCCTGCCACAGGATGAGAACAGATGCGCACACCAGTTCATGCTTCTAAATCATGGCAGTGCATCTAATCTTAGGTGATCAGATGAATTGTTTCTCAGTATTATTTTAAAGAAAGTCTGTCGAATGTGTTAGGTGAAAATTCACTCAAGTTACCTCAGATAGGAATATTTATTCAATCAAAACTTGTCGGGCTCAATCCCAGCGCGAAGACCAGAGTGAAGCAAAAATAAAACACATCACACAGGGTTTATATAGGTTGAAGTTTGCGTTTCTCTGACACCAAAGCAATCTGTCAGCAGAGATAACCATGTGGTGGGTTTCTCACGTCGAGGTCATCTTGCTATGCTTTTTGCAACGTAATGCATCAGTAAGGCAGAATAGAAGGACTACTAGCTGTTCCTATCAGCCCTTGCTTATGCACACACAGAGAAGGTACACATTTAAAAACATACACAGAGTTAGAAATGTCAGCAATTAAGAATCAAAGATATACAGAAAAGTCATGTTTCAGCTCACAAAGGCATATGATTAACACACATACATATTTGATTAAAGTCAGAGTTTCATATTTCTCTATCAGTATGACAGATGTTTCATTGAGAAAAAACATCAATCTAAGTCTGATTATCACATACCTATAAATAAACACTCAACATTAGTTTATACTAAGTTTACTATATAACTTGTCTCCTCATCTCATATAGAGATAACATTAAACATTATGGAGGTAAAGTTTCAGTATCATTTGATGAAAAGTTTCAGTATCATTCTAATATTCTTTCGATGATAATAATGAATACTTTTTTAAACATTTTAATCTAGTTTTTTTGCTTCTGACTGAACAATTCAAAACAAAGACCCTGTAGTCTGATTATAATATTCTAGGCCTGCTTACCTTAACTCTAACCAAGGCCAAGATATATGTTGCATTCCATTTTGTACTTCATTAAATAAAAATAAAAAACAAATATTTAAATGAATTACACATTCATTTTTAATTCCTTGCTAATACATTATATGAGGAGCATTTAGCCTACAGCTGTCCTTATTTGGGAACCTTTTTATGTTTTATATGTCTTTTTTATATATCTTGTTGATGTTCTTTTCTAATAGTGATCACCTACTGGATGCTCCAATCTGAGCCATGGGCATCAAGATCAAATCAATGTGAACGACAAAAGTCGATGCCAGAAACATGGATTCCTCTAAAGGTATATGTAAAATCGACACAGGAAAACGTTCGGGAAACGTAAACAACTAAGTTAGGTATACCTTTCAAAAAAATTGTGAGTATTTTTATTTTTTTTAACTTAAACAGTCTTAACAATGTTTTCACAGCCATCAGCATTTGCGAAAAAGGGTCACACTATAAGACAGAGAAAATTTGGCTTGTAAATATCAATTTGATTAACAGATAAAGAGATACATTTTATCAGTATTAACGCCTAAGCATAAGATGATACAGAAGGAGAGGGAGAGGCTGCTCGGCATGGTGTTCGGGAATTTTGTTTATGTTATCGTTTTGATTTAAGTTATGTTGGCTGACATACATGGGAGTTTTAGTTATACAGGAAAGCAACAGTGCACAACTGGCTGGTGAGAGCCGCAAAACGGGCCGCATGCTGTACCCAGGATCAGTAAAGGCCCTCCTACACAGTACAACATGTGCTGGCTGTGGTCCACTACTGGTAAACACAACATCTGACAGGAAGAATGAAGTATGTTGCAACAGGTGCCGGGTTTTTGATGCATTATTTATGACTATAGGATGCACTAAAGAGGAATATCTTTAAGTCTAAGTTTAAAGATGAAAAGGGTGTCTGTTTCTCAGATGGAGGCAGGAGGATTTTTCCACAGGGTAGGCTCTATAGTAGAGGGCTCTGCCTCCTTTTGTGCTTTTTGATATTCTTGGAATTATAATGAGACCTGCACTCTGGAAACGAAGTGGTCTTGGTGGGCAGTAGGGGAAAACTAATTCCTTGAGGTAAACATGGGTAATGGGCTTTCTATGTAAGAAGTAGAACTTTTCTACTTTTGACATGGAGCCAGTGCTGTGAGGCAAGTACAGGTGAGATATGTTCATATTTTTTAGTTCTAGTAAGGCAGCGTTCTGTATAAGTTGGAGGCTCTTTATTGAATTGTTACTACATCCAGACAGGCACATTGCAGTAGTCTACGCTCAATGTAATAAAAGCGTGGATTAATTTGACTGCATCTTGGAGGGATAGGACTTTTCAGATTTTGACCATACTGTGTAGACAAAAAAAATATGTCTTTGAGATCTGTTTCAAGTGTGAGTCGCGTAGGAGGTCTTGGTTGATAATTACACTGAGATTTTTGGTGCTAGTATTGGATGTTAAATGAGATGTGGGTAGATGGTTAGATCCTTTTCAATTGTTAAGGGCCAAGCATAACCTCAGTTTTTTCTGAATTAAGGAGCAGGAAAGCTTTTACAGGCAAGCTTCTATCTTGGGTAGTTGTACAATTTCAGGTTTCATGGATAGGTAAAGTTGGGTATCATCAGCTTAACAATGGAAGTTAATACCATGCTTCCTTATTATAGCACCTTAGCGTAGCAATGGAAGTTAATACCATGCTTCCTTATTATAGCACCTTAGCGTAACAGTGGAAGTTAATACCATGTTTCCTTATTATAGTACCTTAGCGTAGCATGTAGAGAGAAGAGCAGGGGCGCAGAGCCTTGGGGAGCTCCATAAATTACTCCAGTGTGATTGGATTGTGGACATGAGGATGGTCAGAAAAAGTAAGACCTAAACAAGGATAGGGCACGTCCTTTGATACCAACATGTTCAAGTCTCTGTAAGAACATATGATGATCAATAGAGACGGAAGCAGCACTAGAAAAACCAGTATTTACATGCACACATGATCAGATGCGATTAGTAGGTAGTTCAGAACTTTGACTAAGGGTGTTTAAGTACTGTGATGGGCTCTAAAGCCTGTTTGGAGATCTTCTTGGATGATGTTTTTTCATGTAGAAAAGTCATGAGTTTGCTATTACTTTTTCAAGTATTTTTGACAAGAAAGGGAGGTTGTATATAGGCTTATAGTTGGTTTGATCACTGCTTAGAGATGGTTTGATCACTGATATTTTGAATGATTGTGGAAGATATCCTGGAATTAGTGAATTGATCATAGTGTCTCAGTTAAAAAGGGCAGTGCAAGCTTAAGTAGTTTTGTAGGGATGGGGTCTAGTGGGCACGTTGATTATTTAGATGAGGAGATCAGGGAAGTGAGTTGAGGGAGGTCAATGGGTGTAAAGGATTCTAGGAATGCACCAGGTTGTGGGGGTGTTACAGAGGTAGTGCATCCTGGAAGGGCTATTTGGTCATGGAGGGGGAGGAAACTGTTAATTATTTTCTCTTATTGTTAAAATATAGTTATAATAGTAGTATAGTAATAATAGTTATTGAAAATGATCATGAAATTGGTACTGCTACAGAACAGAGTGTGATTTTGCATTGTTTTTTTTTGTTGGTCTATAAATGTGTTGAAGAGAAACATTTGGTTGTGTTTATTGTTTTCAATCAATGAAGAATAATTTTGAATAATCAGAAAGTGTTTTTTTTAATAGCTTACAGGGCTATCCTCTCATGCCAGGTGAAATACCTTAAGTTTGGAGGAGTACCATTTCCTTTCTTGTTCTCAAGTAATTTGTTTAAGTACAAAACTTTAGTCAGTGGGGCAAGTCCTTTCTGTTTGCAGTGGTTCAATGGTTTCAACAGTGGAGTGAAGCACCCTTGTGACACCATCTGTTAGGCGGTCGGTGTGAGGTGGGGATGTGCTCATGCCACCTTCAGTGTCAGAAGTTAAGAGCTGAGGCAGAGTGGGCAGTAGTTTTGACGTGAATTCTGTTGAAGTTTTATCAGATGCCCTTCAAGTCTTCGCAAAACACAGGAACACAGGAAAACACATTGGAGAAAGACCTGTGCAACTTTGATATCCAGTGTGTGTATCTATTTAAAGCAAATACATACTGTTCATACAGCCATTTCCCAGCAGGACTGCTGACATTTCTCTAATGACTAGGATGTTTATTTTTAGTGTAAATGGGGACCAGTCACCACAGGGTGGTCTTGGAGTACTTTGAGACAAAAGCCTTTTGTAAGTATTCAAACTGGGTGGTGGTATGTCTGTCCTCTGTTATACCTCCACCCTGCTGGGATCGTAAGGCTTTGGAAACACTAACATGATTATGAGAGTCAGATGTAGCTTGAGATTGTCCTTACTTAGATGTTTCTATTTTTTTCAATGTAGTTCCTCAAGCTGGTACGTCTTTGCTGGAAGCTGTAATTCGCTGTTTTATATTTGACAGCAATATGTATGCAGTGTTGGGGAGTTGGGAACTGAATGTAATTAACCATTGGTTCTACTGTAATTGAATCCCCTTTGATCAGCCCTGGACTCTTTTTCTTTCACTCTGACCGCTGTGAAGACATGCCCAGGCAATGCATTTGTCAGGCTGCCACCACACACTTGACCTTTGTATCATGCATGTGCAAAAGGATGGGCGTTGCTCAGTGCTCACACAGTGACAACATCATAGATAAACCTCCTGAATCTCCTTGGCCATACTTAAGAAAAATACACGACACTGACAAGCTCTACTGACAAAAACTCTAAATTTGTACTTGTCAGCCAAGCCAAGAAAATACACACCCTTCTTCACTTTTTAATTATATTTTTTTTTTGTCTCGTTCTTGTTTGGTTATGTATTTGTAAATATGTGTGAAGTCTTGCGTGAAGTGTTTTGTGCTTGCACAATGACAATAAAGTTCTTAAGATTTGGCTATAGAACCCACTGGCAGAATGGGAGCTCAACCTACAAGATATGCAGTATGTTTATAATACAATTATCCTGGTTTAGGAATTAAAGATTAAATGTATGGGGCTTAAACTTTCCTTCCACAAAACAGAGGGATATTTTACATGGTCATGGATGTATACAACTCTAGTCAGAATACCAATTACTGTAGTTTAAGTAAATGGCCTATTCTTACCTGTTTCTCAAAACTAATACTTGAAGTCCCGTTTAGGATTGCTTGTTTGTTTGTAGAATTATTCCGGAACAATTTTTCCAGGTTTGATTGATAGCTATCTCTCTAATGCAGTTCGTTGCAACATGTGACACCTTGTGTCTGTTAGGAAGAAGCTAAACCAAAGGAAAGGGGGAGAAGATCAACACCCCTTTGCTGCCATGCATGGTGTATGTTTGATTTGTAATGTGTTACTTATCCGTCAAAACAGTAGTCAAGAGGTGTAAAGGTATTGCTTTATGGTTCTCAAAGACATTGTTTACAGGGGAGATGGTAGTGACATCCTGACCTATCCTGGTTGTTCTGATATGCAGTAACAACAGGTCTGGTAGGAAATGCTACTTCACATTCATGTCTGATGTAAGTTCCAAGCAATGGCTCCATTAAAAATAACAAAACACAGCTGAAGGTCTAACACAACTGAGTGTCTTTAACAAATGACTATGACAAATGGACACAAAGCCTTGTCAATCTATAGGCATGCTACAAACATTCAAACAGTTTGGGTCAATCACAGCATGTATGATATGACCAGCCAGTCTCTTGCATGTTGGGACTTTGACTTTCAGCCTGTATTGGGCCTCATGTAAGGTGAGAGTCTACCTGAAGGCCTGCACTGTGGCAGCTGTCTTTCCTGTCTCCCGCTTGAAGACCACCAACATGCACTGGGAAATAAAGGGATTCTGAATATGCAGGATGTAAACATAGCAGAAGTAAACTGGTGTTCAGTCAGAAACACTGAACGCGGTTCGCTGTTTCAGATCACAAGCGTTTGCTTGGTTTTAATGGGAGTCAATTGCAAGGTGTGAGGGAGTCACGGCAAAGTTCTTGTTTAGGACCTTCAAGGAAACCAAGCACATACAAAACCAAAACAGATTAAAAATAAAAATAAAAACCAAACGTACAAAAAACATGAAAGTTTTGAAAATCTTTTCCTTCCTTAGTCGTTTAGGAACTTGGTGCTGTTGTTGCTATGCGTGCCATTCTGCTCCACATGGCTCTTCCGGCGCGGGAAGAAGTCGGCACGCATCAGTCTGTAGAAGTAGATTAGGATCATGATGTTCATGAGGATCATGGTGACCATGAAGTAGCCTGCGTGGTCCAGCCAGCTGTAGTTCGACATGATGAACCAGGTGAGGTAAAACTGGGCACTGAGGCGGAAGAACACGTAGGTGAAGAGGTTGAGCACCTTGTTGACGCTGAAGAGTGGCGTGAACTGGGCCCCTGCCAGCTTCAGCATCAGACGCGTGTGCAGCGTGACGCTGTTAATCTCTACCAGTAAGGCGATGTTGGCTCCCGCTACGTAGTGCTGCGTGAACAAAGTGTACAGGAAGCTACCCAGTACCTGAGGAGGAGACGGATAAGCATCAGGACATGGCAGAAAGAACCATGGAGATTAAAAAAGTGCCTTCAAATGGTCTACAGTGCTGGACAGAGCCTTAACTTAACTTTTTCTTTACATTCTAATTCTAATTTGGAATTACGTTTACAGAAATTAAATTGATTGGATGAGTTTGTGTCATCCTTTTGTTGGCCTATCACAATTAATTCAACTGACTATAACGCAAACATGTCATTACGCTGCATAATTCATAATTCATGGAAGTCCAGAGGGCACAAAATATTAGTGAGAAGTTAAAGTATAGTATGATTGTCTATTTTGCCAGTGAAATTTGCAAGTCAGGCTCGGACAGAAAACAATCTGGGTGTCCGAGACTGACGTTTTTTTAACCATTTAATAAAGTGCCCCATCTCATTTCTATCTCAATCTGTTTCTCCTAAGGAATTTAAGGCATAACATCTTTGCCTAGATGTATACATAATTGAAACAAAAATGAGATCACATATAGGTCTCCTAAACTATCAAAGTTTAAACATTTCCTGTGGGTAATGATGTGTTACCTGCATGATGGTTAATTGAAAAGAAACACAAAACCTCCATAAATCCACAACTCACACATTCATACAGTTGGAAGTCAGACACAATTAGGGAAAGCAATTCATCTTGGACTTATTTGTAAGGTGTGTAGGCATGTCTCGGTTTACCACACGTAATATGCCTGGCATGTTCAGGCAAGGTATGCGTGAAATGAAGATAGGGCAGATTAGGCTGTGACAAATTCCTGAATTTACTTAATCGAGGAAGAGTATCAAAATGAAGGCTTCGATCATAGAGAACAACAGCAGGCTCAACGGTAGTTAACAGCAGACTTGGCCTGCCTCTAGAAGCAGTCTGTACCTGCTCTCAGTCCTGCTGCGGGACCCCACTCTCCCCCTGCCTACCTGTCCCTAATCTAAGCACACTGAAACCAGTGTCGTTAAAATACTCCTCATTAGCTATGTAAATCAAGTTTGTTCAGTAACTAAAGAGTTCCACTGATGACTCAAGCAAATGACCCAAACAGATTCTTTTCACGAAAGCGTCCTTTGGCAACCAAGGTTGAGACTAAAAGAGAGTGATGGAACTGGAAATATTGCTACTTTGTTGTTGTAAGACATTAACTTAGTGTAGCCTTATTTTGTATCTGTTACTCATTATTGGATGTGTGCTCTGTCAGTCTCACTGAGACCTGAACAAATGGCATGTGAACCCCTCCCCCCGCAAGAGAGCCTCCTTCCTGCTTAAACCCTTTGTACCCTGGTATCACCCCCCCCTCCCTCCATAGGTGAACCCCTCACCCCACTGTCTCCCCCTTCCTCTCACCTAAAGGGTGTGGTCATCCCCTCCCCTATTGTATTCTACCTGACTAAATTGTATAAATACCTACATAGTCTACAGTAAAGTAGGCCTTTCTCTGAGCACCAGCTGTGAGGGGGTCTCCACGTCAAAATAATCTCCACAAACCTGACTTCAACTCTCCGGTCCCTTCTTTAACTTTGGCCTGCTCATTTAGATTCTATCAAGAGTGTTGAGACAGAATGATAGCTTCTCTATTATTAAGCGGCGGTAGTTGCTCAACAACTTCTTTAGGAAGCACACTCCAACTTTACTTTACCTCTACTCTGTGTTCGCACTTCTATCCACTCCCTCCTTAAAACAGATTTCTTAGAAGATCCAAGCCCTTTATACTCAGCAAACAGACCTCTAACTGCACTCCTTAGCTGATCATGCAGCAGCCTCCACTCGAGGACTCAGACAGGCGGAGGGAGAACAGTAGTGTCTCCTTCTATCTCATACACATTTCCCTGTCTTTATAGTCGTACCTGTTATATTTCTCTCCCATAGGTGTGCACTGAATTTATTCTTAAAAATACGACACAAAGGGTGTCCCGTATCAGTTCAGTAAGTAGAAAAAACGTCTTTTAGTTTCCAATTACGGGATTTTTCCATGTTTTACAGGACGGTTGGCAACCCTTCCCATGCGACATGAAACCAAGATAAGTTTGAACAAACCATTTCACTAAGATAAGATAAGGTGTTGCCGACATATGACGCCTTTGCCAAACACACCTCTGAAGCCTGATAACCAAAAGCCTGATTTGAACTGATGGAGCTGCGGTCAACTCCAGTGCTGGTTGAAAGAATCAGAGTGATGTCGCTGTGTCCATGCCCCCATGGCCCTCACTACTAATAATCTTCTCTTTTTAGCTTTTACTCCGGATTTCTTTTTTAGTTTTACTTTGGTAATTGTTTCACTATGATGAGCGAACAATCCCAACAGTGTTGAGCAATGGTTAAAAACCACGTTTAAAGGGTGTGTGCTTAAAGTCAGAGAGGGTATAATTGGTATAATTGTTGTGGGGGAGTTAGTAGTGGTGGAGCAGCCATCATGACCACACAGCTACTGATATACAGAATCTGTATCCTACATCTGCGATTGCGCCTGATCTTGGGATGCTCTATGGCCCAGTAAACGTTCTGCCTGGCAAACAAAGTGAGCTTTGTGATTCTGTGGCCGATCGAAACAACACACAGTGGTATTCATTTGGATGCATGAATGTAGAATGCAGCCCCCGTGCTCTGATGAAAATGTACCCTCTTGTCTGAGAGGTCACTGGAGGTCAGCGTCCTGCTGCTACAGATTGAAATGTGCCAAAAAGGGACCCATGGATTTACTGATTCGGGTCAAAGATTGCAATTTTACAATTAAATCTAAAATAGTGTTAAGTTCGGTTGAATATGCATTTAAATCAGAGGTACTGGAAATCACTGAATGATTGTGCAGATTGTGCATTTGAGAAATTCCACAATGACAAGGTTGCCACACACAGACTCATATGATAGAGGAAGAAGCAACTCACCAGAAAATGATGAATCAAGAACTCCCACGAGCCTCTTGCATGACCTGTAAAGATGATATCACAGGCATCCTGTACAAAGTACCCTGTCCCAAAACACAAAACAAAACCATTCATTAATCAAAAACATTCCTTTTAACATTCTCTTAACTTTGCACACTTTCATTTCTCTTAACCTTACCTGGTGCCATTTTTAACAGCATTGTCATTTTGAAAGTATTTTATCTCCCCATCTTCCTATATACAGTACAGTGGGGAAAATAAGTATTCGACCCCCTGCCGATTTTGCAAGTTTGGCCACTTGACCACAAAGAAATGCGTGATCTATAATTGTAGTGGTAGGTCTATTTTAACAATGAGAAACAGAATATCAACAAAAACATCCAGAAAACTGCATTTTATAACAGTTATGAATTGATTTGCATTTGTTGCGGCAAATAAGTATTTGAACCCCTACCAAACAGAAATAATTCTGGCTCCCACAGACCAGTTATGTGCCCACGAGGCACACAGATTACTTCTCATAAGGCCTAACAAGGTACACCTGATCTCAACTGGTGACGTGTATAAAAGAAACCTGTCCAAAGAATCATACTAGACACCTTCAACCTCACCACCATGGGCAAGACCAAAGAGTTGTCCAAGGACGTCAGAGATAAGATTGTAGACCTGCACACGGCTGGAATGGGCTACATAACCATCGGCAAGCAGCTGGGTGAGAAGCAGACAACTGTTGGTGCAATTATAAGCAAATGGAAGCAACACCAAACAACTGTCAATCGCCCTCGGTCTGGGGCTCCATGCAAGATCTCGCCTTGTGCGGTATCGATGATCATCCGAAACGTGCGGGACACCCCAGAACTACACGGGGGGAGTTGGGACACAGTCACCAACAAAACCACTGGCAACACACTACGCCATAATGGTTTGAAGTCCTGCAGCGCTCGCAAGGTCCCCCTGCTCAAGGAAGCACACGTCTGAAATCTCAAGTTGGCCAATAAACACTTGGTTAGATGAAATCAAAATCAAGCTCTTTGGCATCAACTCGTCTTGCCGCGTTTGGAGGGGGAAGAATGCTGAATATGACCCCAAGAACACCATCCCCACCGTCAAGCATGGAGGTAGAAAAATTATGCTTTGGGGCTGTTTCTCTGCCAAGGGTACCGGACGACTCCACCGCAAGGAGGGGACTATGGATGGGGCCATGTCCCGTGGAATATTGGGCTTGAACCTCATTCCCTCATTCCCTCCCATTGAATTGAAAGATCTGCAAAGAGGAGTGGACCAATATCCCTCCTGAGATGTGTGTAAACCTGGTGACCAACTAGAAGAACGTCTGACGTCTATGCTTGCCAACAAGGGTTTCTCCACCAAGTACCAAGTCATGTTTTGCTAGGGGTTCAAATACTTATTTGCCGCAAAAAAAAGTAGTATTTATTGTTACACCAGGTGTATTGCTCTTAGCTTGACTGTTCTCTCCCTTGTACGTCGCTTTGGACAAAACCATTCACCATTTTGAAACTCTTCTATAATTTATCATGAAAAAAAAGAGGTTGTGCATGCAAGAAACAGCAACAGCCATGACCCGTGTTTGTTCTGACTCATGAGCAGTGTGCTCACACCCTACAGAGTCCCCTGTGGTGTTGAACGTGTGGTTTCTCATGTCAGAGAGAGAGAGAGAGCCTTAACCTTGCTGTGTGACATAGCGGAACACAGTGCTCTTGCGGCCGCCATTTTTTGATTGATGTGTGGCGGGCTGCCTCTTCCTCTTGACTCAGGTCAGAGAAAAACAGGATATGCTGTTTATATGATCAAGGGGCTCTAGCCTGAGGATGGTTAGGGCATCTCACCATCTGACATTTTATTCAACGGTGAATAGTTTTGTTTGTATTTGTTTGTTTTTGTATCTGATACATTTTTAGTAGTAATACTTTTACAACTTTACAGCAGCACTCCCTGTTCTATAACATCAACTCAGCTGTGTAAATCTGAAGAGCAAACAGATAAAACAGCGCATTGGGATTCAGCCCACTGGTCACTGGAGCATCACTACTGACAAAAAAGGCGGACAATTAGCATCTTAGCACTTAGCACAGGATAGTTAGCATATTCAACTGGTCGCTTCTGTGCTACATTGGGCCTAAGTGCTGCACCGCTTTCCATACAACACCCAGTGGAGCCTTTTCTGCATGGAGGGAAACTATTGTACACCTAATGCACCAAGGCCAAGGGATCAGTCAAAATTGCGGGAATAAACTAATTTCCATTCGTTTTTTTATCCATTTTTTGTATAAAACCTAATATATTTTCATAAATTATGTCATGTATATTTTAGTGCACACAAAACTGTAAACTACCTTTAGATCTACCTTGCCTAGTGTAGACTACAGCCACAAGCAGAACTCTGGACACCCTTGTAAACCCAACAGCTGAAGCCAATCTAAATAATATCATCATATTATTGTCACTTTCCTTCATTGCTGCCTTCTAAACAGTGCACAGTCAGCCTCTCCTTCATGATCATATGATCACGCTGTCGTACTCCTCCTCCCATCTGGCCATGATTTGGCACAAATACACTCTATCTGTACAGTATCAGAGCTGAGTTAGGTGCTGTCTGTTGCAGAGTTGGAGGCAATCAGGGTGGATGGTGAATTAAGTAATTGGTCACAAGCAGTGACTCCGACAGCGTGAGTGCCTTGAGCATTCCCACGTGTCAGGACGAGTCCCATTGGATCCCTGGCTTGTTTACGGCTTGTTCTCAGGGGGGAGCAGGAGCCTGCGTAACGAACGTGTTGCGTAATTCTGCTCAGGTGGGGGTTCCACTATTGTGGAGGCCAGAGGGGGTTTGTTTGGGAGCTCATGGCAGATCAGGTAACACCACTGGGATTTTCTGAGCAAGGAGTGTCTCTTCTTCTAAGGACTAAAGGAAGGTGGACTTTTTTTTTTGTGGAAAGAAAGCTGATCAGATTTCACTCTTGTACCTAGCTAATTGTTCCTAAACTAGGGATTAGTGAACATTTAACGTTAAATTTGTATGTGTGTGTGTGTGTGTGTGCCTTTTGCAAATATGAGTGTGTGTATTTGTATGTATGTCTCTGTGTGAATATGTGCACATTGGTCCCTGAGTTCAATCAGGCTGTTAATGATTTTCTACAAATAAAACAACACACTTGCTAAACAACACACTTGTATATAGTATGTGTATCATAACTCCTCTCTGTTCAAAGACTTGAATGAAAGCAAACCAAGGGCTACTGACCTGAAGAAACACAGACGAGGAGATAGGAGGCTGGCGTGTGGAAAGAAAAGATGTTCTGCAGCATCTTAGGCTCCAGGACCAAGCTGAGAGGAGGAACATATAAAAAATAAAAATAAAACATTTAAACAGGAAAAGGTTTTATTTTTTTCCACCTCATCCCCCCATATCATGAACCATATCATGAACCATATCATTGAGCACTGGCATGTTTCTTCATGGCAGCACAGTTGATTTTAGTATTTATCAGGCTATTATCTTTATGAAATCTCTATGGCCTATGAAATTACAGTTAAACTGTGAAACCAGCTTAAAACCAATACATCCATGTAATTTGTACATCACTGGCTGTGTATTTTTTTTTTTTTTTTTTTTTTTTTTTAAGTTCCCCTCCTTCAATAAATCAAAAAGTGCCACAATTCATTGTTCCTGATCAGTACAGTCATCTTCAACCAGATATAGAACAGTATTCATTGGGCAAATGTCTGTAATTATATTTGGTTGTGTGATAAATAGCCTCCGTTTAACATTTTGGGTTTATGTTTAGTCCCTGCATATGTATGAAAGGTCAGAGACTCTGTGGGGTCATGTATGTAATAATACATCAACAGGTTTAAAAGTTGTAATTTCCAAACAAAGATATGGGTAGGTCCAGTAGTTGGTGGGTGCACTGCACACATTGCGATATCTTTCCAGACGACTGCATGAACTAATGGTAAAGATAATTGATTTCATAGTTCTGGGGTATATTTCTCAACAGTGGTTTAGATTAGCTTTAGGTTCAGCAGCATTGACAAGAGTCCTTCCTGCTCTCTGGTCTCTTGCTTCCTGTAGAGCTTTTCCATAGTGTCCATCTGAAGTCACGCTTCCTCTAGAGTTTTTTCATAGTGTTCACCTGAGGTTATGCTTCTTGTAAAGCTTTACCATCGTGTTCACCTGAAGTTATGCTTCTTGTAAAGCTTTACCATAGTGTTCACCTTAAGTCATGCTTCTTGTAAAGCTTTACCATAGTGTTCACCTTAAGTCATGCTTCCTGTAGAGCAGGGGTCTCAAACTCCGGCCCGCCAAGCGATTTCATTCGACCCGCGGGCTCAGAACTTTGCGGAACTTTGGGTTGCAACGCAACACCTGGAACTTTAAAGATCTATCTGGGTGAAGAACATTTTAACGGGATTATTTGTACACTATATATATATATATATATATATATATATACTATATATATATGTATTATAAAATTATTCAGATTTTCACCGAAACTTTATTCAGTTTTCTGCTTTGTTTTGTTTGTTTGCAGCAATGTTACCAACTATACAAAAGTGGTGTAGTACAGTATTTGCTTTGAAATGTGCATGTATGAAGGAAAAATATAGATGTAGTTGTCGGTGAAGACATTATCCCACTATTACTGCTGTATGTGTAAGTCATGGGCTATCAATGGGACAAAATTATCCTAAAGAGCAACTTTAAAAAAACACCTTTATCCAAAGAGCATCTTGCATTGCCAATGAATTGAAACTCAGGTCAGCTACTTGTTATTCAACAACACTAACCATTGTACCACTGATCACACATGGTAGATTTGCCAACTACAAAGTGGTATCTACAGTATTATGATAGGCAAGCCAACAGATCAAAAAAATCTGGCCCCTCAATGACCAGACTGGACACTCATCGACCCCAGGGTCATTTTAGTTTGAGAACCCTCCTGTAGATCTTTTCCAAACTGTTCACCTGGAGTTAAGCTTCATGTAAAGCTTTACCATAGTGTTCACCTGAAGTTATGCTTCTTGTAAAGCTTTAACATAGTGTTCACCTGAAGTCATGCTTTTTGTGGTCACTGAGGTAAAGTGAGGAGTATGAGTGGCCCCATTTCTGTGTGACACTGTCTTTCCAACTTGTTGCACACAGAACATTCTGGTCTTAACCAACAAATGGGCGGGGTGCCTGTGTCATAGCAGCCCAACTTAATGCTTAACTGTTTTTCTGGCTCACAGGTTTTTCCAGTTTCAAAATCTCAGTGGTTTTACAATGGTTTGCCACTCCTTGCAAAGAGATATTCCACTTAATTCCACTGACATGTCCCTGTGCAACAACGCATGGGTGGTAAGAGGAAGTCTCCATGTGCACATGTGTAATCCAAATCCTAACCAGGGACCTATTCATGACCAGTAAAGTTCCTCAAAGTATTTACATTAGACTATATCACATGTTTTGTATGGTGCCATAAATACCTGTTGATCAAGTTTAGATTAGAAATTCAGATAACGTTGAGCGGACATACCACCGAAATTTCCAGAAAACTACTACTTTCTGCAACTGGTACTTAATCTGAGTTCAGACCATTGGTCAAATTCTGAAGTTGTGTAGAAGTCATCTATCTATATGAGTGTCTGTGTGTGTGCTTCTCTGTGCATTGTAAGTGAGTGTGTGTTTGCATGTAAGAGTGCATGCATATGTGTTCCTGTTTGTTTGTGTCTGGTTATGAAAGAGCACATGCACATGTGTGTGCTTCTGTGTGAGTGTGTTTGTGTGTGTAAACTATGCCCTGTCCACACGTTGCTACCAGCCACCTCCATTGGAACATCATGTGAAGTCTCTGAGAAAGAACAATGGACACCCCAGTTACCCCCTGCCCATTTCAGGGGCCCACTTACCAGGTCACGGCCCAGATGCCGGTGAGTGTGGAGTGGACCAGCGACACGGACAGATTCCTCCACTTCCAGTAGCGGAAGGCGTCATTCCTCACCACCTTGGGCACGGGCAGGTTCCTCTGCATGTAGTGGACGCACCGGAAGGCCATGGCGAAGCCCACCACCGAGAGTCCCGGGTGCCCCTGCAGTAACAGCAGCAGGGCCTCCATCTTTCTCTGTTTCTCGCTCTCCCTCTCTCTTTCTCTCTCTCTCTCTCTCCTCCCGCTCTCTACTCCTTAACCCCTTGATGTACTGTTGTTTCCTATTACTTTAGTTCCTCTCTTTCTCTCGCCCTTGCTCCAGCTTTCCCTCCAATCCTCTCCCTTCCTCTCTTCTCTTTACTCACTTCCAATAATGTCCTCGTACCTCACTCACTCTTCTTCTGGTAGGTTTGGTGTGTGTGTTTGTGTGTGTCTGTAAGTGTGTGAGTAGAGTCCCGAGGAGGGCGTGGGGAAGTGCTGCTCTTCCAGGGGGCTGCTCACTCACTCCCCCTCAGCTCCTTGCAGGAGATTCCTGAATGGCTTGTTCCTCTGAATTCTGTAGGCACGTCTCCTCTCCACTAGGTTCCTCTCTGCTCCTCTCCTCTCTTCTCTCTCGTTCACTTCCTGAACCAGCATGTGAAGCTCCTCAAAAAATTCTCCATTCACCTCCACTGTTTTTTATTCCTTTCTTCCACTCTCTCTGTTTCTCTCTCTCTCTTTATCTCTCTTTCTCTCACTCTCTCTGGTTCTGTGCGTCTGTGTTGCTGCTCAGCCAGTCTCAAGGCGTGGAGGGGGAGGGTTCTTGTCACAGAGAGAGAGAGCGCAGTGAGAGAGGAAGAGAGGCGTTGAGGGTGGTGGCCTGTTCGCTTGGAGACAACTACACAGTGAGGGAGGAGCTGCTCAGTTCCATCTCACATGTTTTAAATACAAGCATGACTTGTGCTGTGACGCAAGCCAACTTTGGGTCATGCCACTGCCCGAGGCAAGCAGTCAGTTGGCCCTTTATTTGCTGTGGCAATATAGAAGCAGGAGAAAGTGTTTGTCTCGTTCGCTCGTAGTTGCAAACACAGGCGAGGGGAGGGAGAGGACAGTTTGGCAACTTTAAATTGCATATATCACCTACTTGTGGAATAGGGCATGACACTTCCTCTCCGATGGGAACAGAGAGAGTGAGATCACAAGAGAGAGAGAGAGATAGAGAGAGAGACGGAGAGAAAGAGAGAGAGAGAGAGAGAGGACTGAAACTCCATACATAAACTTGTGTGATTTTCCTCCTTCCTTCCATACCAGTGGCACTCCCCACAGCTGGCCTCTACCGTAGGGGGAGGGGTTCGAGAGGAAGTGTCGATTGAGCACCAGCAGCAACACCAGCATTGGTGAGAGATACATGAGGCATGCAGCAGCAGGTCAACAATGAGATACACAAACACACACACACACACACACACACACACACACACACACACACACACACACACACACAGTCCTCTGAAATCCTCTGCAAGCCTAGACAAAGCTAAGGAACCCACCAATACCACAGTGAACTGGCTTGCTCTGGTTTGTTAACATTCATAGCATTTCCTATTGCAGCTAGCTGTAAAGATTTTTGTCCAAGGCGAAAAGGGAGATCACAGAATCAGTAATCAATTAGAAGCTGTTGTTTTTGTCTCATTCTCATGTCTTTCCAGGTATTTCTGCCAACTGGAAGGACCGCTGCAACAGATGTCAACATCTGCCCTCTGGTGTTGGAAATGCACTTTTGTTTCCAAGCTATGGAAAAAAAAAAGTGAGAATCAACCAACACTATTTGCCTGCACACTCTACTTTGGAATTCAACTAAAGTCTATGAGTGTGTTTTAATGTGTGGCATAAAGATGGAGGGGATGTCTTATGGGGTTTAGCTTTAAGGCTGTTTTGTCTGGAGTTGGAATCCAACACCAATTAGTGTGGTTCAAATTTTAGCCATAAGATGGCAGCACAATAACGTTACTTTGGCACTTTGGCTCACTTAGAAACATGCAGACTTGTTCTATCAACATATACTGTAAACAATTTATTCCAATAACAACAGACCAAATAAAGGATGAAAAAGGACTAACAGGTGAACACGTTGAAAATGATAGGCCTACATAGTTTGTGTAGACTTGATTTGTTTACCAAGTTGACCACTTTTCAAATCTAACAATGATTCAAAATATTCTTACCTTGGGGCCACTCTCTTAAGACCTCTCTGATCCACAGGACAAGGCAGCTACTGACATTTAGATCACACAGGCGTCTCAGAAGAAGATGGGGCTTAACCATATTCAAGGAGTCAACAGAGAAGTTGAGATGTTGAGATAATTGGTGACAGTGTAGGTTATCGGTTCAGTGTTATTACAGGAGACCTGGTCAAAGAAGAACTGAAATTAGTTCTTCATAACATTCCACATGTAAAGACATTGATAGCCACAAGAAGGCGCTCCTAGATCTACGGATCTTTGAGGGAGCAAGTAGTGAGAGCAAAGCATGAATTGGTTGTACGGCCTTTTCTGGGTATGTTTGTGTGTGGTCAATCTATCCTATAGAGTGTTCATCCTTTTTTTACGCTTGATTTAGTTACACAAACTAGGTAAGTGCTATACCCTGATTTATGAGACCAATGTTCCCATCAGCAAAGCTATACAGTGGTCTGAAGCTCTTTGCTGGAAGGCAAAGGTTTTCCGGGTAACCAATTATGAGGTCACATTTCCTTATTCCTTCCTCCAAAATGTCAAACAAATGAAAGCAAGGCAGATATTGATGTCCTGATATTGATACAGATGTCAAGACAAACTAATGGAGATTGCGGGGGTTGAAAGAACAGGCCTGGAAGGAGATGACAGTGTTGGGTTATTCAGTTATGATAAAGCTTGAAATTGGCTCAGTAAGTTCAATCTGCAAGAATGTGTAGAGGGGAGTAGTCACCGCTCTGGCCCCAGACCTGAGTCACCTCATGTTCAGTGAACAATGACAATCAGATGCCCTGAGGAATGATTTTCACATGGTTCTGTCTCTCTTTTAAATATATGAGTTAACAATGCTGCAATGATGATTTAAAACACACACACACACACACACACACACACACACACACACACACACACACACACACACAATCTTCACAGACAAAAGTTGATATCTTCTGACTGAAGCACAAGGGCATGGCTCTATGGGGTGTTTGCCCCCAGGCCTGAAGGTGACCTGAAAATATCCTGGGAAAGGAGAAGAAGTCCTGCACAGGTCTCCATTATTGAAGAGGCCCAACGCAGCCCAGACATAACAGGACAGAGATTGGAAAATAATCATCTTTTGTTCTCACAGGATCACTGTAGAGACATTGATTCTGAATGCCTGTGTGTAGGATGTACAAGATACTTTTCATTTTAATTAATCAGTAATAACATCTTGGTGATTGGTGTTTAACAAAAGGACTAAACTATTAACTTAATACTTTAGCAGTTCTGAAGAGCCTCTGAAGTCGCCTGTAAATCTGAGCAGGTTGTTCTTTGTGAGACGCACCTGTTTAGGAAGGTATTCAAGGTTCACTTGGAACTCTGTGAGTGTGTGTGTGTGAGTGTCAACACCCTGAGGCAAGGGTTTAGGATCCAGTATGGAGGGAATGGCTGACTTACTGACAGTGTGTTGCTAATTCACCAAGTTGTGTGAGAACTGGGCTTTGAGCTACTTTTCATTTTGCCCTTTTCTCTGCAGAAAAGCAGTGGAGAGAGAGAGAGAGTCAGGTGGAAAGGAACATGTGAAGGAAAGAGAAAAGGTGCCATCAAGGCTATGTTTGGGTTTTTTGCCTTGCCGTGTAATACAATATTTAAAGATTATTCCCAAACATTCTTTGGTTCTATCTCTCAGAATAAGGTTCTACTTTTTATTTTTCCAAAATGTAGATGATGCTTTTATAGGCTATTTATAGAATGTAGATGAAGGTCCCAGAACATGAGAGACCCCTAGAATACATAAAGGTTTAATTTAAACCCTTTTAGGTCTAAATCAGAGAAACTTTTTTTTACAAAGAATGCATAGTGCATAAGATGTTACCGTAGTTAAGGAGCATAATGGTTTAACACATACCCATCCTCTAATCTAAACTGAGTGGGAACAATGGCTGTTTACTCTTGCTTGCTGACCAACCAAGCTGAACATTGTCATTTGCTTCCTCCCTCATTCTCAAGACCAGCCCAGTTGCATTTTTGCTTTATGCCCTCAAACACTGTTGCCCTTCATGTTAGCTTTGTGTGCTGCGTCACGTTGTGGAACTATCAATCAAGTGTAAAGATACACCACGCTGACTGAAACTGAAGGTGGCGATTAAAGCGTGAAATATGCGGGGAGGCCGAAACCAGTCTAGTTTCTGAACGAACCCGCACAGTTCCCACAGACAAAACAAGCCAAGGAGACACAAACTCGTGCATTGTTTACCACAGCGCAAGGTGTTGACATTTGTCCTTCATTGTGTTGATTTTTGGTGCCAGAGTAGGCCTACTTAAATCTTCCTCTGACATTTATGAATTCTCATTTATTCCACTGAAGGGCCCATGTTAAGCAATGTGTAAATATAGACAAATTTGAAAATATTACCTTAATTGCAAATGCTATTGGGTTACCCACAAGAATATGATCATCTGTGTGTAATGGTAAAACTCTCTTTTTCACGTACATTTCATATTCAATCGCATGAACAAAGAAAATAAGGCATCCTTTAGCTGTTTGCCTTGTGGTCTTTTACTCTTGCTTGTGCATAACAACACACCCTCCAACACAAAAATCAATGTCTTTTTATGTCCTCTTTCTTGTGGTGCTTAAGGCTGCCTTTAGGGGACTTCACCACTTATTTTGTCTAACTGGACATGGCACAGTGATGTATATTGTGTTCAAAGCCATGTAATGGAATTGGTCATGAACATACAACAACATTTTCGGATTCACA
>NC_137928.1:17188408-17468408 GCF_963457725.1 Sprattus sprattus | reverse complement strand
TTTTCATCTTGATGATGGTGGTTTCAAAGGGGGGGGGGGGGGGGGTCATATGTGTCTGTCTTTGAAAACATTCATCTGGGCAATATTTTACAGAAACATAAGGAATGCCTTTGAGATTAGGGAACGAGTATTAGGCTAGTTACGCCGACATTATAGGCTACTCATACAGTGCTTATTACAGCAATACCGCTGGTGTCATTTGGTTATTGGACCAAAGGGCTTTGGTGTATGTGTGCGTGAGTTTGAGAGAACAAGCAAAGAAAAATTCTAGAAAAGTATTGAAGGGAAGAATATCCTGTGACATTTCCTTAAATAGAAAAGAGTAGAATCCCAAACATTCAGTGACATTTTGTCTATTAAAAATAGGCGCATTGTATTTTTTCCAAAACGGGATTACCGGTATTTCTGAAGCATACATTGTGTTTTCACCACTCTGTACGTACTGCAGACAAACTGAGATTTTTCGCGTTTACAATTGTCCCTCTGTGTTTCCTGTAGGAGCAGAGGAAGTGTTGCCTAGATACAGCCGAGATTTCCCTATTGACTGCAGACGATGGAGAAGTACGAAAAAATTAAAGTAGTTGGACGAGGCGCATTTGGGTAATTTAAATCTAAATGATTCCCATTTACACATGATACATGTAAAGAGCATGCTACATATGTGTTTTTTTCTCCCCTGTGAGAAGAGAAAAAAAAGTTTACTGAAAGTTTTTGGTATGGTTCTGCAGCATGCAGTGGCAATGACAGACGTGGCATTTTAGAACATTGGTGTTACAATGTAGCATATCAGAACTAGAAATATCAATTTGTCCGCGAATTCATCAAACATGGTAGTAACTTGTTGTTCCGCGCTGCAACGTCGATACAAGTGACACATTAATGCATTTGCTCAGCTCATAACGTCTTTCTCTTCCTAGCTCATTCTTGTGATTTTCTACAATGTTCCCTTTCACACACCCTCTTCAATCCTGGACAGAATAGTACACCTTTGTCGGCGTCGTAGTGATGGGGCCCTTGTAATCCTGAAGGAGATTCCAGTTGAGCAGATGACGCGGGACGAACGTCTGGCCGCTCAGAACGAGTGCCAAGTTCTCAAATTACTCAACCACCCTAACATCATTGAGTACTATGAGAATTTCCTGGAAGACAAGGCGCTCATGATAGCAATGGAATATGCGCCAGGTAGTTTATCCATCTTCATTGAATTACAATGTTGGATATCGCACAATGCCACATAATGCTTCCTCATTTTGCCAAGAGTCCTTTCCATAGCGCAGTGTTATTGGAGTTGTCCTGTGGGAAAATGTAAACAAATATCCTTTTGAAAACAGATGAGAGTATTAAGCACATCATGCAACAGCCATACTATCCTGTAGCTCACAATCAAGCTAAGCCGCTAAGCTAATTGAGACTTCCCAGTGTCAGTTACAGCTGCTGTAATAACGTTTTGGGTTGTGGAGTACTTTGTAACAAGCAGGGATAGTTTGGCATATGCCAAATTGACATGTATGACATGACTATGTATGTCTGTCTGTTAGTCAGTCAGTCAGTACCAATCTCTCAGTGTCTGTTGTTTGTCTGTTTTGAGTGTAGGTGGGACATTAGCTGATTACATCCAGAAACGCTGCAACTCCCTGTTGGACGAGGACACCATCCTGCACTTCTTTGTGCAGATCTTGCTGGCTCTCTACCATGTGCACAACAAACTCATTCTGCACAGGGACCTGAAGACCCAAAACATCCTGCTGGACAAACACCAGATGATCGTCAAAATTGGGGACTTCGGGATCTCCAAAATCCTTGTTAGCAAGAGCAAGGCTTACACTGTGAGTGATCAAAGCTCATATAATTCTATAGCACTATAGCATGAGCATTTGCATTTATAACACTCTCTTGTCTGATACAGCATCCGCAAGATGTTTTTCTTCAACATAGGCTACACATACTAGACTTGTTCAACGACTAACTGCATTCTTTTGACCAGTATAATTCATCATTTGACATTTTCCGGTTTCTGTTGATATACTTTGCTTTCATATTTAATGACTCTTTTTTCATAGGTGGTGGGGACGCCATGCTATATATCTCCCGAGCTGTGTGAGGGAAAGCCTTACAACCAAAAGAGTGACATCTGGGCCCTGGGCTGTGTCCTTTATGAATTGGCCAGCCTCAAGAGAGCTTTTGAGGCAGCGGTAAGAAACACCTCTGTTACTAGCCAATTTACTAGCCTAGCCATGACAGCTTTGGTTAAACAATTGGACATTTGAATCACAAATAAGACATGAAACTCACATCCTACATGAAGACGGGAGGCATTCTAACTTCATTAACCACTTTTTAAAAAGAGACGGCATGCTCTATAATTACACTCAGGCCTGCTTTTCAACTCCCATATATGTTAACATGTTCACTTTTTTCTGTCTGCAGAACCTGCCTGCCCTAGTTCTGAAGATCATGAGTGGGACTTTTGCCCCGATATCAGACCGCTACAGCCCTGAGCTCCGGCAGCTCATCCTCAACATGCTGAACTTGGACCCGTCCAAGCGGCCGCAGCTCAACGAGATCATGGCCCACCCCATCTGCATTCGGCCGCTGCTCAACCTCCACACCGATGTTGGCAATGTGAAAATGCGCAGGTGAGGATGTCTCCATGGCCACCGTGCGGTTGCGACAGCAACCTGCGAGGTGCAGCTGAGAAATAGTAACAATCAATTACGCAGAGTAAGTGAGTGGGACTGAAAGTTAGTAAGTGGCTCTGACCCTGGTGTCCTTCCATTTTCCTTTGGTTCAACTGGTAGAGCAAAGGACTAACAACAACAGGGTCAAGGGATTGATACATTCTGATAATAATCTGCACAATACTGTACGTATGTCGCTTTGGGTAAAAGTATCTTCTGAATGATTATTGTTGTAATCACAGGATCGAGAAGCAGCTGTCTACTGTTCAGCCAGGTGCTCACGGCAGACCAGGGGGGCGTGTGGCTGGCACACGAACGCGGGGTGAGTGATGATTTAGAACTTTATTTCCTAGAATGTTTTACAACAATTCTTAAGAACAAAAAACTACAGACAAGACCTGAAAGGAATGGTCATGCAACTGCCTGCCCCTGATTTTACATACTAATTAAATGTAGGGATGCACCGATACAAGTATTGGGTATCAGGTTGATACTTCGTTAAAATACTCGTACCCGTTTTTTGAGTTGCCAATACCAAAAACCAATACCCAGTGTTGCTTCTGAACAATAGCAGTCCTTTATCCAGCGTGCGTGTGCTACTACCAGTGGCGGACCTACCATAGAGGCGAACTAGGCAACTGCCTTAGGCCCCCACCCAGCAGAAAGCCCCCGACGCGTTGCCCACCCAGGCACCGATGGGCCGATGAGATGGCCCAAGTCTATAACCAACCGGCACTCCCGCAGATGTCGTCGGTCGCGACAGTCTTCCTTGCTTCACAGAATACATTATATACCTAATGATAACCAATAGGAATCACTGTCTGCTATTTATACTACTCCTAGTGACCTGTATTCACACTCATGGTTACTATTTTCTTTACTAATCTAATCTCGTCCGTCAGTCTTACTATGTTTATTTGTTATTAAATGTCAATCACTCTAGCCTAATACTTGCGTGTCTCGCTCGTAGACACCTTTAACAACCCTACACACACACACACACATAATCACACACCCAGCATGCAACACTACCATTACCACTGATGTTTACACCCCATCGTATGTTCTGTTCTGTTCATTTCTACAATAAAGTTCAAACCAGTGGCGGCGGACCTTAAGGGCGATTGTGGCGACGAACTGCCTTCAGGAAAAGGAGATTTTTTTTCTCTGTCGGAAATTACCAAATGTCGAATCAGGCAACAGTCACGCAACAGTTGTGATTCAGAAGGCGGCGTCCCTATTTGGGGCTAAATGGAAATCGCCCCAGATCTCTCTTACTCTAATGTTAAATCCATTCTCTTTCATAAAAGAGGGCTCTCAATGCATTTTCCATGGCTTCCGGGAGGGCTCGCCATGCTCCATTTTTTCGTCATAAGTATAAGGACGTATGTGTTTTATCAAAACGGTCATGGCATATTCTGTCAAGATGTCTAACATTCAGTGCAACAACTGGAGTCACTCCTTGAAAGAAACTCATTTTAAGTCGGCGTACTAATTAAGATAAATTGACAACAAAACAATTAGGACTTCCTACACCAAATGTATCGATTCAACAGGTTTCTACAAAGGGTGGAATCCTAAATCCAAGAATTGGAACGAAAGAAAATCATGGCTAGCACGCTGTGAAGTGGCTAACGCGGTCTGTATTCCTTTATTTGTAGGCTACCACTGTCACTTTTCATAGGTTGTACAGTGTGAATGTTCGCTTTTTGCCCTAACACTGAGTTATTTTCTTTGTGAAGACTTATTTAGCTTTTGTAAGCCAATACTTTCGAGATCAGTCAATAAATATTGTTGGTTTTGACTTATATGTTGCCCCCTTCTTTACGTTGTTACTGGACATATTTTATGTGTCCTGTAAAGCTATGTTGCATCATACAACATTTGAGACATGTGGATAATGAAAAAGTGGGATAATTTAATGTGGAGCCAAATCATGTTTGCTTATGAAGGCTCCTGAATGCAACTTTCTTCCATATAACTAGCTACTGTAGCTATGTGGGTAGAGGGGAAATATTTTGATTGTGTGCTGCCATCTACTATACAAAAAGGTATTGCTGTATGAGTTAATCAGCCTACAAAAAAAATGATATTGCTTAATGTAGGTCGCCCTAATCATTATCAAAAAAATTGTGTACTCTTTCTCTGCTGACATTTATTCCTAAAGGCTCTGTAGTTATACATATAACCATCTGATACTAGCCCAGAGTTAAGCATATTCATCTAGCAAACTATACCTACCTTGGAGTGTTACAATAGCCAGTATCATTTTATTCCATGTGTACAAAAAGGTATTGCTGTATGAGTTAATCAGCCTACAAAAAAATTGATATTGCTTAATGTAGGTCGCCCTAATCATTATCAAAAAAATTGTGTACTCCTTCTCTGCTGACATTTATTCCTAAATGCTCTGTAGTTATACATATAACCATCTGATACTAGCCCAGAGTTAAGCATATTCATCTAGCAAACTATACCTACCTTGGAGTGTTACAATAGCCAGTATCATTTTATTCCATGTGTCCATCCAGGCAAATTTGTGGATCCAAATGTTATTAAAAAACATATATAATGTTATTTCTTTGTAATCATCCAAAATTATGTTAAGTGTATGGGTATTTTGCATACATTGAGTGGGCAACGCGCCGTATATTAAGTGGGCCGCTCTGACAGACAACTCCCGGGCCACTTTTTTCCCCCAGTCCGCCCCTGCTTTGAGGTGGCCCTTTTTTTTTTGCATTAAAAGGACGGATGAAGAGGGCCCCTGGCTATGTTCGCCTTAGGCCCCCAAATGACTAGGTCCGCCACTGGCTACTACTGTCTATGCCTGGCAAGAGTGAGAGCGCCGAAGTTGCGTAGAGGCCGAGAGCGGTATTGCAGACAGACGTAGAGATTTTAGAAAAATTATAGCTCGCATATATTGAAAAAAATAACTGAACTAGTTCATTTTTTGGAGCTGTGAACTAAGTTAAACATTTTGAACGATGAACAATGTGAACTATGAACTGAACTACTTCATGTAAAGTGAACTTTCCCAACACTGCCGATACCACTTAACAGTATTTCACTACATAAAACTGGTCGCGCTATGCAGACACAAAATGTGATTTGTTGTCCTACCACTCTCTAGCCTGTAGTGATATGTTAATGGTACTATAGTACAGCTATGCGGAGTGATACGTCACCGCATGAGCAGTGTAGTTAATGATACCTAAGGTAGGTACCTGAAGTAAAGTTGAGTTGAATTTTGTATCTAAGTCCTCATCCTATTCTTCAAATAACACTTCACTCATGGTGGCAGCGGTAATGGATTGCCTCTGAAATCTACTCCAAGATCGCTCTATGCCGACGTGAGTCTCATACGAGTTGTCCGAAGATAATTTTTCTATGCCAGACGTGGTGAGTGAGAAAGCTACAGGCAAGCTAAGCGGCTAGCGGGAGCAAGCTAAGTGAGTACAGACGTCTATTAACTACCAAAACTAAAGACGAAATGGCATCGCATCTTCCGACGATGAACTGGTCCGACCCAGATCTAAGTGAGGCTATATCACTGTTCAGACAGAAAATGTGTCTCTACCTAGATGACGAGGAAATAGGAGATGAAGATAAACAGGCTAGGAAAATCTGCCGTGGCATATGAGATGAAGGGCTAAAAAGATTGAATGCTAGTGGACTGAGCGATGATGACATGAAAAAACTTGACAGTTTATGGACTTTTTTCGAAGACCAGCTTAAACTTAATGTGAACTTTAGGATACACAGACTCCATCTTATGCAATACAGACAAAGACAGGATGAAAGTATCGATGACTTTGTGATTAGAGCTAGAACTTTAGCACTGAAATGCCAGTTCACTGAGGGGGAGCTAAATGAACGTATCATCGAGCTCATCATTGCTAGCACGCCACACGATGCACTGAGGAATTACCTAACGGGAAACCTCAAGGTTACTCCCTGGCTAATGTCTTAAAAGAAGGACGGAGATATGAAGCATTATCAGCAGGGAACCAACAGCTTAACCAGCTTGGACTTTCTAACTCTGAAAAAGTGCATGCAATACAAAGGGGGCGAACATGCCAGAATTGTGGCACAAACCATAAACCGCGTCAGTGTCCTGAATACAATGACGAATGCAAAAGGTGAGTGGTGCAAAATGACACTGGGCAAGATGCTGTGGAACTGAAGCCAAACCACCAGACCCCAAAAGCCCTCAGCCAATGCGTACAAGACTAGGAAGGGCTATAGTCAAACCAGCTCGCTATAAGAACTATGCATAACAGCGAGTTAAAAAAAATAAAAAAAACCTTTATTGTCATGTGATGTTTATGTTCAATGTTGAAAAAAAATACTGTTTGACAAATCAGAATGAGATACGGGTGTTAATGGACTGAAATAATTTCCATGATACGTTTTACAGTTAATGATAATTCATCTTTGATAAGTGCTGAACTTAGTTATTTCTTAAAGCATGGATAATACATAGCGTTGATGTATTTTCCTGATTATCTATCTAAACAGGGGGGATGTTGTGATATGTTAATGGTACTATAGTACAGCTATGCGGAGTGATACGTCACCTTATGAGCAGCGTAGTTATACCGTGTGTGTAATGTAACCTAAGGTAACCTGAAGTACAGTTGAGTTGAATCTTATATCTAAGTCCTCATCCTTGTCTCCAAATAACACTTCATAGCCTGGGTGCCATCCGTTTTGTATGCACTCCACTGATTGCTGCCTTCTCGCTGAACAAACGGTCTGGGATCGCTTTGGTTTGGAATTTGGATATTCGTTCAGAATATGACCGAGCGCTGATTGGTCCCTTCCTTCTCGTTATCATAAACATGGCCGTCTGTTCTCACTAATTTAGACGGAATTTCAGAGCTAAAACCACAAAATGAGGCACTGAAAGCTGTTCTTTCCGGGAAAGACGTTTTCGCCTTGCTACCAACTGGTTTTGGAAAGAGTTTAATTTATCAACTTGTGCCTCTCGTATGCAAGAAACTTGCCGGCAGTTGGTTGGCCACATGGTTCAGCTCATTAGCTACGTGACATCATAACCAGACCAAACCGGGTGGAGCGATCCCAGACAGTTTGTTCAGTGGAGCGCATACAAAACGGATGGCACCCAGGCTCGCTACGCGCTCCACTTCTTACTCTAGTAAGTAGCTTATTTGCCGTCTTGTTTTGTCTTGTGTTGCACTTGCTTGATGTTTGACTGTGTTAGGAAAGTTTGTCATAGTGTCAAAGTAGGTAAATGTCAACAGGTTTCGCTAAATTTAGCCGCTAGCATCACCTTAGCGACTAGCAATTCCGTTGTGCTGCCTTAACGGCTATTTGGGCTCATTGTAAGATAAATGACGACGACAGGAGGCACAGTGTAGGATCTGCACTTCTACGGTTTCAGGGGCGGAAAGGAAAGGCTCGTTTAACACAAGCAATTTGATTTAACATCTGAAAACGCACCATAGTATACACAAAGTTCACTAATGCTAGTGGCGCAAGACCAAAGCAACCAATCTTTACTGAGGTCTTGCAAAAGAAAAAAACAAGCAGACAGAGAGAGAGGTAGAGAGAAAGACTTGTAGTGCCACATAGCAGGTTAAGTGATTGTTTGTGTACTTGAGCAGGAGACTCTTTTGATCCTTTTGTAACTGAAATGTGCTTATCCAGTAATAGTTTTGTTCACTTTTTGTTAAGCAGACTGTTGTTAACCGCAGCAAATTGAATGGCCTTTATCTGGTTATATCTGCATTTTGTCTAATGTGATGATATTGACTCTTTAAAGGCTTTTTTTTGTTGATAAAACCAAAAAAGCTCTGTTTATTTTTGGCTTGGGATAGCCTTCTGTTAATTTTGTAAATAGGCTTCACATAATCTGCAGAGGATAAAATAAAATCTGCCTCCAAATCAATTGCACTTTCATGGAGAACAAATCTAAGAAGTATCGGTATCGGCAAGTATAAAAATACTCATACTCGTATCGGTTTGTATCGGCAAGTATAAAAATACTCATACTCGTATCGGTTTTGTCGGTGCATCCCTAATTAAATGTATACCTTACACATACTCTAAGTAATTTTTGAGGAAATGATATGCTAAATGAATAAATATAGTGAAGTGGGAAAACTGATTTACTGTCATAGTTCTGACTACTGTTTAAACCTGTGCCTCACCCTCTGAAACCAATAATGGCATCTCTCTTTCTCTCTCACTTTCCTGCGCTCTCCTTTTCTGCAGATGGCCTCACAGGCCTTGGCCCCAGTAAGATGATGCACTCTCTTCCACAGTCATCAGTGTACACGTGGGGCAGTGGCATCTCCTCTCCGCTCCGGCTGCCCATGCTTAACACTGAGGTCCTGGAGGTGTCCCTGGGCCGCACCCAGAAGATGGGAGTCACTAAATCTGGCCGCCTCCTCACCTGGGAGGTCAGTGCCAGGACATGTCACTATACACCAATCATGTCATACACCATTCATGTCACTATACACCATTCTTGTCACTATACACCATTCATGTACCTGTGTGAAGTTGCCCCCCCGTATCTTTCAAACTATTAAAATAGCACTGCTGTATGATTGTGCTAGGTTTGTGCTGGTTAGTGCCGTAAACAGTATCGTTTGTGCTATTAAGGATTTTGAGTAATTCAAAATTAAATTTTCTGGCCTGTGAAGTCACTCAGCCGTCCACTTTTAAATCTCCCTATCGTTTGTGCTACATTTGTGCTGGTTTGTGTTGTTAAAATAAATATTTGATAACCAGCACAAACCTAGCACAAAGGAACAGCAGTACTATTTTAATAGTTTGAATGATACAGGGGGCCAACTTCACACATGTCATTCATGTCACTGTATACCATTAATTTCACTATACACCATTCATGTCACTGTACACAATTCATGTCACTACACACCATTCATTTCACTATACACTATTCATTTCACTGTACACCATTCATGTCACTTTACACCATTCATTTCACTATACACCATTCTAGGCAGTGGTTTTAATTCACTATACACCCTTTAAGGCAGTGGTTTTATTTCACTTTACACCATTCTAGGCAGTGGCATTATTGAAAAGCATGTCATGATATCTATGGAAAACAGGACTTGGGCCGATGTTCATTGTTAATGCTAGTTAAGTCGTTTAGATTTTAGGAATAACCACGTGAGGAAGACTAGATCAGGCTGTACTGTGAGACCCCCTTTACCGCTAGAACATGAAATTTAACACCTTTGTAATAATGAAGTTACATTTGTACCAACATTTGGTGTGTTTTTGTCAAGCAGATCAGTATAATGTAATTTAGCATTTTGTTAAACTTGCATTGTGTCCGCTGGCAGTCCCCCTCTCTGGGGTTAGGTGAGCCCAGCCTGCCTGGTTCCGTGGATCACATGCAGCCGATGTTCATCTCTCGCTTCCTGGAGGGCCAGTCTGGTGTCACCATCAAATCTGCGTCCTGTGGAGACCTCTTCACTGCCTGTCTGACCGGTGCGATATTTCTCACTCTACCCTTGGTGTCAAAGTGTTAGAAAGCCCATAAAACAAAGGCAATGTACTACAAAGTACTACGTAGATAAAGGAAAAAGTTGTTATAGAAGACTCAGTAAAGGGGGTTCCAGATTGAGGAAAGAGATGAGTGGGATTATACAATATTGGATGGTTCAACAATAGCAAAATTAATTATATAACAAAATATTGAATTACATTTTTTTAATTCTCATCATAAAAATTAGATACCTCACTTTACGCATTTCCCCCTTGTTAGCTTTGCTGAAATGTCTTTTTGCTGAATTGTGTTTGAAATAAAAAATAGAGAAACGACAAAGTTAGGCACTACCAGTAAAACTGCTCCACAGAGATAGTGTTTGGTACCACACTGGGACCTGAGTGACTGTCCCCCACAGTGGCAGGCCGAGATCGTATAGTGGTTAGTACTCTGCGTTGTGGCCGCAGCAACCCCGGTTCGAATCCGGGTCTCGGCAGGTTTTGTATAGACGAGTTTTGTCCTTCAATGTAGGAAACAGCTGTGAAGTTTGTCAGTGCAACACTGTCAAACTCTGACGAAGGTGCAAACACAACCGCAGTGGCAGGCCGAGATCGTATAGTGGTTAGTACTCTGCGTTGTGGCCGCAGCAACCCCGGTTCGAATCCGGGTCTCGGCAGGTTTTGTATAGACGAGTTTTGTCCTTCAATGTAGGAAACAGCTGTAAAGTTTGTCAGTGCAACACTGTCAAACTCTGACGAAAGTGCAAACACAACCATAGTGGCAGGCCGAGATCGTATAGTGGTTAGTACTCTGCGTTGTGGCCGCAGCAACCCCGGTTCGAATCCGGGTCTCGGCAGGTTTTGTATAGACGAGTTTTGTCCTTCAATGTAGTAAACAGCTGTGAAGTTTGTCAGTGCAACACTGTCAAACTCTGACGAAAGTGCAAACACAACCACAGTGGCAGGCCGAGATCGTATAGTGGTTAGTACTCTGCGTTGTGGCCGCAGCAACCCCGGTTCGAATCCGGGTCTCGGCAGGTTTTGTATAGACGAGTTTTGTCCTTCAATGTAGGAAACAGCTGTAAAGTTTGTCAGTGCAACTGTCAAGCTAAGAAGGCACCGGATGCCTAAAAGAGCCCGGGTGACGTAATGTTGACTCTTGAGTGACAGTTTCTATGCCAACGTTAGCATTAGCTGCCGGTTGCCGGTCTTTTGTAAGTAAGCACTCATCAACTGGTTTTGCCGCTAGCATCTATAATGCTAATAGCAATTCCTCCTTTTGTGCGACAATATTAAGCGACTAAAAAGTAGCTGATGGCTTTCGAACAACTCTTGAGACTCTCTGACTGATAGCCAAAAAGTGTCGGGGTACATAGTGTCCGTTTAGGCACAATATTAAGCGACTAAAAAGTTTTAGCTACACCTGCCTGATGGTATTCTGTAAGTTAGCAATGTCCGCTAGCATATCAAAGCTAGCAATCCCCCGTTGTTCTTTAGTAAAATGTTGTGCAAACAATGCCCTGTTTTGTTCAAATGTAATTGTGGGTGCCGTCAGATATGTCTTAAAATCACAACACATTAAGGAGTTTCTTAATTTAAGCACAACAACAGATGAATAGCTTCAAGCTAACAAGATAGCTCGTTACACTAGCACGAGCTAGCTAGCTGATGGAATGTGCTTACTTTGATACATACATTTGATTTATATAAACTAGCGAATCAACAACTTTCCTACCAAAGTCAAACATCAAGTACATGGTTGTTTTGGTTGGTTTATTGTAGGTAAAATACAAGCAAACCGGTCTCAGGTAGCGAAGTTCAATGCAATATGCTCTGAAGTAAATCGCGTTATGAGCGATAAAGAGCTCGGGTGACGTATTGGCGTTGGCATAGCAACTGTCACTCAAGAGTCGTTCGAAAGTCAACATTACATCACCCGGGCTCTTTTAGGCATCCGGTGCCTTTTTAGCTTGACACAACACTGTCAAACTCTGAAGAAAGTGCACAACCGAGTGGCAGGCCGAGATCGTATAGTGGTTAGTACTCTGCGTTGTGGCCGCAGCAACCCCGGTTCGAATCCGGGTCTCGGCAGGTTTTGTATAGACGAGTTTTGTCCTTCAATGTAGGAAACAGCTGTGAAGTTTGTCAGTGCAACACTGTCAAACTCTGACGAAAGTGCAAACACAACCACAGTGGCAGGCCGAGATCGTATAGTGGTTAGTACTCTGCGTTGTGGCCGCAGCAACCCCGGTTCGAATCCGGGTCTCGGCAGGTTTTGTATTAGGAGTTTTGTCCTTCAATGTAGGAAACAGCTGTGAAGTTTGTCAGTGCAACACTGTCAAACTCTGACGATAGTGCAAATGTAACCACAGTGGCAGGCCGAGATCGTATAGTGGTTAGTACTCTGCGTTGTGGCCGCAGCAACCCCGGTTCGAATCCGGGTCTCGGCAGGTTTTGTATAGACGAGTTTTGTCCTTCAACGTAGGAAACAGCTGTGAAGTTTGTCAGTGCAACACTGTCAAACTCTGACGAAAGTGCAAACACAACCACAGTGGCAGGCCGAGATCGTATAGTGGTTAGTACTCTGCGTTGTGGCCGCAGCAACCCCGGTTCGAATCCGGGTCTCGGCAGGTTTTGTATTAGGAGTTTTGTCCTTCAATGTAGGAAACAGCTGTAAAGTTTGTCAGTGCAACAATGTCAAACTCTGACGATAGTGCAAATGCAACCACAGTGGCAGGCCGAGATCGTATAGTGGTTAGTACTCTGCGTTGTGGCCGCAGCAACCCCGGTTCGAATCTGGGTCTCGGCAGGTTTTGTATATACGAGTTTTGTCCTTCAATGTAGGAAACATCTGTGAAGTTTGTCAGTGCAACACTGTCAAACTCTGACTAAAGAGCAAACACAACCACAGTGCCAGGCCGTGATCATATAGTGGTTAGTACTCTGTGTTGTGGCCGCAGCAACTCTGGTTCGAATCCGGGTCACGGCAGATTTTGTATATACGAGTTTTGTACTTCAATGAAGAAAACATCTGTGAAGTTTGTCAGTGCAGCACCGACAAACTCTGACTAAAGTGCAAACACAATCGCATCATGCTGCTTCTGTGGCTTTGTTTGTGTAGCCAACCACTGCTCTCCTGGCCTTCGTTTAGGGTTCTATTATGTGTTCTAGAGGCCTGGACCAGTGGCGCAATGGATAACGCGTCTGCCTACGGAGCAGAAGATTCCAGGTTCGAGTCCTGGCTGGTTCGGAATACTCCTTTTTGTTTTTACAAAGTACTGTGTGAATCTCACTGATACAGCTGTGGAGCTTGTGAAGCTCGGCAGTTTTTTTATATACGAGTTTTGTACTTCAATGAAGGAAACATCTGTAAAGTTTGTCAGTGCAGCACCGACAAACTCTGACTAAAGTGCAAACACAACCACAACATGCTGCTTCTGTGGCTTTGTTTGTGTAGCCAACCACTGCTCTCTTGGCCTTCCTGTAGTGTTCTATTGTATATGCTAGAGGCCTGGACCAGTGGCGCAATGGATAACGCGTCTGCCTACGGAGCAGAAGATTCCAGGTTCGAGTCCTGGCTGGTTCGGAATACTCCTTTTTGTTTTTACAAAGTGCTGTGTGAATCTCACTGATACAGCTGTGGAGCTTGTAAAGTCAACTGTCAGAAAGTCATTGAATGCATTTACTATGAACAAGCTGGTCTATAACTCTGGTTTAATTCTTCTAGTTGTCACACAGAAGTGCTCACATGAATGTGTCTTCTTTTTCCAGCCACATTGGTAGCCTCTCCCATATGGTCTAGCGGTTAGGATTCCTGGTTTTCACCCAGGCGGCCCGGGTTCGACTCCCGGTATGGGAAAGAATTTTTAGGTGTTTAGGTCTTTAATATTTGTACACAGTTGTATCTTGACCAAACCCCTTTACTTCAGCACTGACTTTGAATCATAGTGCTACACCTTCTCCTATATTTGATCCTCTTCTAAATAACGTGGGATTAAATACCTCCATGATCATCCCTCTGCTGCCCATTTCCTTACGTCATTTATCATAGTTAGAGTGTAGATTACTGGTTAAATCCTGTGTTTGGGATTAAAATGGTTTATTTTATGTTGGTTGACACAATATTCATATACATAAACATGACCACATCTGTGTCCCGTGCTCATTCAGTAATAGACTTGCTAATCTCCCTTCATTTTTTTCCATTCAACAGACCGTGGCATCATCATGACATTTGGCAGTGGCAGCAATGGATGCCTGGGGCACGGTAGTTTCAACGATGTGACGCAGGTAAATTGGTTCTGAAGGGCTGTGGTGACATTTATGAGGATAGAGCGTCCCCTTTTATAAATGAAGCAGAGAGTCTTTCTGTTTGATCCATACACATTTCTGGGGAAATTAAAATGCCTCATTTTCAGACACAGAAAAGTATGGAAATTCATATTTAAATATCTGTTTAAATAACATATACATTTTTGGAAAATGATTTAACGATTTTACCAGAAAGGAAAGTGATCCATTAGAACAGACATTATGTTCTAGATACAGACTACAGAATCCATAACCATTAACAACCTTCTGTTTACTTAACATTCTGTTGTCTTTTTCATCATCATGCTGCACAGTTAAGCACAGGTCAGTCCAGTCATCCTCAAACTAATTATGAATGGCATTAGGACTAGAAAGCATGTCTCGAAACGTAACCTGCAAGACTGAAAAAGACCCTGGAAATGGTCTTACAGCACAGAGAGAGAGAGCAAGGCTTCTGATCTGACTGGCTAAGTCTTACGTGTGCCTCTGTGTGTGTGTTTCTCTGCCTTGTGCAGCCTAAAATCGTGGAGGCCCTGCTGGGCTACGAACTGTTGCAGGTCTCCTGCGGGGCCTCCCACATTCTGGCCGTGACCAATGAGGGAGAGGTTTTCTCTTGGGGCCGTGGCGATAATGGTGAGAAGCCCTCTGGTCATCTACTCACTCTTTTTCATTTCTGTAGCCATTTGGCTGATAATTTGTATCCAGAACCAACTGATACTTTTCAGTTAAAGTCATTGTTTTGGTTGCATCATGTCGGCCTTGGGCATATGGCATTCGACATCTGAAGTGACACAATTAAGACAAAGACTCTTAGAAGGCACTGGCCACAGCCAAATGTTGTTTTCACCGTAACCTCCCTTAGCACCATGTGACTCTGTGTGACACTCTCTGCTGTAGGGCGCCTGGGGCTAGGCAACCAAGAGTCCCACAATACCCCACAGCAGGTGAGTGTGGCGGCTGACTTCGAGGCCCAGAACGTGCTATGCGGGGTGGACTGCTCCATGATCATTAGCACCCAGCAGCAGATCCTCTCCTGCGGGAGCAACAGGTGAGCTCTTGGCACTCCCCCAATATGGCAAGGGTCATGTCAAGGTCATCCTCATGTAAGCAGTGATGCAGAGTGATTAAAAACAGGAAAGGTGTCTAGAGAGGACACAGAGAAAGTTTCAAACCATGCATTGTTTCCTCACGTTCAGACTTTGTTGACTAAAGTAAAACGTCTATCTTGAGTGTATAATCCCATTTTCTTTTGTGATTAATTAATGAAGCGCATGTTGTTTGAGAGTATTGTTTGATTCACAATGCCATTGTGTCCAGGGGCTTAGCTCAAGCTGTCCTTCTCAGTGACTCACACTCACACACAAAAGTGACATTAATCTATTTGGCTGGAGATGTCTAACTCTGCCCTCCTCAGAAACTGCTCTCTCCCCCGGATGCATCAGTATCGGTGTCATGCATGCATTAATGTGAATTAAGAAAGCGTGCCAGGGACATTCTTCCTCCCCTGATTTCACATGCAGTCAGACGGCATTCTGTACGCATGACTAACAGACACAGAATCCTTAACTCATTACAGGCCAGCCTCACCACTGAGACAGAGAAAGAGAGAGAGCGTGTGCACTTCTGAAGTAGAACAGTAGAATGTAGTTGTCGACTATGTCAATTTGACTTGCAATTAAACAGCAGTTGAATTGCATTTTTTATGTACTGGATGAAAGGAGTAATTACCCATGTGTCAGCATAATGTGTGTTTTGGTGTTGTGTTAGAAAGGCTGTAGATGTTGTGTGTGTTCGGTGCTCAGGTGAGACGACGCTGGGTAGATTCCACACCGGTCAGGACCACTGTCTGATCATGACGCACATCTCACTGCTGAACATTCCTTTGCCTTCTCTCAGAGCGGGAAGCTCCCCCTCAGCCCACCGTCATCAACCCCCCCAATGATAAAGAGGCACCTGCTGTACTGACAGACATGGAAACTATTGATATTTCACAATAGTCGGCTTTTCTGTTTTAACTGTTTTGAAACAAAATAACTACCACTGACCTCTAAACTTGTATCTATGTGAACCTCGCAGGTTCTGAGCCAACATACAGTAGTACGGACATCATTATTCTCTATCAGTCTTATTGTGCCCGAAAAGCAACGTCGGATCTATCGTCCATACACCGTTTATATGTGGATAGTAGTGACAGTAATGGCTTTTGAATGGATCCTTATTTGCCTGTCATAATGCATTCAGATGCCACGTTTCACATCAGCTTGTGTCTGGTATTCTTGCTGTGACTGCAAGCAGCTTGTTTTCTTTCTCTTTTTAAAAAGAGAATAATACCATCAGCCTTCAGGGGGTGTCCACTGATGCTACATCACCTCATTTCAGATTTTAGATTTTTTTTATGACTGGCTTCTCCTAAAGGTACTGTGCCCCCTCTCCCCCTTTCTAGGTTCAACAAGCTGGGGCTAGACCGAATAGTTGGAACAGACGAGCCCCTCCCTCAGGATCAGGTGGAAGAGGTCCAAACATTCTGTCCCATCCAATCAGCTCCTCTGAATGTGGAGAAGATTGTGGACATTGATATAGGAACGTCCCATTCTGCTGCAGTCACGGGTGAGACAGTATTGCTGTGTGACCAAGTGTTAAACTGGGATTTGTAATGTGAGGGAGGGGGGCGCTGTGGTTTCAGGGTTGTCATGGATGTAGAATCTGCATATGTGTGTGTGTGCATTAGTGAATGAAAAACAATTTTTAGACGTTTAAGAGTAGGCCTATGATTGACATCATCTGACAGACTGTACATGACTATAAGAGGTTCTGATCTGCACTGAAAGCCCTCTGCTTTGAACCTGGGCAAAACGACCAGCTGTTGACAATAGTGTAAGTGCACTCTTTTGTGTATCAGTGGTGGTGTTAGGCTACCACTAAAGAAGGAGGGAATATCAATAGGAATGAATTGATACGCATGGACCAGTTTTTTTAATATTTACTTAAAAAGGGGATTAATTTACATTCTACAATGTCAAAATGCACACAGACATTATTGATGTTATAGGATCAAACCAAAATCAAATCTTGCATTACCTAGCCATGGTGTTATTTGAGTTGCTCTGATATGCTGTTCCCAGAACCATGCTAGCTAGCTCGGCAGGTTAACATCAAGATGGCTTAATGTAACAGTTAGCTGGCTTATCTCAAGTAGGCCTACATCTTGTTAAACAGCATTTAGTAAAATCGACAGGTATGTTATGTTAAGTTATGAAACAAAATGAGTTCTGCCTAGTTTCTGACCTATCGCTCTGCCTACCTTGCATCCATCCATCCATGCCATCTCTAAGTTTGACAAAAGAGAAGGGTTGATTTGCAAGGAGGCTTTTGGGGAAACCCATTGATAGTACAAAACATCCACTATTCAAAAGTTACTACATTTTAACTGCTGCAATAAGTCTAGAGTTATTAGACCTAATGGTACTGGTGAAAATGTACTTTAGTCATAGTTTGAATGATTAAGACCAAGAACTGTCAAAATATACACTGATGAAGATGTATGTAGTGAGGTTAGGAGCCACTCGATGACATTGAAGCGTGAATGTGCTGGGGCTGAGCCCAGCTTAACCCTTGTGTCTGACCTGTCACTGAGATCTATATTTATGTTTGGTCTGGCAAAGATACAAAGGCCATGTTTTATTATTTGTATAGTAAATAACTAAATCAGAAACACTTTGGCATTTTGCTATATTTAGATTAAACATGATTCCAGCTTCTTAGGTACTCAAATCTGCACATCCCGCCACAGTATTAGGAGTACACATCAGATCTGATCCTCTCTCAAACCTCTCATCCTGTTCCTCCTCCTGTGCGCAGAGAAGGGCCAGTGTTTGACGTTTGGCAGTAACCAGCACGGCCAGCTGGGCTACAGCTCTCGACGCAGCAGCAGAGTTCCTTACCCGGTGCCCGGGCTTCAGGGCATCACCAAGGCGGCCTGCGGAGATGCGTTCACCGTTGCCATCGGAGCTGGTAAGACTTACTGCTGTGACAGACAAGCTAGGATTTGGTACAGGACATTGTATTTCTGTGGGTTTTGTTTGCTGTACTAACCAATGCATCCCAGATGAGTCCACATACATCCTTGAACGACATGTACTGATATAAAGACAAATCTGTGTATTTCAAATGTGTTAATTTAAAAAAAAGGCTGATTTTAGTTTCATGAGAGTGCTGACCATTTCCACAGTGGTGTATTCAGTCAAATAAATGTCATTCCACAATATAATAAGCAAACAGGAGGCATAATACCTTTCCATTGTCCACTATGCAGAAATCACCCATATGTCAAGATATTGACAGCAATGAGCCAGTGGGTTTAGAACATGAGGGGAATCAATAGAGAGAGGGTTCCTTTTTACTACACAGAACAATGGACAGACATTCCAATGATGATGTAAAAGGTGCCATTGGTGTCAAAGGTCAGAGGGCAGCTCAGCCACCAGCTGGGTTATAAAACAGCGCTGTGCCTTCTGAAGACCCTCTTTGTGACTTTGTCCCTATAATCTGTTGTGTGTTGCTCAGACACAAAAATATCTGTCACATCTGAATTTGTCAGGGTTTTAGAAGTTGGAGTGAAGGGTGAAAGAGAGGTAAAGAGAGAGAGAGGAGCATTTGTCTTTGTGTTAATGACAGCAACAGAAAAGCTATGTGGTTTTCTCTACTACTAAAGACTATTGAGGCCTGTTTAACCCCCATATTTAAACATATTGGCGTCATCCCCTGTTGTATTTTGTACTCTTTATCTGTTCGCTCAGTCATTTTCTGTTTTCCTTGTAGACGGGGAGGTCTACACCTGGGGGAAGGGAGCTCGCGGTCGCCTGGGCAGGAAAGAGGAGGATTCTGGGATACCAAAGGCGGTTCAGCTCGACGAGACCCATCCATTCACCATCACCTCTGTGGCTTGTTGTCATGGCAACACCCTCCTGGCGGTGAAACGTAATGTCTCACTCATTCTTGCTTTGCTCCCTTTGTTGCATAATAACACAGTATCTTTGAGAAAGCAGGTAATCAGATCCTTCGATCTCTCAAAAATAGAGAAATAAAAAAAGAAAATGACTGATGACAACACAGGAATAGGCCCTTCTTAGGGCTGGCGACAGCCAGAACTGAAGTCATATGACGTTCCTCACCTCGTTTAAAAAAAAAAAAATTAGAAGAGTGGCTCAAACGAAATGAGACACCTCCCCAAACAAAAGAGGTGCGTAATTGACCCTTTTAGTGTCAGTGCTCTTTGTAGCTCTCCTCCCATTCAGGCCAATTTGGGCAGGCAACTGTGCTTAGTCTTAGAGCTGCCTTTGTGTCCCCGGCAGAGCCCGAGGGGGTTGAGAGAAACTCTGCCTAATTAAGTCGGCTATGAGGCAATCCTGTGTGCCTGGCTCTTTCATTTGATGCAAGGCAATAAAAAATGAACAGCAGGAGCCTGCTGGTCGCGTTTACCTTGTTAGACCTCAGAAAGGGTTGGAGGGAACGGGGCTGCACCATGCATGCAGCAGTGAGCTCCTATCCAAAAGCAAAAAAGAGATAGAGAAATGGACGCGGATAGAAAGTGAGTACCCTGAATTAAATGGATGCGTGTCTCACCGTAAAACCAGGATATGGTACCTCATCATACGGTGTAATCTCCCCTGACAATTAGAAACCACCTCCGCAACATCCAATACCTTTGTGCTTTAGGCATCCTAAGCAAGTGCTACGTCATTAAAAGGGAGATGCTGTATCTGGGCATGTCACATTGTGTTACATTGAGAATTAGCTGCCTAACGTCATTGTTCTCATAGGTCTCATACGTGTGGATCATATATCCTTAATACATGTTCCTGGGTCAAAGTGGTTTACCAGAAATTGATGATGTAGTTTCGTGTGCTTGAGTCCCTCTGCTATCTCTAAGGGCAAACACGAGAGGAGAACACACCCAGCTCACGCACAGCACCACTCAGGACATTGTTCCATCATCAGTGAATAAAACTAGAAAACTGAATGTATTGAACTGAGCGGTGGATTAAAATCAGGCCTGCTCGCCTGCCCCCCTACTCTCCGCCTTCTCCATCCCTCCCTCCATCCCAACCACATTTGAAATAGATGCAGGTTTAAAGGAAGATTACAGTGCTGCAGGAAAAAAAAATCTCAGGAAAGGATGGCTCTGTAATCCGTTCGACTGGTGACACGTGAATGTGCAGAGCTGTGTGTGACTGAGGGCAATGCTGTAACAAAGTGAAATATTTATCCAGTTCGGCTCATCCCTCTCTCATTTTTATTTGACTTGCAGTTTTTCTGTAATCCGTTTAAAAGACCTGCATAGATTTGACTTTCTGAGAGATCCACGGGACAGGAAAGCTAAATAGGTGTGATGCTTTTACCAGAGTTTCCTCCTCCCTGGCTTTTGCAACAGCCCTGCCCCTTTAAAGTGTGTTCATCTGTCCCAGTGATTATGAAATTCAAAGGGTCATTCTTTCACTATAATAATGAAAAGCAGTTGCAGCCTTTATGATGTAATGTCTCTAATGGAGTGTCATGATGTGGGATTGTTGGCTCTTAACTCACCTTGTTTCTTCCCGTCCTCTCCCTAGCTCTGTTTGAGGAGTCGGTACCAAAGTGACCCCTGTGATTATGAGGAGTCAACAGCACAGAAGACAAATGCAGCGTGAAGGACAAATGGACAAAAGGAGAATCTTGCTGCATTTCGGAAAACACTTCATACTTTGCGGTGTTATTCCATCATGTGCAGTAAATGGTCTCGTGTTCAGTGAATGAAACTGAAAAATGAAAATACTGGTATGCTGAGGACTAGTATCTGTTGGGTGAACAGAGCTGTTGTAAATATGAGTTTCAAGGCTCATCAAATGAAGCGTGAGAGGTAAATAATGGCTTTTCTCGAAGAGGAAATGGGTAATTGTCTCTCAAACAGGGTTGCCTTTTTACGCTCCCCTACCAGGAAGAGAAACAGGCTGGACTGGTGTAAGCATGGCAGGAAGGGAGTTTCAACACAACACAATTTTGTATTACTGCCAAAGTTTGACATCGTCCAAAAAGACTTTTCCAACTTTTCATGTGTAAATAGTCAGGCACTGATATTTGTTGCAGTATAAAAATGAATATGAATAAAGTGACCTATTCAATGATAATGGTGCCATTCATAAGGCCACCCCATTCCAAAGTTGAGTACAGAGATTTCTAGATGTCATACTGAACTAATATATGAATGCCTGAGTGGTAACAGTATTATGCAATGTTTCATACCAAAGTATTGCCATAACAACTAATGGACACTTGCTATGCAGAGTGCATTATTCATCATGACAAATGTATGTTTATGCCACATGACCCAATTTCATCCATATATGTGTTAGAATTATAGTTAATTTATGAACAAAGCAGGTACTTTTTGGTTTATCTCATTGTTCTGGCCATTCAGTGGAAAGTCATTTAATTGTTATCATTATGCTCCTATTTTAGGACTATCCTAAGCAGATAATCATTCTCACTCTCATAGTTGGGGAAGGAGCAAAAATATTAAATTTTAGTAGGCTTATGTCCTGGCCTCAACATTTTGGAATAATGGCACTCATTTATTTTGATGAGTGAGCTTGTATTACGCCAATATGCCATGGAAAAATCCCCCAAGTTAGGCATGTTGGCAAAGGGGGACAACATTCAGGGATATCACCATAATGTTGTAATAAGGAGAATATGACTTTGATCATTGAGAACTGTAGTAAACTTCTCTAGTTTAGAAGTGGTGTTGAAGGATATAATGGAACAAACAAGAGGTTTTAACGTGTGTTTTTCCCCATCTGCTGCTACCACGTTATTGTGCCAGAACCATAAGATGCCATCATTTTTGATGATGTAATGTCTGAGCAATACCAATGGGGTTGCATTGCATCTCCTTCGTGATCCATTGACGTTTTTCATCGTAAAATATGACATAATCGTGTTGCATGTCCTTTTATGTTTAAGGCTGTATGTTTAATAAAAACGAAACTGTATTGAAAATATATGTAAATAAAATGAAATCAATATTGATGAGCCAGTGTGTCGATAACGCCGCTAGAGGGAGGTCTCTTCCTAATTAGTGATTCGAGTTAATTGTCATTGTATGATGTGTTGAATCTGTATTGTGAATTTCGATACACCTGCAAGCTAGAAATACATTGAGCAGCCGCCTTTTTTACGGTTTTCTGAAAGTGATGATTAATAGCATGTTGCCTTATTAATAAAGAAGAGAAAGGAGCCGAAGGAAAACAATCATGACGAGACAAAGGGAAGACCAAGAAACAGCATAAGACACTTCAATTATCGTAGGCTATATTGTCGTGACTATCGATGAATACTGAATGAGCTGTACAAACATACGTTTTTACAGAGTTGATTCGGGGAGCTTAAATAGTCGGCGCAGACTAGCCTATTGGCATTGAGCTGCCCCGGAGATCCGAAAACAGACGGTCAATGGGATTTAAATATGACCCCTCCCACTCTGTTAGAGGCGGGGCTAGGTCTACCTAAACAGATGGGATGCACTGCTTGGCATTGTCTACATAGACTGTCAGTGTTACCTCAGTTGGTCGTCAGAGAGGACTGATCCGCAGCAACGCTTCGTTTGGCATATATTTTTTTTTACTAAATAGCCCAACACCATACTTGTCAGTCGCGTTCACTGCCACATTCGTGTACGATAATACGATATCTTAACGATTGGCCTTTCTTCTTAACCCTTTCATGCATAAAGCAACCAAGCCGGCGACGTGAGAGAGAGAGACGTGAAGGCAGTGCATTCGTCCAGGAATCGATAGAGAATCTATTTGCCCCCGACGGATGGACTTGAATAGGAGACAGAGACTGAGACGGACTCTGGCAGCGTAAACCGTGGACATTTTCTTACGGCTCCCCGGTGAAACGGTGGGGTGTCGGAGGCAAGAAGAACAGGCTTGAAAATAAACATATCCTTCTGCTTACTGAGCAGCAACAATGCCGGGGTTTGATTACAAGTTTCTGGAGAAACCCAAGAGACGGTTTCAGTGTCCACTATGTAGCAAGGCGATGCGAGAACCCGTTCAGGTTTCTACGTGCGGACACAGATTTTGTGACACCTGTCTTCAAGAATTCTTAAGGTAAGACCCCAGTCGCAGCCTCATGTTGACGCTTGGTTGCATGCGTCCGTATTTAGTGTGTAAGAGGAAAAAGTTTAACAACTGGAATCGTAGCCTATGACAATCTGAAGAACGTAAGGTAGGCCTACTGCAGATGGTAATACGGCATTCGACTCCTGGATAAGATAAAGCTGTACATGCCATGCACAAAATTAATACAAAATGAGTCAAAAGATTGAGACTATCATATCTTCCTGTTATTTATATAACAGTTGGCGGGCATAGTCACATTTTTTCTTTCAATCATCCATAAAATAAAACACTTTACATTTGAAAAATATCCTCTGTAATCCTGCTGTGTACCCTTAATTCATCTACGTTCCATGTGTAAACATCGTATTGTCAAACGACAGCCAATGTACAGTGTGAATTATTCAGTTCTAGTATCAAATGTTTAAATTGAGATGGTGTCTTTAATACTCGCTCATTCTCAACATACTTGGGGTTTATGCTGTGTGTTGGGATCCAGTATTTGAAAGGATCTTTGGCAGGCATGCCTTTCCCTGTGTGTATGTGCTCATTGCCCTGACACATGCAAACAATTACTTTCGGGTCTCAAGACAATGAGCTGACAGTCATATTTAGGGCCCACATATTCTTTTCCTGCTTCCCTTTGTGTGTGTGTGTGTGTGTCTGGGAGAGAGAGAGAGTGTGTGTGTTTGTAAAAGTGGGCGTGTTTGCATAGGGGTAAATGTGTGTGTTTGTGTGTGTGTGTGTGTGTGTGTGTGTGTGCACGCGTTTGTGAGTGAGTGTGTGCATGTGATCGCTCACCCAGGCAGAAGAGGCCCCAACCTCTGGCCCTGTCTGTCGTTACTGCCTGGAGGCTGTGACTGGGCAGCAGGCATGGAGACGGGGACGGGGATGTGGAGCGAGGCATGGGGGCTCAGCTGGGAGTTGGAAGGGGGGTGAGAGTGGGATTACTGTGGGACTCCTTTATTGAAACCAGGGCACCAGTGTGTCCAGGGACAAGAAGACCTCTGCCTTAGAAGTGATTCGAGTCTTAGTCACTGTACAGACACATAAACACACATACAGATAGAGAAAGAGAGACACACGTGGCTTGTACAATCTCCCCATGCCTGAATGCTTAACAACATGCCATTGATCGGGCTCATTATAATGGTCACATTAGTGTTCGGAATCAATGGGACAAGCTTGCCTTTTGGCAGTTCCACTCCCTTTCTTTCACTGGGACCTTAACGAGTGTCACTGGGCAATCAAAGGCCATTCCCTTTCACTTTCCAAGTCCTGTGCCTTGTCGGTCTAAACATAGCATAAACTTGCCAAACCGGTTTCCTTGCCCTCTGGCGTGCGCTCCTTCCATGCCATGTTGAGTGCGCCACGCATGTGCTCACAGTCAAGGCAGGTCTTTGTCTCCCCTCATAACGGCATCAGCAGCAGTGATACAGTGTAAACACGGGCGGTGTTGACACCCTGCGTTGGCGAGATAAGAGGTCCAATGGCAGCTATGTGGCACGTTTGACCTCCAGTCAAATATAGCTGCAGATGTTCACACGCCTTGGCTGTCACGTCTGAGGCTGAGCTTGACCGACTAAACTCTGGTTATCATAGAAATAGAAAAGGTGTTGCTTTGTGTCGAGCTGTGCATGGCAGGACATGACAAGTCTTTTTTTTGTGTGTGTGGGAGGGGTTGTGATTATGAGAAATATTAGGTGAAAATGAGAGGCATTTTTCCTATTGTGGGTCCCAGTAAATAAGGAACTGTTTCAGCACGTGTCTTGGTTGTACTCTGTGTTTATCTCGCACAAAAAAAACAAAGGAGGGCACTGTGGACTGATATGGATGGCTGACGGCGATGTTCTTGAGAAGAGTGAAGTTGTGACAGAGAAAGTTAATCATCACTTGGCCTGCCAAGGAGGGAATGGAATGTTAACTCTAGCAAGCACGCAACACAGTTTCAAAGCAGTAGGTCACTGTCCATGTTTCTCCTTGTTGTGGCAGTGTGTTGTTGCCGATTGTAGAGCACACAAACAGAGACTCTGATAAGTTTTTCAGTTGCTCTGCCGTTAAGAGGGGAACTCCTCCTTATGACCCTATGCACCAACAGCTTTCATGACCGCCACAAATCTCTCCACACAGTCCCCAACCCTGCAGATGAATGTGGTTTGCTCAGATAACTACTATACAACAAAACCTCACTTGAAGCACTAACAATGGCTCCTTTCCTCTTTGCTCCATCTCTTCATCGGCTGAAATGTCAACTCACTGAGCTGCTAGACCAGGCAGCAGTATGGTATGGCAAAGTAAGTTTATCCAAACAAAGCTGATCTTGATAAACCTTATTGAGTAGAGTTTGGGCGCCATGCGTCTCAGGGTGTGATGACAGTGAGTTTGTCCTGTGTATTACCTCTGACTGTGTGCGATCATTAATGGCTTGCCAACCCGCTCACTCACACTCTAAAGAAAGATTCCGCAGGCTGTTTGGGAAGGCCTCCACTACACACTGATATTTTATGGCACTCCCTCCCTTTTGCCTCCAAGAGAACGACACCTTTGAGATGAGTCACTAGGTATTTATGCCATATGAATTGAATTCCAAGACATTTCAGCTTGACTTCGCACGCACACAGAGCTATCGCAAGGTGTTGTTAGGAAAAAGAAGTGCACACACACAGGTGTGTTTGTGTGTGTGTGTGTGATAGATATATTCGTGGCATAGTGTTGATCAGCGTCAAGGCGCCTGCTCCAGACATGTGATGGGCTAGTCTTACACTGCATGCCTTAGCCTCCTCCGCTAGTTATGAATTCCCTTGTGCTAATGGGCCGTGTTTCCTCTGAAGGGAGCGAAGTGTAAATAAAACTGCAGCCTCGGCCCGGCCTCGCCTCGCCCATGACCTTGGTGTAGCCAGTCTCTTATCTCTGCTGCAATCAAGTGTGTGATTCACGTGCCTCCGCAACCCATAACGGCGGGCCAGTGCGAACTTTGAGCTCAGGGGAATTGGACCAGTTCCTCTTTGGAGCATTAAAGCCTGAGTGGGGAAAGCCGTGGCCATCAACAATATAAACAGCGGAGAGGCAGAAGCATTCAAAGAGAGGCTAGACCACACGCAGTAGAGTATATTAAGTAATAAATCTTTTGGTAAGAATGAGGCGGTGTCGGAGCATCGCTGCTTTGGCTCGCAGTGGGAATACTGCAGTTTCTTCTCTTGACAGACGAATAATTGGTTTGCTCTGCCCCGAAAGCTGTCTCGGGTCTTGTTGCCAGAGCTAAGTTACCCCGTTGCTGGGGTGCATCCCGCTGAGGGGAGAGAAGGCTAATGGGGGCAGTTATTATCCCTGTGACAACACGGCACTCTGGGCCCCACTTTCGCCGCCCTGCTGGCTTGTCCACCCTCTCCTCATGCGCCCCTGGGCTAGCCACAAATCAACCGCTGCTTTTGTTCCAGAGGAAGCCTCCTCAGGATCACTAGGGCTGTTCTGATCCCATATTTTCACTTCTACTTATTTTCCTCCTTCTCCTACTTTCTTCACTTCTCTACCTCTTCTCTTGCTACGTGTGCTTCTTCTTCTTCTTCTTTTTGTTTATCTTCGTTCTTCTTCTGTCCTCTTTGTTATTTTCTTCTCTACATAATCTCTCTTTATCTTTTTGTATAGCCCCCAGCTGAATGATAACAACTAAAGGGAAACAGAGGGCATGATTGATAAGATCCTAGATAGCAGTAGGATATAAAGAGAGTTCTGGGCCTCTGCTCATCTGAAGAAGAGTGTGTTCAGCTGTGTGACTTCATTAAAGACCAATGAATTGACCCTTGTCCATTGTGAGGTGTGATTTAGTTGGTAGCTCATAATGGAGATCCTCTATAGATGGAGAGACAGCGAGGGACTCTGTAAGAACGCACTGAACCAGGAAGTGACAGTGCCCAGCTCTGTGGGCCACGCAGATGCCACCTGGCAGCTGGAGCTTTGTGAGCCTGTGTTTTCTGTGGGCATTGTGCCATCTCACCCGAAGACTAAGTTGCGCTGTGTGCGTGTGTGTGTGTGTGTGTGTGTGTGTGTGTGTGTGTGTGTGTGTGAAAGAGAGGGGTTTTGAGTGAGTGTGTTTATGTTAGCATACGTCCTTGCCTCCATCCTGCTCTGTCTCCTTAGATGCTGGTGTGTGTGTGTGTGTGTGTGTGTGTGTGTCTGTGTGTGGTTGTGTGTGTGAGTGGGTGTGTGCGTTCCTGTGCAGGTGTCTGCATTCATTCAGTGCAGGGTGTGGAGTGCCGAGGATGCCGATGAAAGGCGTCTCTTATTCTGATTCCGGAAAATTCTGTGGCAAGCAAGCGGAAGTCTCAGTGACTCTGCAACATAGGGCTTTTCTGTCTATCCCTCACCCCATTGAACTCGCAGCTGACTGAGATACCAAATCGCTCCTTTGGAAAAGCCAGGCGCCTCCAGTGAGATGCGAGAGGCTTGCCGATCAAAGCGGAGGTAGCGCCTCGGAGTCAGCGGAAGCAGGGCATTCCAGTTTGCACCGACGGCGGTGAAGGAAGTGCTAATAAAATCGTGGGGGCGGCGGGAATCTCCAAGGCAGAAGTTTGCTGAGTTTGGAGACCGACCTTGCCAAACTGATCGATGCCGCATGTGTTCTCCTAATTCCTTTCAGGTCCGCTTTCTGCAGGTCAAAATACAGGGGCACCCTGTAGTGGTTTTCATTTTGAACACATAAATGTTTGAATGTATCTGAATCTGGCTTGCAGCACACACTTCGGTTTGTATACTGTGGAAACGTTAGGTAAAAATAAACCACACCACATCCTTATCTCCTCTCTGTCTTCTACTGTCCTCCTTCCATTACCCATTCTCTCCTGTTCAGTTGTCTGAACTCTGGACTCAGGTTTTAAAGGTTGTGATTAGAGAATATTACTTCTTATATCTGTCTGTCCGCCCCTATATTCGTCCATCCCTCAACAAACAGTAAAAGGAGTATTTCTGCAGGGGAAGAGAGCGTTGTCAATGTTAGGTGATGTCATGTTAAGAGGAGCTCTCCAGTGTCTCAAGAAGGTCATACCTGGGTTACAGAGGTGCAGCTGTGGCTTTGACATTGCAGAGAAACTTGTGCATCCGTCAGACTGGCAGCTGTGAAGCCTCCGTCACCGTAGTGCTTCAAGCCAAAGGGCTCGGCAGGTTGTTTTCACATCAAGCACTTTTAGCGGACGTGCTTCTGGTTCAGAAATGTGCCTCAACAGTTCTTTAAACTCAAGTGCTCTGCATTCTTTAAGTGTTCAAGTGAAAGCCCAGAGCCTATAGTACACTCAAGTGACTTCACACCACACAATGTGCAGTGGACAGCCACTTCGAATTCCTCATTGTTTTTTTTCTTTCTTTGTTTTTTTTAATGGCTATGTCTCCTTGTCTTCTATTTACCCATCACCAACACACACACTTGGTGATACTAGGTTTTTTTTCTGCTCCCGAATAGCTGATTTTGCTCGCAAATTTGTTGGACAGCAATTTGTAAAAGGAGGCACATGGCGGTTTGCCAAGACCTTTGGACAAGTCTCTACATGCCGCCCCCCCTGCCCTGTGGAAACAACTCTCTCTCCCCTTTTGCACCTATACAATGAGGGAGCTATTCCAGCTATGCAGCATGGCACCTTCTGCCTCGTGCCTCCGGCATGCTGGGGCCGGGGCTCTGCCATACAACCATGCAACCTGGTTAGTTGCCTAAACAAGGTCCTAGGGCATGTACGGTGCAGTTTCATGAATATTTGTGATTGTGCTTGCTACAAGAGAGGGAGTGAGTGATTGCATGTGAGTTGAGTGAAATATTGCGTGTGTGTGAGAGAGTGAGTGAGAGAGAGAGAGACAGAGCAGAGAGAGAAAGAGAGAGTAAATGAAATAGAGAGAGAAAAATCTCTTACAGTTTACCAGACAATCCTGTCATGCTTATTTTTGCCAGAAATGGGCATTTGTGTGTAATCTGCAAAAGTCACCTACATTCTAATGCTGTAGAGTAAATCAGAATAGATTTATCCTTTTTTCTTCTTTTTTGTTGTTGTTGACCTACTACATTTTAAATTGTATTGCGGTGTGCCAGATTCTGAGTTCACATTCAACAACAACAACAATGATGACCACATACAGAACAGGCCAAATGTTTAACAAGTCCAGGGTGTGTGAGAGAGAAAGATAATTTTAGGAGGTGCGTGGACGAGGCTAAATAAAGAACTCACAGTGGACATCTCACCCACTGCGCCCATGGACCAGTTTGCGCTTGATATTCTTTCTTCAACTGCTGCTCTGCTTTGTGTTGCCAAAACATTTGCACAGAAGCCCCCTGTGGATGCATGGACACACACACACACACACACACACACACACACGCAAAATTCACACCAAACCACCCACACACATACTCACAACTCACATGAGCACTAGCAGAAACACACCACATTATGTTACGCTCATGTTTTGTATTAGTTAAGAAGAAGAAGTCGTATTAGTTTAGTGGAGTAAAGAGGACATGACAGAAACCTCCATAATGTGACATAATTACTGACAAAAGACAATTAATAATTGATCACAAATTATCATAGGGGCTGCAAAAGCATAAGGAACTTTAGGGAACTGTGTAGTCAACAAAGGGTTTAATATCACTGATCAGCTCATTTCCAACCATGTAACATTATACCACATTAGTATAAATCAGCCATTCTGTGTTTGGGGATCGGACTGTCTGTTGTCTGTGAAATATGTCCGTAGTAATCCACAGCCTGATGATCATTATTGTTAAATTAACAACCATATGTTGATGAAGATCTGATTAAGAGTGGTGTTGAAACTGACCAGCGGAATTGATTGGCCTCCACTGCTGTCAATTAAAACTGCATAGTTAGCACTATAACACTGGTTGCCTGTGGCAACGGTCTTGTCAATGGAGGTGTTCTGAGGAGAAACACCTCCATTGACCAATGAGATCTGAATGTTAGACAGGTTCAGGTAGTTATCTTCATCAGCGCTTTATAGACATCCACACATCCTGCCCTCAGAGGCCTCTCGGAGACTCCCCTGGTGAAAGATGGCTTTGTGGGGGAGGGAGGAAGTAGCTGAGAGCAGCTGAGACAGCTGAGTGACCACTGGCCTGAAAAACCTCCTGGTGGCGTGGCTGAGGTCCAGGCATGTGTGGAATCTGTGAGTGAGGGGCTGAAAGACTGCCAGCTGGGGTGCTACCCTGTGTGTGTGTGGGGGGGGGTTACTGTCGGAGATGGTGTTTGGAGGGGGGGTAACTCCCTGCACCACTCTCCCCTCCCGTCTCCATCCACTGCACCTGTCGGAGTGAAAGGGGTCCTTTCAGAAAAGAACAGGTGCCTGCAGCTCGGTTAAGCTCTTGGCCCAGAGAGAGGGAGGGCGCACACTATACCGAGCGTTACCGCGTCCGCACCAGGGCCCCGGCTGTTGGAGGTCATTGGTGAACTTACCCTCTCTTCCTCTCTGGAGACGCAGTGAAAGGCTCCCTGTGATCGCTTCCTTCCTGACGATCTCCCCCCTAACACACAATCCCTTTGCATCAGATCCGGCCTATTTACTCTTTAGCCACTCCGGCAGCTAGCTGAAAGACCCTCTCAAATCGGCCTCCATCTCTGTTGGTGTGACTCCCACACTTGCTCTCATTGCTCATTTTCAAATATGTCAACAGCACACAACCATAGCCAGCCCCCCCCCCCCCCCCCAGCCCTCGTCCCATCCTTTCAGATGCACAGACGTGCCATTGATTGATCTGAGAAAGAGCTGGCTGGAATAAAGCCACTTCCTGACGTAAAGGGCCAGATGCAGCCGTCTCCCTGTCCGTCGGAGATGAATGTGTGTTTGTGCTGTGTCCGATCTAAACGCATCCGCAAAAAAAAATGCCACACGCTCATTTGTCTCTGTTTGGATACACACTCCACCTCTCTGTATCTGTCTGCGCTAGTCCACTTCAATCTTCACCGCCTTTGTTTATTGTTTGGACACTAACGCCCTAGTCGAGTCCAGCAGGAAATAATAATTAGTAGCCGATGACTGTCTTTATTTGTATCCTTTTGTTAGATGGCTTTTTTTTTTGTTAGAGGTTTTCTGTTGATCGGGGCCGTGCATGATTAGCCGCGCGTGGCAACCGCTTTTCAAAGCCATCACTTCCTCTACACGAATAGGGCCCCGCAGTTTCTCTTGCCGGGGACGGTCGGTCGGACTGAATGCGCGTAAGCGACAGAAGCCACACGTTCAGAATACCGTGAGACAAAGAGAGCCATGACGTCACTGCTTTGCACAGCCAAACAAAGGAAGGGTGGGGGGACGGGGAAATGCGTGCTGAACCTGAACTGCCATTATCAAATTAGCGGCAGTTGTGAACACACTCTGAATGCTTGCCTTGCATATTAAAGAAAGGGATATGAAAAAGAGGTAAATGTGTGTTTGTGTGTTCACCTGCACGCAGTGTGGGATGGTGAGGGGGAGCTGTGGCTCGTCGTGTCGGTCTCTTGTAGCTCTGCGCCAGATCTGGCCAACACTTGCTGCACACCCCTGCGACTCACCCACGGCTCATCCTGACACACACACACACACACACACACACTGTCTCACCTTCCTCCTCTCTCGTTACCATGGCCACGGAACCACATGGCTGGTCTGACTGGTGCATGGTGGGAACAAACACACAGACATTCCCTCACTCCGCCATAGCCCTGTTTTATATTGTAGCTTTACTATTAATACAATATCAGCCTGCTTATCAGTGCACAACTTTGATAGATTGCTACCGAAAACCCTACCCTGTCCCTACATTTACATATTAACAGAATCCTCAGCACATACATATTTTACTTGAGCGTAGCTACACTTTAACTAGTGCTGTGAGACATGACATGGAGTGACTGAAGAAATAGTTAGGGTAAGGGAAATGGGTGCCTTTTTTTAATCTCTTTGATGGTAAGTAAATCTAAGAAGCAGAAGTTTGAAAGTCAGGTTTATCTGCTTTTTAACTTTGAGAGAGGTGCTGCTCCTCACAAGATGCTGGTGACTCATGCTGCGTGGTTGAGCTTTCCTACCCGTGGCCACGATGTATGTGACTCACAGATATAGGTAAATTACTCACACGGAACACGACTTTTAAGTCGTTAACTTCCTCTAAGTTTCACCCGCCTACCACACCTCTAAATCCTCAGTACTGCTTGGATCGGAAGTGCCCTCTATCTGTTGCGGATTTATGAATCATAATCTCGTAGGACCGTGGGTGAATTTTACAGTGCTTGAAACGATGATTAAGATTTTGGCATTCATTCCAAGTGGGGCAGATAGATTCAAACTCAAGCCATTAAGCAGGTGCCTAAAGATTATACGGCTTAGAATATATTAATCATTGCGTAACTTCTCCCTCCATGTGGAAATGATCATGCCTGGGTGCCGAAGACGAAAGATTATAGAGTAGGAATCAGGTCCGCCTTTCCCCACAGCTGTGTTCTTGTCAGCGAGTGTCTGTGAAACATGCATAGACTCATATGACCACATTCGAGGAGACTGTCTTGGGAGGTGGCGGAAAATTTCTGCAGCCACACCTCTCACATAAAGAGCCCTAAGAGAACCTGAGGTGGGTTTTTTCCCACCGTGTGTTGCTCCATGGGGATCTGCCTAAATGAAGCCCTATGCATATAGGGATAATGATTACAAAACACCTGGTGTGAGATCTGCTGCATGCATGGTTAGACAAAGAAAACTTGCTGACCAGAGGGAAAATGTAACAGTGCCTGGGACTGTGTCAAATGTGAACTGTTTCAATCAGTTCTTCAAGTCTCTTTAGTGTCTCTTGAAACTCTAAGGTAATGTGAGAGGATCATGTGTTTGGCAGGATCCTCCCTACAGTTAACGCAGAGGGCCTCTCATGTTTCATGTGTTTGGGGCTCGAGAAAAAGTTGTAACACAAAGAACTTGGACGTTTCTGTACAGGCCATAAATTTGAATTCAGACGATGTGGTTTCAGTCCAGTCACAGGGGGTTCGCAGCAACAATGCATACACAATTTGCCATAGGCTTGAGGCTCACATGTGATGAAATAATTTCTAACTATCATAAAACAAATGTGGTTAGTGTGTAGGCAAAAGTATTAAGTATCTCTCAGACATGATGACTGAACGAAAATGCAGAAGAAGTGTGTGGAATTGCAGGGCAAGCTGCCCATATAGGAGGGACAGAAGCTGCATGTAGCTGTAGCTGAAGTTAGACCCAGACTTGCCTTGTCCTACGTTTAGGAAAGCAGAGGGCAACAGATGCAGGCTAATGAAACAAGGCCCTGCCCATAATATGTTATTGCTCACCCGGATTATCTATCCATCCCACCTGCTGCCTCGAGACAAATTCGTGGGGAGAGGTGGTGCGAGGGCACCGAGGTAATCTGTCTTTAGCCACCCGCCCCACGGATTAGCGTCATGCTAATGAACACCAGCGAGGGTGGGATCCCGTGGGACGTGTTTTTTCTTTCCCCCTTCTTATATATCTCATACTTCTTTGTCCCCTCTGCTCTCCTTCCTTTCCCTCCTAATTTCTCTCTATGCCCCACTCTGTCTCTGGACTACTTTGGTCCAGTGGTGGCCTTGTGTGACTAAAGCACTTCATGAGATTATGGAGGATGTGGAGGTGAAAGATGCTGCTGGTGATTTCCTCTGTGGCCTCCCTCCCTCTCTCCCTCTCTCCCTCCCTCCCTCCCTCTCTCTCTCTCTCTCTCTCTCTCTCTCTCTCTCTCTCCCTCTCTCCCTCCATCTCTCCCTCTCTCCCTCCCTCCCTCTCTCCCTCCCACTCTCTCTCCCTCCCTAGCAGTGACCGGTCACATGCGGCACTGGCCCGAGGTCTGTCTGCAAAACATGCAGAATCCTGCTGCCCTGGCTTTTTCTTAGCCAAGCATCTTAGCACAGGAAAGGACGAGAGTGACATGTCTGTTCGCTCCCCATGGGTCAAGTCCTTCATGCAAGAGTTCTCCTAGCTCTCATTGTGCCCCACTAAGCATAAAATAACACACCCAGGAATGAACACCACTCCAGCAGTGACTGGAATAAGCATAAAATGGGGCCTTGTATCAGGAACTTGAATGCCTCACACCTGCCATAAGCCCAGTGCAATTCAATGGTCAACAACAGCCGCTCGATGATATAGGGAGCGGAAATCTGTGGGTGGAAGTTCGGACTTTGAACTCAGAATCCACCCAGATTTATTCACCTCCTCCAGGCTTTGCAGTGGGTGTGGCGGTGTAATGGATGCCTGAGGATGTGTGCTTTCTCCACACGGCCCCATGAATCGCTGGAGAGATTAGCCTTGTTCCAGCACAGACCCCCTTTTGCCTGGGACTCGGCACAGACGCTATCTAAACGCCTCATTAAAATGGATTACGACCCTGCTAATGACTCCCCCATGGCTATCGCTTGGCCGGTAGAGGCTGGAGCTTGTCTTGGCTCTGACAGTCGCAGAGAAACTTAAGGGTGCGACAGACATGAAGCTGATGGTTTCAACCCTTCCTCTGCATGGCCTAGCAGAGAGTCAGGCAGACTTAAAGCTGTAGGTTAGCAGGGAGAGCCCCAGGGGTCCAGGCTCTGGCCTTGCTCCTCATAGAGTTTCCTATTCATTGATGACGGGATCATTGAAAGGAAACTCTTTTCATTATGTGCTAAGAGGGATTTATTTTCTAGCCACCCTCACATCCCTGCCTTTCTTTAAAAGTTGCTGCTCCCCAATGGTAACTTTTTTTTCGAATCGAGGATGACAGAACGAAGATCTTGGCACAGCAAGAAACCTGTACATTTGCGTAAAGGTTTGCTGGAGGCATTATTGGAGATTCTTAAGCATTCCGACTCAGATCAGGCACGGGCTTGTCTTTTTATTTCACGTAATGCCTCTGCACTCCCAGAATCCTCCTCTTGTCTTTTTATTTCACGTAATGCCTCCGCACTCCTAGAATCCTCTTCTTGATCCCTCAGATGTTTGGGAAGTGCTGTCTTATCCTCTGGAGGCAGGTCCACACCTCTGTTTTTCACTCAAATCCAAGCTTTAACCCCAGAAATGCCAAACATCCCAGGGATCTGTGGGACATCCTAGTTGTAAGTGCTGCAGATTACCGAAAGTGCTGGGGGTAGAGGGGTGGGTGCTTTACAAACAGTCTCTCCAAGTTACTTTTTGGGGAAAGACAGAATGCCCTCTACCTCTCCCTCACCCCGGCTCCTGCGCTCCTCTTCCTAGAAGTCGTAACGGCTTTTAGCCAGTGTTACACACACACACACACACACACACACACACACACACACACACACACACACACACACACGCACACACAGTCCTGTGATGTGCCGTGGGTGCGATAACTGTCCCCTCTAATAAGCTCACCAGTAGCAGAAAAGCTGCTGGGATCCCCGGTGCCGTGCAGTGGCATTCTTTGGGATTACCGCAGCGATGCCGCATCCCTTCAAAAGCCTCGCTGCTCCCTGCAGCAGTCCCACCACCAGACATCTGGCCTCTTGCGAGCGCCGTTTTAAATTTAGACCCTGACATCTGTAATTAAAACTGCACACCCTCCTCCCCAAAAAAGACGGCCTGGGTGGAAAGGAAATCCATTTAGTGTTTACTCCCATTTCGTTTCTAATCGTTTTATTACGGGGTGCAACCCAGGGTTTCTTTGTGCTGGTGTGGGGCCACATTCACATGTGAAGTAGCATTTGTGTGTGTGTGTGTGTGTGTCTGGGGAGACTAATGAACAAACTAACTTAATGAGAGACTCCAGATAAAGCTCACATGGTTCTGTGGCTAAGCGGCCTCCATAAAAGTCATAAATTGGCATCTGCTGCACCAAAAAATCATCTGAGAAAAGCACTCATTGAATACAATAGTAGGCCTTAATTACCACAGGTGCAACTGGCCTTTAATGCAGTGACCTGGATGTTTCCCACCTCTACTAGACTGTCTTCTCCTCTTGAGTGCCTCGGTGAAAGCTCACCACCTCCTCCTCTCGTGCATCTGCATGTGTGTGTGATGTCATTCAGAGCAACTCTCTTTGATCACCCTCTTAGTGCTGCCACAGCCCTCAGGATCAAAGGTCCACGTCCTCCAGTATGCCTCTATTAAACGTATTCTGTAACATATGGACTTTGTTTGGCATCGACCCAAGTTCGCAATCATAAAGCTTGTGCTTTGTGTGTGTGTGTGTGTGTGTGGTTCTGTAACATGTAAGCTCCATGATGGGACATTAGCGTGAGACTCTGAACAGGTTGATGGTGGATAGGGCTGGGAGGTGGGATGAAGCAGGAGGGGAAGTGCTGTGGATTCCGCAGTCATTCGCCCTGAAAGCCATTCCATGACAGGATTAATGGCGTTCCCGAGCCCTCCGATCAGCACAAGTTAATGAAATGGAATTGATTTTTCCCTCGGCACTCCCCCGCTTCACAGAGAACTCCCCGTCGGATGCATCACCTGCTGTTGGATTTAGTCTTGACAATCTATTTTTTATTCATATGAGTGCATTGCCTCATCTGTGTGTTTTGTCCAGTTTATCTATGATCTGTTAGGAGAGAGTGTACTGCAAAAAGTGCGGGGACTGTGATTTCGCTCCCTGACGGGTGTGCAGTGCACTCCTGTGTGATAAGGGCTCATTGAAAACCCAACCAGGCAAATTGTCTCTGGAGGCAGGGCTATACATCACCAGCACTGGGGAGAGGAGGCTGCCGAGTCAGATCAAGAGTGTTATCATCCTTGACAGTATAATGTGCAACCCATGCCCATCATACATGCGTGCACACACACACACACACACACACACACACACACACACAATAACCACTAAGCTAGTAAGTGTCAGCAGGAAATAAAGCTTTGCACAGATGCCATCTGATGGCTGGGCAGCGATCTGAATGCTGTTGGATGAGGATGGTTTGAAACATCAGCATGGTAAAGATGTGTTTCTTAGATACCTTGGTGGATTTTGTTGATGGGGGTTCACACATAGATGACGGAGTGCGAGCTGCCTGTCTCCCTCTCAGCACTCCAAAAGATGGATTATGGTGAAATGTTCCCTCTGTGCATCAAATCCCCAGATGGCACTGTGCCCCTCCCCCCCACCACCACCACTCCTCCATGTGCTGATATTGGTCCAGCCCCCTAACCAAAATAGCCAAGATAGCTGATCGTATTTGAGCAGCATTTGAAAATGTCAGCTCATAAAAAAATCAAAGACGAAAAAAGCTATCTGTGTCTTCTGACGTATCGATATGATGCAGCAGCAGTCAGTGACTCAGCAGCTTGTCCCCCCACCCCCTCCTAATGTTACCACTCAGACACTTGTAGACCTGTGACTGCCATGCTTTTGGAAATGAAGACAGATGACTGACTGAGTAAAAGCTCAGATGTTTCCCCCCCAGTTCTCTATCTCTATCTCTATCTCTATCTCTGTCTCTGTCTCTGTCTCTGTCTCTCTCTCTCTCTCTCTCTGTCTCTCTCTCTCTGTCTCTCTCTCTCTCTCTCTCTCTCTCTCTCTCTCTGTCTCTCTCTCTCTCTCTCTCTCTGTCTGCTCTGTTCCTAATGTGTTCAGTGGAGGTAATAAATATTTCAGTGCACCAGGGCCTGGTTTGGGCCTCAGCAGTTTCAGCACCGATAAGAGTAAGCACACAGCATATCTTTGAAATTCCTTTAGCAGCTTTCCTCACGCCCCTCCTCCCCTCCCCCATCCACAGCACTTAAACACCATGTTGATATTTATGCAGAATGCTGGGAGACATTTCATTTTCCCAAAAAATAATCCCTTCCAGTGCAAACCGCCACTAAATAAAAGCTGACATTTTTCAAAAAATTGCCTGGATATTTTGGTAACCTTTCAGCATGGCAGGTCACTGTGAGCGAATGCGCAGATGGCTTGTGCTAACAAATGTCAGCATGGTGACAGAGTAGCAGAGAAGAGGGTGGCTGTCACAACTCACAACACTGCCTACTGCTAACCAACAACCCATGGAGTCCTGGTTTCCAGAGTAACACGTTTGTGTACACAGAGACAACATATTAGTTGCATACCTACTGCGCCCTCTCCATTGTTGGTACTTAATTGTGCCTATTGTGTGTACTGTGCTCTGTGCACACTTGGGGACTACCTTTTTTGTGTAGTTTTTGCATAGTAGAGGACCATTGCATGTAATGGAGTAAACAGAATGTTGCTGCTCCAGACAGTTCCCAAACTTCAATGCAAGACTGCACTCATTGACTCTGTACTCCACCATCACAGGGCATTAATGATTCCAGATGATGGCAGGAATTTCCTGGAATATTTGTGTTATGATTGCGCTGAAATGCATTCACACCATATCTGTCCTGTCGTTATGTGGCACCCATGTGTGGATTGGGAGCTGTTGCTGATGTTTTTGTCTACACCACAAGAGGCTAGTCAGTCCGACTCTGTTTCTGATGTTTCACTTTTTTTTTGCTCCATCTATATACCATGAATATGCAGTCCTACTCTCTTACTGTGAGGTCTGCAGGCTCGCAGCTTTTCCTCGTGGCCTCGTAATGAAATAAATCCCTTCATCCGAGCAGAAGAGAAGTTGCTCTGCCCAAGGGAGCGACAGCATGGCATGAGGGGGAGAGAGTGAGGAGGGGGGAGGGGGGGGGGTGGTGGGGAAGACAAGACTCCCCTTTTGTACAGAGCTTTCTTCTCTTTCTTTTACTTGCATCATACGGAGTCTGTATTGGCAAAACTAAAGTCTGGAAGGGGGTAGGAGAGAAATACGCGCAAATGGAGAGCAGCCATTTAAATCAGAGGCTGAGCACTTCTCTGTGTGACGAGGAAGAAAAGAGGCCACTTGGCTCCATCATTTGAGTCTGTATCGACACTGCCGCTCATTATGTGAAATAGAGGCGGAAGATATAAAAAGCACTGGTAGGGTGGATTGGTGGATCTGCCTCAGTCTTTGTCTTTGATTACTCATTGCTGTCACCTTGTCAAACCGGTCAGTTCACAGCCAGCCGTGGGGAAATCGCATTCTATCTATGAGCATTATGGACAAGGCAGAGTGGATATGACTGGATTTATGACTGGCCTGTCCTCATCATTTACTCCCCCTCGCACAGGTCACAGGGGTCACTGCTGACATAAGCCTCTGTAAGTAGGGGGAAGTGGCATTTTTGGATGCATTCAATCACATGCTCTCAGCCGGCTCCACAGTAGCTTGTGGGGGTCGGGTGGGGAGAGGTAATCAAGTATGCAGTCGATGATGTCATGCTTGGAGCAAAAACGCCAGGGAGGTTTTGTCATCCCCTTCCCCTCCTGGTCACTCGATTGGATGAGGAGTGATCCTCTCTTTTGTTCCCAGACTGAAAACCGAGCCAGCAGTGTGTGTGTTTGTATGTGTGTGGGAGTGTGGATGTGTGTGAGAGAGACAGAGACAGAGATGGGGGTGGATGCTGTTGCTTTGTTGGGGTATCAAGTTCCCTGGGTGTAGGTCCTCAATGTCCTGCCACACACACACACACACACACACACACACACACACACACACACTCCCCAAGTCTCGTCTTAGGCTAGGGTGTCCCCCCCTCAGGTGTATAAGGACAAGAACAATAGCTCACCTGGACTCTTCTAAAAGAGGTCCGCCTAAACAACAGGCAACTGTTGTGAAGAAAGCCTCACACATGACAGATAGACAGACAATGGCCACAGCATTTCCCATTCGAGGACAAAGAATGACGTCTAAAGGTTCAAATCTGTTGCTTGATACCATCATGGTTGTCTCATTGTGTTTAATTACACTCTTTTAATAGCAGCTGCTCCTTGGTGGTACCAGGAGAATGATAATGACACAGGGCCCCTAAGCAAGCTCCACAGACAGTGGTGGGCCAGGTAGGAAGTCGTTACACTCTAATTAGTGTTGAAAACTGGAGGTGGGGGAGTGAAATGTGAATTACACACATCCACAAACACACATACACACACACACACACACACACGCACAAACACACACACACACACACATACACAGAACGTGGGATTTGAGGGATTAAGGGGACTCCAGCTGAGATGAAACAGCATTCCTGTTTTCTCCAATCACTCTGGGGGCACAGGCATGGAATTATGGAGCAAAAAAGCCACAAAGAGCCAGCAAGTGTGAGTAGCAGGCATGGACAATATTTAAGGGGTTTTCTCTTTTTGTTTGTGCTCATGGTGGGGTAATCCTTTTTTTTACATGAAAAGGAATTGAGGTTTTTCTCAACAAGAGACATTTACACACATTAACACAGATGTTCACACACACACACACACACACACACACACACACACACACATGCTGTGCACAGTGTCAGACAGGTCATTCAACTTCTGTTGCCCACAACAGAGAGATTGTCGCAGCCAAAAAGAATGGAAAAAATCCCATCCATATCCATAGTAACGTACACGCCATGCGTGATTATAGAACTGCCTATGAACCTAAGGGGCTCCTTCGTCTGAAAGGCACCGTGGGGTGTGGTCATCACCTGGAGAGCCTGTCAGGGGTCATATGGCCTATAAGATGGCCGTGTTGTGACTGCCGTCTGAATGTGTGTCAAGGCAGAAAGAGATGGCGTGTTAATCAGGGCTCGAGGGAGGGTGGTGTGGGGTAGATTGGAGGGAAGGGGGGTGGGGTGGGGGGACTGGACAGCCCCCCTTTCCCTTTCACTCTCAAACGAACAGGGACACGCTAATTGGGGAGATGAGTTTGGCAGTGTTATCCAACTAGAATAGCTAGAGGGTTAATAATGCTTGACGTGTGTGTGTGTGTGTGTGTGCGCGCGCGCGCACGCACGCACGCACGCACGCACGCACGCACGCAGGCTCTTGTTTGCGTGCTTGTTTGCGTGTCTGCGCGTGTACATCTGTCTCTGTTCCGCGTGCGTCTAAAAGTGTGTCTGATGGTCTCCTCCTCATGTGTGTGCTTGTGACAGACACGGCGTTAGCGTTAAGTCTAATTGGCCCTCAGGCTCTCCTGTCTGCCCCGCTCCAGCACATGGGCCGAGGGCTCGTGCTGCTCCCCTGAGCCACAGAACAGCTGTGGAGCCCAAGCCTGCAGTTTGAGAAGCCATGGGGGGGGGGGGGGCTCTGAAATTTTAATGCAGTGATTATGTTAACTAGGGTTGTGCTGAGCCAGCCTGCCAGTCCAGTGTAGAGTCTGATTGTGAGTGTTGTAGCAAGATCTGTCCCTGAAATCTCTTCAGTGTTGTTTTAATAAGCTAATGAGTTTGCTGTGTTCAGACCACCGCGATGTTGGGAATTCGTTTTCAAAAGAGCGTCTACTTGAATTCTTTGATGGTCTTCCAGCAATGCTGTGTCATTGAGAGAGCAAGAGAGAGAGCATGGAATGTCGCAGTGTTCACTTAATGTTGTGAATGAATTCTTTGATCTTTCCTTCTATCCCCTGTAAAGAAAGAGAAAAGAGAAACCTTGTTTACTTGACCTTCGGCTATGAGAGAATTAAGAAATACTGTGTGTGTGTGTGTGTGTGTGTGTGTGTGTGTGAAAGTCTGTGTGAGCATCTGAGCCTCTTTAAAAGATGTTGAGTCAAACACACACACAAAGAAGGTATCTTGTTGTGAGGTGGCTATGTGTCTGTTATCTCTCCTGGTGGTGTAGTCATGGTTGCACTGAAGTGCCCTCTCCCACTGCTGAGGAAGACTCTAGCACACGCAAGTGGCAGCAGAGGCTGGTGTCAGGGACAGCGTGGGCTAGGAGACAAATGTGTGACTGGGTTTATCTGTCTGTCTCTCTCTGTACGCCTGTCTGTCTGTCTCTCCTTTTTGTTTCTTTCTTTTTTTCTTTCTCACTCTCGCGCTCTCTCTCTCTATCGTGGCCTATCTCGTTCTCGTACCCTCTTCTCCTTTTTCTGTGTGTGTCCCATCTTTGAAGGAATCGTTCTGACAGGCTATTGAGTCACCGCCTTTCTCTTTGCATGGAAGGAGCAGCTAGGAGACTGAGCCCTTAGCTCTGCCGCTGCTGTCTTCATCTTCATCTTCATCTTCCTCCTCGCCCCATGTTCAGATTACCTCAGGATGTCAAAAACTGTTTCATTGCCCTTTCTCCCCTTCGCCCCACTCATACTGCTTAAAGTCATGCAAAGTTCAAAGAAGTTTGTCCTACATTTACCTGGAGTGCATGCGTTTTCAGCACCCGCAAATCCACACCAATAACAAGAACATTGAGTGAGTGATTCCTTTGTACGTTTAGTTTAGTTTATTTAGTTCTATAATGTTTTGCGTCTGTTCCTTGTCCTCTCACTACACTCTTCCATTGGTAACTGACTGACCCTTCTTCGAATGGCCATTGTGGTTATGAACTCCTCTCCCCCATTCCTACTGACACACTAACACTCAGTTAAATTTAAATTTAAAAGGAATCTAGCCCACAAGTTTAGTCCCTTCGAGGCATTTGTCCCTGTATCCCCCACCATTCTCCTCTTCTTTTTCTCCCATCACATGGTAAATCAGGTGACACCCGTCCCTTAAGATTAGGGGCCCGCGGAACTCTCCTCAATGGGGACATTGTGAGGAGCCATGACTTTCTCTGGCCACTCTGCTTTCCCCATTTAATCTATTTAGTTGTGCTGGGCCGAGGGGCCGGGGCCAAGGCTGCGGGGAGAACCGTAGATGTTAGGGAAAGTGTAGCGTTTTACTTCCTCTTTGTTCTCTGCTCCCTCTTCGGAGACTCACAGATAGCTGTGAAAGAGGTGCAGGGATCTCCAAGACAAAAAGGCTGCCCACCAACAAAAACAAAAAAACTAACAAAAAAAACTATTGAGCTGAAATGGCAGCAATATCATTGGGGCCCCTTGGATCACAATGTTAAGATTGTGTCTCCTATGGCAGTAGTTTCAGTGACGTAATTTAGCCTGACTGCTTCTCAAGTGGGCCTCACAATCACAACAGGTTAAATGTCAAAGCCAGGGTAGTTCCCAGTTACAGTGTATATACATGGACAGCATGGAGGTTGAATTACCTCTCAAAATAGCATGTCTGAATTAGCAATTCAGATCTATCCTATCTATCTCTTTTACTTCCTCCTCCTCGGCAGCGCCCCTGCCTTGTACCTCAGCTCTGCTATACACTGTTTCAGTAGGACTCCCATACTGCCTCTCACTGAATGACTCAGGGGTGATCTAAGTGTTTTTTTACCTCATACTTATGAAGGTCTCTTCATGGGACAGTGACTGTTGAACTCTGCTGCCTATCTCTCTCTCTCATTCTTTTTCTATCTCTCTCTTTCTTTCTCTCTCTCGCTCTCTCTCTGTTTCTCTCTCTCTCTCTCTCTCTCTCTCTCTCTCTCTCTCTCTCTCTCTCTCTCTCAAACCTCTCCTCGGCCCAAACTATTTTTATTATTCACCGCTGTGAATATTTCATGCTGCCACCGGTGCTCCTGATTGGCTGAATGTCTGGAGGGATGACGAAATGTTAACTGCACCCTTGGGCTGTCTGATGGCCCTTTCCAAAACTCAAAAATGTCCTCTCCAGTCAATCCTATGATTCCTTTGCTGGTTTTAAGGAAACATGTGACGACAATGGTTATGTTTGTTACATGTTTGTCTTTTTATTTTTCTCAAAGCAGTGGGAAAATTATCAAATATAATGTGAGCAGGGGTGGGCAGGGTTAGCTTTGCCCGTCAGGCCCACAAACAAGCGATCAACAATATTTCCGTGGAGAGGTTAGCCAAGTGCAAAGGACAAGCTGCCTGGAATCCTGTGTTTTGTAAGGCACTGTTCCATAATGGTCTCTCCGGTCTTTCAAAATATGAGACCAAACAAAAAACAAAGTGAGACAGAAGGATATAATGGAAGAGAATAGAAAGAGCGTGTATTCTCCAAAGACGGGCCAGGTGTCTGGGGAAGCCACTGTCATAAAACATAATATGTGGCAGATTCCTGAAGAGAGACTGGAGAGGTTGAGGGCATTAAACGTAACGTCCTTGAAAAAATGCTGTGCACACCAGCTGGGCCGTTTCAGTCATGATATGATGATTTTCTTTTTTTTGAGACAGGATTATATCTGGGTTATGAGGTGACGCCAGAGTATGGCTTATTATTTTTTTCAAATAAAGCTGTCTTTGTTAACGGCCCAGTGTAGCTCTTGTAAAGCTGATGTTGCTGTTCACTGAGTCAAAAGAAACTTTATGAAGTGTGTAGGATTCATAATGGGCCCTAACTTTGAAGTGAATGCACAGGCAATTGCCATTATCTCCTCTTGGTCAGTGATTGACTGTTTCTCTTTCTGTCTTTTTTGCAGTGAGGGAGTCTTCAAGTGCCCAGAGGACCAACTTCCCCTTGACTATGCCAAGGTATTGTGACCCAGCTATCAAAAACCACAAACTACTTTTAAAAACAGTTTTTGTCTTGATTGGTCTCCAAAAACCCTCAGAGTCTGACCTTTCTGTAGGCGTTGTACATAACTGCCTTTTGCATCTTCACCAATAGAATCTCTGCCAGATTTATATTTATTAATTTATTTCTTAAAAACATGAAAACAACATAAAATGTGTTTCCGTCTTGTGACTAATGCTGTGAAAATGCCACCTGAAATGAGCGTCACCACGAGCTGTAAACAACAGCGAGGCCGGGTTGGGCTCCCTCTCGCCAGGCTGTCCCCTAGCCAAGGTCTCAGCCCTCTGCCCCGAGGCCCTCTGGGTAGCGGGAAGGAGAACCTGGGTTATTAGCCGCCCGCTCCAACGGGCCTGGCTAATTGTGCTAACAAACAACCCTAGGGCTGTAATCTCCGCCTCGGAAACGTCAGATTCAGTTCAGAGGCAGGAGGACGATAGGGCAGAGGTTGGAGGAAGAAGCGAGAGTGAATCATTTCATTTTTTCATATTTCATTCTTTTTTTTCCCCCAAGTCAGATCTGACAAAACAATAACTTGCTTCTCGTCTATGCGCTCCGATGGTAAAATGTCACTGGGCAGCACGCGATGATAAACATGACCAAAAGTTATTTATGTTTTTTAACAACAAGCCATTTTTTGAGGGTAATTGATGGAGTGGAAGTAATACGAAGCCTTCAAGCTGTCCACAGACACGGCTGCCATTGTTAGTCTAAAACGTGGCTCTTTCATGGGTGAAAAAACACAGTGGACTTGAGGTCAGGTAAACGGGAGAAGCAAACACTGCCATCACTGACTCGGCCTGGGCCTCTGTTGGCAAAGCACAAAGTGGTCAGTGAGGTCACCAGTCATGTGTCTTCTTAGTGATGGACTGACTTATCTTTTTAATTAACTTCTCCATCTGGGTTTCTTCCTGTCTGTTTTTTTTTCTGTCTCTCTTGTCAGTGCATTTATTCAGATTACATGGGAGGAAAGATAGATGGCCATTTGTGTTGTGGAGAAGACAAATGTCCCAGTCAGACATTTCTTCCATTTGGTGCCAAAACATAAGCAATGCTGTTGCCTGAAATTTATCACCAGCCATCATGACCAAACATGACAGAAAACACACTTTCAATTACTGGATGCAGCTTCCTCAGTTACATCCATCTTGCACTACAAAATGTATGGTAGTTCATAGCATGCTTTAGGAGGTCACATGTATCTTCATATTTTCTTTGAAACTATTGCATTGTGTTAGACACAAAGGTTTTTTGCGTAATCTTTATTAGATATGTTTGGTATGCATTTTATTACGTGCAAAAGCCACAATAAAAGGCTCCTGTAAAAGTTAAGAGGCTGTTGTTGGCATTGTATGTGTAGATATAATCTAAGTCATGATGACTGCAGTGGAAAATATATAATTTGTGTCTCAGGGCTTTACCCCATTTAATGGCTCAGGTCTTTACCACATTAAAATTGACTGCTGTATAGCTTTCATATAGACATGCTTAAGCCTCATTGAGTAGTTGAAAGGACACAAACGCAGAGACGCAGAGACGCAGAGACGCAGAGAGGCAGAGAGGCAGAGAGGCAGAGAGGCAGAGAGGCAGAGAGGCAGAGAGGCAGAGAGGCAGAGAGGCAGAGAGGCAGAGAGGCAGAGACGCAGAGAGGCAGAGAGGCAGAGAGACAGAGAGGCAGAGAGGCAGAGAGACAGAGAGACAGAGAGACAGAGAGACAGAGAGGCAGAGAGGCAGAGAGGCAGAGAGACAGAGACGCAGAGAGGCAGAGAGGCATTACAGCCAAGGCACTGGGCAGTGAGGCTGGCTAAACCACTTTACAGCACACTTGTGTGTGCATACACGCACACACAGTCCAAATGACATACTTACAGTTGCACTGACAACAACACACACACACACCATGCTTTGAAGAAGCAGCAGTGGCAGGACACCTGTCATAAAACATTATTTACTGTGGCCCTCACTGCCACCCACCCATAGGCCTATAAATTACCCCCTGCTCTCACACACACCACTCTGGGAATTACCGCCCCCCCATCACACAGACAAACACACACACACACACACACACACACACACCAAACACACAAACACAAACACAAACACAAACACACACACACACACACACACACACACACACACACACACACACACACACACACACACCCAAGTCTTTCCTGCTGGCCCTGACTGTTGGCCTTTACTCCCATCAGTCCTTAGGGCCTCAGGAGAAGCATCTCAGTAGAGAGGGACATTGCTGTTTGAAATCTTTCCTTTTTTTTGTTGAAGCAGACAGAGTAAACCCAGGCCCGGGGTCTCTGAGCAGCTTACCTTCCTGATCCGCTCTGGCCCGCCGTTATTAAAAGGTCTTTATGGCAGTTCTCCACAGATTTGGCCCTGCAGAACAATGTGGGAGTGTGAGGGCTTGTTTTAGAGGATTTTTCATCCCCCCCCGCCCCCCACCACCACCCCACCCCTCACTCCAGCCGTGGCTCGGCTCAGCACACGTGATCCTTGGCAAGGAAGAAAAAGAAAATCTTATTGCCGGTATCTGTCTTAGTCAACCATGGCAGAGAGGGATATTAAGGTCAGGAGGTGCCTTGTTATGACCTCCGTATGACAAGACGTCTTTGTTTTTTCCGATATCGGAGAAACTGGATACATAGCTGCTCCGTGTTTAGGGATGCTTCGAGGTTAAAAATAGCCAGAGAGTCTAAGTATCAGCTTTGTCCCTGCTCTTGATCAATTATTGATAGGGACCTCTTCAACTACTCTCCTCACTCTTAACCTTGGACAGGAGTCCTTCTGTCACTAACAGCTGACCAGACTCAATACAAGTCCATGGAGCATTCGTGTTGCCCTGTTCCTTCATAGTCAGACCGCTCTCCATGTCCGACTAGTGTGGAAAAGGTGACGCAACAGAATGAGATAAACCTGAGAGGGGCTCGCTGAAGGACGCCCAGATAGGAGCAAGAGGGAAATGGATCTGGTGTGGTTTCAGAGCGTCCTGGACAGGCTTGGACCAGACTGTTTGTTTGGGTCGCTGTGCTTTCTTGGAGGCCCGTCTTGTAGGAACCCAGTGAACCATTTGTGAGTTTGCATCATGCTCCGGTTCTAGTTCACATTTGGCCGCTGACTCTTGAAGGGCTATGGCTCATCCCTGAACCACCTACTGTCTTGGATGGCCTCAGCATTGCCACAGTGTGTCCCATATCACACTGAAAATGGCTGGTGCAGTCTTATGCTGTGCAGGCCCCTGGAGAGAGAACGGTTTCCAGTAAGGCGTACTGCATGGCGTGGTCTTTTATCATCAGAGACAGTAAGCTGTGATTTTAAATCCAAGTGACACCCCCGCCTTCTCTTATCACAGTTTTGGGGGGTAGAGGATTTTACTGTGATTGGATCGAGAAGCTCCTCATTCCCTCAGATCTTGGTGGACTATAGGACCAGAAAATACAATACCCTTCTCTTCTATACCATCTATTATTATCTCCATGTTTCTGCCTCCAGTCTTTATCCCTCTCCTCCTCCTGTCTGTCAAGCTTACACTGTCATGGTTTTGTCAATAAAGAACTGAATAAGTACGAGGGGGTTTAGTTAGGTTCGACTGCATCCAACTAGGCTCACCTTCATGCACTCTCCCCTTGGATCACTGGACTTGCACTGGTCCAGCGTCAGAACAGTGGGCCACTCAACGGGTTGCTCCTTCTCACCATTGCAAGCTCAGAGCAGTGCCTCCCTTGACCTGAAACAGGGCTAAATGCAGCCCTAAGTGAACATAGAAACCACAGGATCTTCCCTCTGGGAAGCTAGAACAGATCTGATCCAGTGCTGCTATATGGGCCCACCTGAAGCTGTTTATTCAGCGCTTTATAAAGAACAGACACCTTCATAGTGCGCAGAGCTCTAAAAATACTGTGTACATGTATCTAAATAGATCAACATAGTGTTTATTGCTTTTCTTGTAAGCAGATATTGCTGCTAAACATAAATGGGCAGGGTCCGGGGTCAACCCACGATGTTGACTTCCTCTGTGCATTACTGTGTGTAAGTGTTTAATACTTGACTGTTTCTTTGTGTGTGTGTGTAGATCTATCCTGACCCTGAGCTGGAACAGCAGATCCTGCTTCTGCCCATCCGCTGCATCCACAGTGAGGAGGGCTGCCGCTGGAGTGGGCCCATGAAACAACTGCAGGTCAGTCTGGGGCCCAGGCCATGGCTTGTGTGTTTGTGTGGGCGGTTTCTCTTGTTTTCTTTCTTTATTTCTTTTGTCTCTCTGTATCTTTTCGTTCTCTTCGGTTTATCTCCTCTTACTCTCTCTCTTTCTCTCTGTCTGTCTCTCTATCTCGCTCTCTCTCTTGTACGTCCTCTATGCACCTCTATGCTCTCACATAAAAGTATTAAGAGTGTCAGGTGATTTTGCCTTTGTGTGTTTGTGACCGTGTTTTATTTGTTTCTTTAACACCATTTAACTCCTCTGTCTCTCTTCCATCTCTCCTCCGCCCTCAGGCCCACTTCTCCACCTGCGCCTTTAACGTGATCCCCTGCCCAAATCGCTGCGCCATCAAGCTGACGCGCCGCGACCTGCCCGAGCACCTGCAGCACGACTGCCCCAAGCGGAAGGTCAAGTGCGAGTTCTGTGGCAGCGAGTTCACTGGCGAGGCCTATGAGGTAAAGCCCTATAACGCCTTATTGAGAGAGGATGTGTCTATCTTTGTCCATCCAACTCTGTCCATCTCTCTCTTTCATTCTCTGTCTCTGTCTGTCTGTCAGTCTGTCTGTCTTCATTTAAGGGCCTGTTTTACAGTTTTTGTATTCCCTCTTTAGACATGTACTTTTACCTGTGTAAGGATTTCATACTGTCCTTTTTGGCTGTGTGTGTATGTAGTAAAAGGAAAGTAAATAGAACTAGGATTTTATATTGAATGTGACAACAAAAACACACACACACCCAGTCTCAGTTTGTCAGGCTTTGGTTTCCTAATGCATATTGGAAGGCTACAGGCAAGCTCATTGACCCGTTCAGATCGATTTGTTTGTGCTAAAAATCTTTGCTGTGTTCCAACACCCTTAAGCAAACCAGGGGCCTGGGTTTGTCCTCTAAATTATATTTTCCAGTCTCGCACTCACTCACACACCCATACACTCCCATGAATAGCAGACTTGTTACTGTATGTTGACTTCAGGAAGTGCCGTACAAAGTCCCTTTATGGGCACACAGTCAGTCCACTGGTGGGAATGAAAAGGCTGAACTGTAAGCTGCCCTCATGATGGGTTGGTGTCTGGGGTTGAGAAAAAAGAGAGAGAGATGGAGAGAGGGGGACTTGTAGAAATAGAGAGAGAGAGAGAGAGAGAGGGGGGGGGGGGGAGAGGGAGAGGGACAGGGAAAGAGAGGGAGAGGGAAAAGCAAAAGAGGGTAAGAGGGAGAGGGAGACTTATAGAAAGAGAGTGCCCCAGGATGGGATGCTCAAACACCAGTGTTGTTTCTTAATCAGTGTCCCCTCCTACATTTATATACTTTTTTACTCACCATACATGCCAAAAGCAGCACCCTCATGTCACCACAGGCTCTCTTTAACAGCAGTCTTCTTTTGTGCTTATTTCAAAAGCAGCTTGTTAAAGTGCCACAGTCAAGATAAACAGACATAGTTGTGTGAACAATTTGAATCGGGGTCCGTTTTTATAGCTATGGTTAAAAACAGCAACTAAAAAAAAAGCGAAGATGGTGTTTTTTTCTCTAGTGTGGATATTGCTGAATTCTGACTGATGATCTGGTTTCTCTCTGTCCCTGTTTGTCTCTCTTCCTTGTCTGTCTCGCTCCCCTCCCCTTTTTCCCCTCTCCTCTTTCTCTCTCCTCTCTGTTGTCCCTCCATCTCTCCTCTCCCCACGCAGAACCACACGGGCATCTGTCCCCAGGAGAGTGTGTACTGCGAGAATAAGTGTGGCGCCCGTATGATGCGCAGGCTGCTACCCCAGCACAGCATGGCCGAGTGCCCCAAGCGCACGCAGCCCTGCAAGTACTGCGGCAAGGAGTTTGTCTTCGACACTATCCAGGTGAGTCTCGCCAGTCCATGCCGTGCCTTTGCCAGACTATGCCACACCAAACTCCCTCTGGCCGACACAGAGTGGTCTTAGACAAATAGTGTGGCCCCTTTACCCCGAATCTTAGTTACTGAGCGGATGCTGCACACGAAGGTTAGAAATACTGGCATTGGTGGTCTCTCGTTGTGGAGCATCTTGATCTTGAGGTTGCCATTGTAGCATAGCATTGTAGCATTGTAACATAATAATAATGCACCTACTTGTAGCCTAGAAGTTTCTATGATAGCCTCTCAAACACAAAACTTCTTTCTGTGGCTGTACACAGACTTCAGCAGAAGGGAGTGTACCCAGTGTAGGAGGGGTTTGAGGTGCTAGTGTGTGTGTGTGTGTGTGTGTGTGTGTGTGTGTGTGTGTGTGTGTGTGTGTGTGTGTGTGTGTGTGTGTGTGTGTGTGTGTGTGTGTGTGTGTGTGTGTGTGTGTGTGTGTGTGTGAGAGAGAGAGAGTGTGTCAGCATTCTCTCACAGCGGTTGGTGGGTGGGGGATGATGGTTCAGGGCAGTGCGAGTGAGGTGGCACAAGGCAGAGGCGAGCATGATGGCAGCTCTCATGAGCCTGGCACCGCGAGTGCCATGCCAGCCTGCTGCGACTGGTAGTGGCACGGCCAACTCCCCACGCCCCCGAACTGCACCTGTGCCCAAGCTCACACACACTCACACTCACACGCACACACACACACACATACTTACTCGCACATACACACACACTCTCTCACATAAAAACAGATAGACACACATCAGAAAACACTCTTTGCCACATATTCACGCATATGCACAGAGGCACAAATGCTCTCTTACACACACACACACACACAAATACACAAACTAACATTTGCTCTCAGTCACACATTCACTCACATGCACATAGGCGCAAATGCTCTGTCACACTCACTCACACACCCTAACATTCACACTCACATTAGCACACATTCCTTCACGGGCACATACACGGGGGCATGCTAACACACACACACACACACACACACACACACACACATACACAGGGTCCCTGACACCTCGTGGCCTGTGGTGTTGCTGTGAGGAGATCCCTTTCACAGGTTCATGTTGGGGAGTCCTCCTGACTCATAGGTCGCCTCTGCGGCCAGGGTTCCCTCTGTGCTCGGCCCTCGTCACCTGTTCTGCTCACCCACCCGTTCCGCTGCTGACAGTTCCCCCATTTGCCCCTGAGATGAGCCAGTGGAGTATCTCAGTGTGGTTGTGTTGCAGTAACAACCACACTGAGATTACATGTTGAGATTATCGATTACAATGCTTGTGTACCTCATTGATTTCTACAGACTGTTTTACAAATCAAAATGCCTCACGGCTGCTGTATTCATACTGCTGATGTAATTCATACTTGATGTAATTCAAACCATCTATGACTCATCATTAACATACAATTTGATTGCTTTACAATGTCCAGATACTGCAGCTCTTCCCTGCTCACCTTCCTCTCCCTCTCCTGCCTCCTCCCTACAGAACCACCAGTATCACTGCCCCCGTTTCCCAGTGCAATGCCCCAACCAGTGTGGCACGCCCAACATCGCCCGTGAGGACCTAGCCAACCATGTGAAGGAGAGCTGCGGCAGTGCCCTGGTCCTCTGCCCCTTCAAGGACGCTGGCTGCAAGCACCGGGTAAGGACACTCACGGCCACAACACTTACAGAAATAAAACTTCAGTTCACAAACTTTAGTCATTTGAGCAACAAACAACATATCTTAAAAAAGAAAACAAGAACTGGTAGAGGGTTTACAGCAAGTTCTTGTGTCACACCAGCTTCATTTCAGTGGGTTAAAAAAAAAAATTGAATTTGTCCAGTGGATGGAATTATTTTCGCGTGGCTGCATTCCAGTCGGAATGCCAGCTCGTCATGAGTCAGACACCCGCAAAACATCTTCACCCCCCATCCCCTCCCCTTGTGACTGACTCACTGTCCGGATGCCAGGCTGCCAACTCCACTGCCCACTTTGCTAGTGCCCTCATGTCCATGAGAGGGGCGAACACTGACCTGTCCTTCAGGCTCATGTCCTGGTCATGCTGGGCAGTTGGTGAAGCCAGTGAGCACCAGTGTGAGCAATTACAGGATGAGGACAGACACTGGATGGACAAATTGAGGCTACTAGAAAACAGAAACTTAAGTCAAATCATGAAATCCTGATAGAGTTCCCTACATTGTTATGTGGAATTAAGAAAATATTTCTCAAAAAACTGAATTCTTTTTTTTCACCGGCACTTTAAAGTACGAGATGTAAGAATTACTGTCTTCTTATTGTCATGTGAAGCCTGTCAGGCTCGATTGTTCAGCTTTCCCCTTTTCTGCTCGTTATTGAGCGTCTAAAATTAAACTCCGAGCGTATCTCCGAAATTACCGGAGCCGCTGCCTTAACTGCTGTCCGGAACAATGACTGTCTTTAAAGAAAACATGCGGGAAATCTGCCTCTGGGGTTCGTTTTAATGAGAGTCACACTTTTCCGATCTGACAGGGCAGTTTTTTGTTCTATTTTCTGAACACATTAACTCGATGTGAATCGGATATAGACACTGCGTGTGTGTGGGGGGGGGGGAAGGAGGGTTTGCTCTGAACTTTCTTGTCACTAAAGCAGGCTGGTTTCCTGCTTCTAGCAATAGGCTTTGTTCTCCCTTGGAACCGGAGGGAAAAGAGAAAGATGGGGAAGGAGGGAGGAGTGCTGAGTGCATCCTTTATCGCGGTGGCCATGTTTAAATTCATAAAGGCTTCTGCCTGTGTTAGAGAATCTGCTGAAGGCTTTGGCCCACAGTAGTAATGTGCCCAGACACACACACTCTGCACTCAAGATTTGATGTCCCCAGCTGCTGCTTTCACGGGGACTATCCCCAGCTACTGAGGCTTCTGGGACATCCTCTCTTCAACTTAAATGGAAATCAGCAGTCATATTAAATGATTCTCTTTCACAATGATTTTCACTCAACGGCTTGAAAGGCATTCCATTAAGTCAGTGCTGTGTCATAAAGCTAATTGAATTTCAGTGCTGATGGGTCCGTGGTGAGCCATGAATCTCTCATGCACACTGACCAGCCTGCACTCCCCAAAATGCCCTGCTACTTGCTTGTGTAGCCATTTTGGATTGCATATTTATGTTCAGAGGGAGGAAGGGAGATAAGAGTTTTGTTCCTAAAAATCTGGTCACTGGTCTGGTCAAGCGTTGTACCAGCCTTGTTAGGAGCCCTACCCAGATTAGTTCCTTTACGCCCGTCACTCACACTGTTCCTTCTCTTTCTCCCCTCCCTCTCGCTCTCTTCCAGTGTCCCAAGATGGCGATCAGCCGTCACCTGGAGGAGACCACCAAGTCGCACTTGACCATGATGTGCAACCTGGTGGTGCGCCAGCGCCAGGAGCTGCTGGAGCTGCGGCGGGAGGTGGAGGAGCTCTCCATCAGCCACGACGGCGTGCTCATCTGGAAGCTGGCCGACTACTCACGCAAGCTCCAGGAGGCCAAGCTGCGCAACAACCACGAGTTCTTCAGCCCGGCCTTCTACACACACCGCTACGGCTACAAGCTGCAGGTGTCGGCCTTCCTCAATGGCAACGGCAGCGGCGAAGGCACGCACCTGTCCATCTACATCCGCGTGCTCCCCGGCGAGTACGATAATCTGCTGGAGTGGCCCTTCTCCTACAAGGTCACCTTCTCCATCATGGACCAGAGTGACCCATCGCTCTCCAAGCCGCAGCACATCACCGAGACCTTCAACCCAGACCCCAACTGGAAGAACTTCCAGAAGCCCAGCGGGGCCGCTGGGGGTGGAGGGGGCGGCAGTCGCGACTCCATGGACGAAAGCATGCTGGGATTCGGCTACCCCAAGTTTATCTCGCACGAGGAGATCAAGAAGCGCAACTACGTCCGCGACAATGCCATCTTCCTCAAGGCCTCCATAGAGATCCCGCAGAAGATCATGACCTGAGCTAGACTTGTAAGGGGGCCACAACGAAGGACCAGACAATTTGTCAAGTGAAGTCACAAAAGAGTCATATGGACAAGACTGTTTATTTTCTTTCTGTTATTTCCAGTGGTGAAGTCTGGACTAGATGTGCTAAAATGCATATACTGTTTTATAGACCGAGCACTACCTTCCCCACTCAGAAGCACTCCTGAAGGACTCAGAAGTCATCTGTGTTGGTTGCGACCAGTTGGAGAAGCTAGTGATTTTTCAAAAAATTTAGGAGGTTCAAAGTGGTTGGTCCGCAGAACCATCACTCTGAAACATTTTGTTTTAAAATTGTTTTCCTTATTTGGATTTCTTTTTGACACTTTTTCTTTTCAATCTGCATCAAAGCCTTGGGGAAAAAAATCAATAGTGCCTAGAGAGAGTTTTTATGTTGTTTTTATTGTCTCTGTGATGCAGATATGAAAGAAGAACAAATAAACAAACACGAGGCGAAGTGTGGCAAGGAGACCAGGAAGGTCTTTGCACTTAAGCGGAATGTTTGTTAACGCATCTTGTTGAAGCTTTGTGGTTTGACTGAGACGGTCCTAAAGCTTGTGAAGAAAAGGCTCGAAGATGTTAGGAATTCAACAGGGACACTCAAAACACACTTGCCTTTTTTATTTACACACTTCTCTCTCACCCTCGTGCTCAGTGCCGCAGTTCACAACCTTGTGTTTTCCTTTTCCCCTGTTCGAACATTTTAAGTGAACTAACAGCAACTGTGAAGTAAATAACTTTCTTTGTCTATCCATGTTCCATCACTCTAGCAAGATGACGGAAAGTTCTAGAAAGCCAAACTAATGCCACTCTGTTGTCTTCGTCGAATGACAGATTGAACTACATGTTGACTCGTAGAACCATATATAATTACTGTTCTTTCGCACCAACATTGCATTTTGAAATCTGTAGCACTTGATCAGAATCTAGGCACACACAGCTTATCTTTTTGATTAGACACGTCACCGGTTGACCCCATGTTTAGGGCCGTTTGAATTACAGTTGTTCATGTGGGCCTTAGTTGAAGAGAAGAAAAGAAACCTCCGTCGGCCTATACGGAGTTTCCTGGGCTTTGATGGCCAAAGGTGCTAATGTAGTCATAGTCATACAGTGTGGGGGGAGTCTGAACACACACACACACACACACACACACACACACACACACACACACACACACACACACACACACACACACTCACAATCACTCTCATCGCCCTGTGTAAAGTAGGACCTACACACGTGAGTGCAGAGATAAAACAAAGCCATTGCGGCAGAGTTTGTTTACATATTGGGAGAGAATTCCAGAGGGTCACTCTTGGCCCATGTTTATTTAGCCAACCCATGTTGTCCTTGACTGTCGACCATAAACGTTTCATATAGTAACGTGTACTTGGAACTCTTGAAACCCCCTTCTGACAGTTGAAGGCAGTGAATGGTGGTGTTGATGAGGGCTTTTTTCTCTCTCTTTCTTTGTCTTTGGAGTGGACAACCTGTCAACCAATGGAACCAAATTTGTTTTTTTTTCCACATGTAAAACTGTGAGCAGTGAATTTGAGCTTTATTTCAGGCTCAATGTGTTTGTTTGTTCTGTTTACTTTTGTTTGTTTATGTGTTTGTTTGTTTGTTCTCATCTGGCTGGTCTTTGCTGGCACGTTGAAAAGGTGGCCCTCCACTCCATGGACTGGTGGGACTTACGCAGTGAGGTGCTGGTAACCATGGTCACCACTAAAGCAGAGGACTTTAAAGGATTCTAGAAAAGGAGTGGGGGGAGGGAGCCTGTCGAAAGATAGCTGTCTGTGTCGCCCAATCAGATTACAGATGGACTGGTGGCAGAGTTTTGTTAATAGATATTATAAATAAATATATAATATATGTGAATACTAACAGTTTGGGGGCAGGGGGAGGGATGTTGTTTAAGAGGAGAGACAAGGCAGAAGCACATGAGGTGTGTTTTTTTTTTTGTTTTTTTTTTTAACTTGACAAGGAAAAGTCTGGTGATTTTGATCATGCAATGATACCAGCCAATATTTTACAACAATTTTATGACAAACTGAGATTTCTTTTAGTTTTTTTTGTCTTTCTTTTTGTAAGATACTGTATTTTGCAGATGTTTTATACAACATGTCTTTGAAGTGGAGAGTTCTGGAGAAGGTGGAGGGGAGCTTGCGGTCCTAAGGGACTTTGAGTGATCTCCTGTACGAAGTGTCATCTCTCAGTGCGGACACTTGGGCTTGATTTTCATGTTTTCTCCTTCATTTGGTCTGATTTTGGGGATTTCAGATACTCCGATGTTTCTGTCTGTATTATTTCCTCTTGAAAAGTATTTATTTGAAAGAGCCATCGCCTAAGCTTGATTTGAAGCGATTGGCCCTCAGAAGAGAAGAGAGAAAAAAAAGTGTTTTTAAAAAATGTCAACTCATGGTTGCTTGTAAAATTACCCTGAAGATAATAAAATACAGTCAATACAAAGTCTTTGTGCTAATGCTCTTTATAAACACATTTGCATGGCTCACCAGTCTGTGTGGCATATGTGGACCCGATGCTCATTGACCCTGTTGTTTTTGTGATGCTAGTTTTGGTCACATGACTCTCTCTCTCTCTCTCTCTCTCTCTCTCTCTCTCTCTCTCTCTGTGTCACAGCGTGAGAATGCCATTCCTCACAAATATTTACAGTCACTGTCGAATACCCCTGTTTACATTCACACACTAGTATTTTGCGTGGAGACACGCAAGGCAACCAGTAACACCCCATCGGTGGTGTCAATAAATACATAGCTTTGCTGACACATAGCGCAAATATGCATTACTCTGCATCACTGAAACTGAGCATTCTAACACTTGGAGAGGAAAATGAACAGCGAACGAGCACTGGAAGTGGAGAAAGAAGAGGTTTGAACTGTGATGCCTCTCAGCTAGAGGAGTCCTACTGCCTTGCTGCCCTTTGAGGATACACAGTTCCCTTTGTGGCTATGTGGAAGGGGGAAAACTTTCATTGAGATTCTGGCCCGAGTCAGCAGAATGGCTAGCCAGCTCTACTCCTGAACGTGAATTGACTCAGCTCTTTGTTTTGCTTTGTCTGGTCAGTTAAGGAGGCAAAAAGCTACACAGAGCAGCAGCACTTTTCAACCCACACACACACACACACACACACGCACACACATACTGCGTTTAAATACCCAGGGACGTGGGGGAGTGAGGGAAAGTGGGAGAGAGGAAAGAAAGCGAGAGGGAAAGGAAGTGAGAGAGACTTGTACGGCGCTTTGATGTGGTGCCAAAGTTTCTCTGGACGCTGAGCGGGGGGGAGGGTCTTTGTGCAGGAAAGGGGGGGGGCGGGGGCGTGCACCTACCTCAAAGTTCCTGAGGGGTCCCTGAGGAGGACAGATGCTCTTTCAATTACGAGGGACTTCTCAGGTCCTGCCTCTGAACCCTCTTGTATCGGACCCCCAAAACATTTTGTGACTAGCCTAGTATGGTATTTTAAGGGTGGATGCATAATCACCTCAAAGACAGCTCATTACAGATCAAAAGCACTGGTCATGAATTTTCCATATAGGTCTCTTGAGAACTGCGCTAGGATCACTACCAGTGTGTGGTTGTAGCATCATTCAACTGTGAGAACTTTCTGAGTGCTGTGACTAAGACTATCCGCTTTTCACTCACACACCATCTCTCTCTCTCCCTCTACCCTTCATTCCTGTTTCTCCTCCTCTTTCTTTTCTCTTCCTGCCCTCTTCTAACTGTCCACTTCTCATCTCTATCCCACTCTCACAGCCCATCTCTCTCTTTTGTTCCTACCCTCTCTCTGTCTCTCTCTCTCTTTTCATCCACCCCCCTGCGTTTTTCCCCCACCAGTCCGTCTCTGTTTCCACTCAGTCTGGTCGAGAGGCAGTGTTATTTAAAATTGGGTGGAACGACCCAAAAGCCTTGTCGTCGGCCGCCACAAACTTCCCCCCCCCCCCTCTCTCTCACTCTCTCCGGGCCACCGCAGGAGAAAATAGCAGTGTGTAATTACCTGCTGGCCCAGCATGGCCCGTCCCACCAGGGCCCAACCCAGCAGAGCCCAGACTAACCCGTGCCCACATGGAGCAGCTGAGCCTCACGTGCCCGTCTGACATGCGCTCAGACACAGCACTCCCAACCGCTGCCTTTCTTCCACATCTCAAAGGTGTGCCGTCTACACACCGCTCTCTCTGTAGACCCAATGCAAATATTAGTTTCGGCTAAATAACAGGATGCTGATACCACTTGTCAGTTAAACAGACAACTGCCTTCCTCACGTGTATGAATGACTCCATCTTGTCTGATGTTGTTTGTTTGGCTAATAATTGACCAGGAAAACCCCCCACATTATTCCCTCTGCAAGCTCTGGTCTCCTGAGCTGCACGGCAGTATTGTGTTCTCAGCAGCTCAGGGTGAGGATTGAAAGAGAAAGGTAATAGGTTATAGTTTATTTAGTTTTTGACTGGGGAAGATAATGGTGTGTGTGTGTGTGTGTGTGTTTGTCTTGTGTGTTTTTGCCAAAGGAGGTACCTTCACAATAGTCCCCTCTCTTATGATAGCTGCAGGCTACTGAAGTTAGAGACACAGAGAGAGAAAGAGAGAGGGAGAGAGACAGAGGAAGAGAGAGAGGAAGATAGAGAGTGAGACAGAGAGTGAGAAAAACACTCAAAGAGAGAGACCCATCGACCCATCCCCTTTACTGTCCCGCAGCAGTGGGAAAACACAGCAACAAGAGATAAGACCCGAATCCAGCCCCATATCTCTTCCCCCCACACCACCCTGGCTACTCCACCCCCCCACCCTGGCTGCTCCACAGCTATCTGCCTCCAGGGGAGAGGTGTGGTGAACACTAAAGTGTGAGCCATGCATCGGAACATATTTCCGCATGACGCCAGATAATGGCATGTTTGTAACTCACAGGGTGGGAATGAAGGAGGAAGCAGCATGAGGAGGAGGGGGGGTTCTTTTTTAAAGCAGATTGGACAAAGCAGACTCTACAGTACTCTATGGACACTACTTTTCTGAAAAACATCAGCAATAACCACAACACAACACTTTAGACAAAAGCCTCTACTAACTACCATTATTTTATTGTATTGTTTTGGTCATTTGATATAACATCCATACAAACGTTTTCTATTTTCATGGTTGTCTCGTAAATGACAAAGCACATGTTTGTTATCTGTTCCCCTGAGTTTTCTGCCATTGTTGTTGTTTTGTTGCTCTGTTTCTATCAGTTGCCTCTGTATGCTGCTGAGAACCACAGACACATGCTGGTGGGTGATGCATGGGTTCTGCGTCCTTCTGCGTCCTGTTCTCTGTTGCCTGGCGTCCCTGTCTCCTCCTCAGGGCTGGTCTGGCCCCTGCGACAGGTCTGTCTGCAGTCAGCCAGGCAGCCAGATGGCCCCCCACACCACCCCACCCCCCTGCACTCTTCAGGTTGAACTCTGACAGGTGTGGTTTTTTGCCCTCTGGGAGAATCATTTGTCCTGGGTGAATGGCAAACTCAGAGAAAGTTTTAGTTGGGGAATATTCATGAATATAAAACACGTAACTATATATGCCATGAGAGTATTTGATTTGATGAACAGATGTTCCCCTAGAAGTGATGTTTTTTTCCCTCCCACCCTTACTGTTTCAAACCTGCATAAAGCCACAAAAATGATCTATGATCACAGCTTTTAAACATTCTGAAAGAACTAGGCCAAGACTGCAATCAACACTGGTCCATGTAGTACTCAGTTCTATGTCAGTGCTATTTAAGTTGTTGTCACTCGTTGTATGACTCAAAGCCAAACAATGTCCACCTACATTAAGTTACTAGGCCTAATTGATTGATTGCGCTATTGCCAATACAGCATCCGTCTCAAAGATCCCATCAGCCTGTGGCCTACATGCGTACACTGGGAGTGCAGGAGTGTTGTGGGAGCTTGAGCTGTCCAGCAGGCAGATGGCAGTGGATTCTGTTTCCGTATTGATCAATCTGTGATTTGCATGCAGCCAGGGGTGGAGGTGGACTGACAGGCCATTCTCTCCACCCCACTAGGCCATTGGAGTGGGCCCGCTAGAGCGGAACCAGAGGCGGTGACCCAGAGCCCAGGGAGCCAGGGGGCGGGGCTTACACTGGCCCTCCCCCCCAGAGAGTGATGGACGGATCAATAGGCCCCTCGTGGACCTGGGAAAGGAGGACAAGGAGAGGAGGAGGGAGAGAGAGAGGAAAGACAATGACTAATCTCTTTTGAGCTGTGTTACTTCCTCTGTTTAGTGACATTCGCTAGTATTCAAGTAACAGCAAAGTGTGATTTAAAATGGGTGCTGAAGTGGCACAAATAGATCGTCTAGTTGCACCATGGTGCCGATCCTGAGTAGCTTCATTCCTTGCTTGTTGCTTCACATGTGTTTCTGTTTCTTTCTCGTTGATGCGGAAAAAGGGACTTTTTTGGCCTGCTGACGTCTACACCCCTCTTCATGTTAAACACACCCTATTGAGTGTGTGCCTAAGAGTGTTCTCTCTCGACACGCACTAAGCCTCATGATGACCACTGCACTGTGAGTGGCTCGTTGTCTTTAGTGTCCATTATGTGCTTAGACTGACTCACCTTCCCCGTCAGTGGAAACACCCGCATCGAACGCTCCTCTACCGCCCCTGCCAGAGACACTGGCCATTAACTCGGCACCTCATCTCCACGCTTCAAAAAACAAACTCGGTAACCTACCCTCAAATGCCATGTATGGAACAGACGCTGGGATAAAGATCGCTTACCTGGCAATGTTTGCAGAGAGACGCTACAGTGAAGTGGCTCTGACTCAACACTCGTCTCTCAAAAAAGCCCCCTTGTCTGTCAGGACGGGAGCTGAAGGAGTTCGCAAGCAGACTTGTGTTTGTTTCGACAAAAAGTGCACTAATTGCACTGTAGTCATAGTGCTTCTATGGCGTTTGAGTTCTTTAGGTGCTTTGCATGACTTAAATCCACCTACTTACAGGAATCTGTGTTGGAGCGCCTGATTTCCGAGACAGGCAGTCGGGCCTCCCAACGCTGTCCAACCACCCCTGACATCTTCCCTACCCCTGAATAGGGCTGAACGATTTGTGAAAATAATCTCATTGCGATTTTCCCCCCAAATATTGCGATTGGGATTTAATATGCGATTTTTTTCTCAACAAAACATAATGAATGATTTAAATATGACCAACACAATATTAGATACATTTAGTGTAAAATATTCTTTCCCACATTTTACATTCTTATTTAACTCATTACAGAAATAAATCAGTGGCTTTGTCACTGTGCATTTAAGTAATTTAAACAAAGTAGGCCTAACTGTAAACACAAGGCATGCACTTTTTAAAGTGCATTAGTTGTACTTCAGGGTTAAGATTAGCAGTTTTACCTTAAAATAACAGCTTTAAAAAAATTGGGGGACTACACTGCCTTTTAATATGGAGAATCGCCTCCGTGCCATACCAGGGTCCGTAGGCAAATGACTGCGTTATGTAGGTTTGCCTTAAGCCACCCGGTTTTTACTGTCTGCCGAACTAGTAAATAGCTTATTTGCCGTCTTGCTTTGTCTTGTGTTGCACTTGCTTGATGTTTGAATGTGTTAGGACAGTTGATGACTAACTAGTTTGTCATTGTGTCAAAGTTTGAAGAGATTTCGCTAGTTTGAACCACTAGCATCTCCTCCCACTCACCACCACCCAAAATATCGATGTTTTGTTCCCCGAGCCACTTAGTTTTCAATTTTGCCTCATGGCAAGGTGCTCCATCATGCTGGAAAAGGCATTGTTAATCACCAAACTTTTCCTGGATGGTTCCAAAAAATTTGCTCTCGGAGGATGTGCGTCACCTACAGTAGCCGGCCGTGGTTAGTACTCTGCGTTGTGGCCGCAGCAACCCCGGTTCGAATCCGGGTCACGGCACGTTTTGTACAAGTTTTGTCCTTCAATATACGAAGCATCTGTGAAGTCAATTCAACACTGTCAAACTCTGACTAAAGTGTAAAGGCAACATTAAGCTGCTGATCTGTGGCAAGCCATGATCGTATAGTCCGTGGTTAGTAGCTACTCTGCGTTGTGGCCTCAGCAACCTATGTTCGAATCCGGGTCGCGGCAGGTTTTGTATACGAGTTTTGTCCTTCAATATAGAAACATGATCTGTGGAGTTTGTCAGTGCAACACCGACACACTCTGACTAAAGTGCAAATACAACCACAACATGCTGCTTCTATGGCAGGCCGTCATCGTATAGGGTTGCGGATTATTCGGATCCCAAAAAAGTACAATATCCGCGTCATATGACGTCATAAAGGAAGTGTAACGTACTTTCAGGCATTGGTAGGCATAGACATGTCTATGTTGGTAGGGGTACCGAGCGAGCCCTAGTTTTTAGCCTTATACTCTAACCCTAACCATAACCATACTACTCTAACCCTAACCATAAAAGTTGATTCTGACACTTAGACAACGTTTTTGGGATCCGATAAATCCGCAGCCCTGCTATAGTGGTTAGTATTCGGCGCTGTGTCCGCAGCAACCCAGTTGGAATACGAGTTTTGTCCTTCAATATAGAAAGCATCTGTGAGGTTTGTCAGTGCCACACCGACAAACTCTGACTAAAGTGCAAATACAACCACAACATGCTGCTTCTGTGGCTTTTGTGTAGCCAACTACTGCTTTCCTCAGGTTACTATAGTAACCGAGGTTCCAATCATGAGGCCTGGACCAGTGGCGCAATGGATAACGCGTCTGCCTACGGAGCAGAAGATTCCAGGTTCGAGTCCTGGCTGGTTCGGAATACTCCTTTTTGTTTTTACAGAGTGCTGTGTGACACTAACTGATACAGCTGTGTAGCTTGTAAAGTAAACTGTCAGAAAGCCATCAGAAAGCCATGGCAGATATCAGCGCTGTGTATATGGCCTACATGGAATGCACCCACACATCTATAAATTACTTGTCACCACCACACCAAAGCAAAGGATTAGTATGTTACAGATGCTCATGTTGAGATTTAAAGGTACAGGCCAAACCATGTTACCATTGCTTTAATCATGGTCTGGCTAGGTTGTTCAGTTATTGTAGTTGAAATAAAAAAAAATTACTAAACAGGAAGATGTTATGTTGACACATGTATTTAGCATGGATTTGTACACCTTACCCTGAAGACTAAATGCAGGAAACCGTCAGAGGGTTTACTCAAATGCCAGACCTTACCATCAAGTTATAATGTGAAAGCTACTATAATTACTATTTGTGGGCTCTGGGCATTACTGTGCCTCTGGTGGTGTCTATGTAGATGTGCTTTCTTCTGTATCACACGCTGTCTTTGGGGTGTATCTGGACCTGCACCATCAGCCAAACAAACCAATCTCCGCTTCCAGACAAGCATGAGGGGAAAAACTATCGTCTCTCTCTCTCTCTCTCTCTCTCTCTCTCTCTCTCTCTCTCTCTCTCTCTCTGTGTGTGTGTGTGTGGCAGCCAGTCAGGAAGACCAGTATTTGTCACAGTCATGAGATTTCTCCACCGTTGCTGATAGTATATAAACAAAGGTTTCATTGAGTTCCAGATACTGCTGGACACAGTCCTTATGTTCACACAGCTCTGAAATGAATCTACACACTGAGCCAACAACTGACTATTCACAGCCCACGGCCTTGGGAAGCGTTTGGAAATTGTCTTTGCTACTCTCGCTACACCACTCTTGTTGATCCAAATCTGAATCAGCATGGCATGTTTGTTTTTGCAACCAAATACTTTTACTGCTTCATTTGTTCTCCCCTGGGATCATGTATCCCATGGGTTCATGTCACAAAGGAGTGTTGCCATCAAAAGTAAACAGCACAGCAGTAATGTGAAAATACCAGTTTAGTTCACTCACATAACCGGTACTCATATTCACCATCTCATTGTAGCAATAAAAATGAGACCTGCATACCACAGGTCACTCATGTGTGCTACAGCTAACGCGCGGCCCTGATGATGGCTAAATTATGCTACAGTAAAAGGAAGAATATTGATCAATTGCTCACAGACTTTTCAGAGGATATGAAAAGTAAGTTAGTTAATCAATAGTTCCACATTTTAAATATGTAATATATTTGTCATTCTCTTTGGTTTTATACTTCTACACAACATCATCAGAGCATTGTAACTTTATCCACAGTAGTCAGAACCTTTGTGTGTGTCTGTGTGGGGGGGCTGTCTTTCTCTACAGTTTGCCACATATGTCTAGTATTAATGGGTAATTGCTTTGGAGGTTTTATAAAATAGCTTTAAATCTAATTTTCACCTCCCCTGTGCTGCCTGAGCTACTGTACCTCTCTAGCACCTTCCCCCCTGCTGCGTGTGGACACTAACTCACGGAAAATAATCTCTCATCGCCTCACTCTGGCAGAGGGAGCATGATTCATGGCCCTTCTCGCTCTCTCCCTCTCTCTCTTTTCTCGCTCTCTCTCTCCCCCTGCACGATAAACAGAGAGCCATTTCGCCTCGGCCAGGAAAATTCTTCGCTCGGAATCAGCCGTGAGGTCAGAGAGGGCAGTGGCAGCCCTCAGTAGCCTTGAGTGCAGAGCAAGGGAGAAGAAGACAGGAGAGTAAAGGAGAGAAGAGGAGAGGAGAGGAAAGGAGAGAAGATGAGAGGAAAGGAAAGAAGAGAAGAGAAGAGGAGAGGACAGGACAGGAGAGGACAGGAGAGGAGAGGACAGGAGAGGACACGAGCTGCCATGAGTTATGGCTCAAATAGGGATGAAGGAAAGGAAGTGAGAGGCTCAGAAATAAAAGACAGAAAGAGAGAGAGGTAGAGGGAGGAGGAGGAGAGAGAGGGAGGAATGGAGAAAGAGGCGATGAGAGCAGGAGGGGAGACAGAGGGCGAAAAAGTGGAAGAGATAGATAGAGAGAGAGAAAAGAGATAGGGAAAGGGTGTGCGGGAGGAAGCGATAGGGAAGGAAGCTGTGTGAGGAAATAGCATGCTCATTCTGGCGCTGTCCATTATGCATGTGAAAGTCGGCAGTGGTTTTGTCTTTCATGCCATCTAGTACAGGTTGACTCTGCAGCTGCTGAAAAAGCACAAGCTAGATTACTGTACAGGTTCACATCTGTTGACATTGATTGCGTTTGCAGACAGACTGTTTACATGTATACATTTTGGCTTTGTCTGCTTTGTAGACTGCTGTGAAACATCCAACAATATGGACAAGATACAGACACACAGACATAAGTTAGTATGCTTGGAGTCTGAGCATAAGCCTGCTGAAGCGCTGTTTTATTTTTAGCATCTGATTGAATACGTTGTGCCGGAGAACCTCAGACACAAAGAGCCTGGGCTCTCGGCTGGTCCTCAAATCTCCTAAACTGGATGCACTGCAGCTAATCTGTGGACTCCCGGCGTTCAGATTTTGAGTGCCATAAGAGGCTCCATTGTGGCACATAACACCAGACCCCTAATCTGCTCTGGTAAGGGGATGGCAGACATCTTGAACTCTCTGACTCTCTCTCTCTCAACTATGGATTCCCTCGATTGCACGCCGCTGTCCCTACATCAGCCTAACGCCTTCAACCGAAGTGTGAGGATGGTTTGACTCCAAGTGTGAAATTCCTGCTGGCACCTTTGCAACGGCAGCGACAAAGGGGACCAAACATGGCAACGTTTTTTTTTTTCATAACACTTTGTTTTTCTTGCCAATGTCCTTTGTGAAGGATCCAAAATGGGACTCCTTTTTGCATGTAAACCCACAGGACGCCGGGCAGTGAAACATCCACCCCTAATCTCTCTCTCACTGTGATGCAAGTGAATGCCATGTTGTCTTCTGGCGGAGGAGTCTCTGCAGAAGAGCCCCATCTCAAGCATCCATTCATTAGCCAAAGCTGATTAGCACAGACAGCACGCTAGCCTAATTTCAGAATGTAGGTCAACACGCGGAGAGGAGCAGTCTGATTGCGGATCACCTGCGTGTGTGTATGTGAGTGTGTGCGTATCTGGGGGTGTGTGGGTGTGTATGTGTCTGTGTCCATCTTCCCCACTGCTGAACTCGTCCTATGCTTGAGTGAATCCTCTCTCATCCCCTCTCACACTGAATCAAGTCTGAGCCCTAGATACAAATCTCAAAACACAAATTCACATCTGCAGACATCTGCAGGAAGACAGACAGACACACACACTCACACAGACACACACACACACACACACACACACACGCACACACAATGTGTGCAAGGTGCAATTGTGTGGATTGTGGGTCTGTTTGCTGCCTTTGCAGCCAAACTGATGATAATCCCATTACAGCCACTTTCATCATACCCCACGCAAGATTAGATTAGATTAGATTAGACATCCCTCACAGCCCGCCACTCTCAGATGAGTGAGGGGGGCCATTTCATGTCTGATTAGATGGTGAGGATCCGTGACTATGACACTTTGCAGGTGACAGTGTTTTTAGGTTAAGCGAACCAGGAGGAGACAACAGGGCCTGTGCTGCATTGGAGTTCATCTACTGGTGTTGAGCTCGTACTTAAAGGTGGAGTGAATTTAGCGGGAGTATCAAAATACACATCAGGACGCATATCACATCTCTCCCTCTCTATGTGTGTGTGTGTGTGTGTGTGTGTGTGTATGCTGAGTATGGAATAACTACACATGTGCACAGTAGAATATTCACAAAAATACCCTTTCTCTGTATACATGCAATAAGGACTTTTTCCAAGTATGTACAGTTGCCTTGTAATCTTGAGACTATTCAAGTCTGCTACTGCACTACACGTCCCATCCCCAAAGTTGTGTTCTGCCAAGCTCCCTACATCACCAGTGACACTGTAATTACACTCTGTAGTCCATCGAGGGCTGATCGGCTTTCCAGTGCGATACGAATATAAACAATGCCCTCATTCACTGCACAAGGTATTTATAATTCGAGGCCAGAGACAGAGAGTATTTCCTCTTTCCTCTTCACAAGCCCTTTCACCTTCTGATCCTCTCCGCACAGTCATCCTTCTCTACTAATTTCTATTCCCATGTCATTATATTTTATTTCATCACCAGTGCCGTATTTAATGGCCAATCTAATCCCTATTTCATCTCATGGCAATTGTTTAAGGACTGCTCTTAGTAATGACAACAAAAAGAGAGGGCCTAATACATTTCACTTGAAAGTGGAAAAGAGATTGGGGAAAAAAAAGAGAATAAAAAAAAAAAATTCTAACCAAGAAAGGCGAGTAAAATCTTGAGCAGATGGCCGGGGGAAGATTAGATCCAGTGGGCAGTGGTGGACGGCCACAGTGTCATTGGCGGGAGAAGGAAGAGGGGAAGAGCAGGAGCAGGAGGGTGGACTCTTTAAAGCGCTGGTTAGATGGCAGAGGCAGCAACACACCAAGTTTCCAGCATGGTGCCTAGAGAGAGTGAGAGAGAGAGAGATGATGAGAAAGAAAGAGAGAGAGTGAGAGATGATGAGAAAGAAAGAGAGAAAGAGAGAGAGAGAGAGAGAGAGCAGGGGCCTGTACTCATATCCCTCACGTGCGAGCACAGCCCTCTCATGCAGTGTGTCATCTGGTGCGAGTGCCAGATGTGTTTTGCGTGCATGTGTTTGTGTGTGGGTGAGTGTATGTTTGTTTATATGTGTGTGCATGTATGTTTGATTTAGTGCCTGTTTTTGTCGGTGTATGTGTGTGTGATTTAGGTGAATGTGTGTTTTGCATGTCTGTGTATGTGTGTGTTTGTTTACAGTTTGTGTGTTAGTGTGTTTCCATGTGTGTAGGTCTCTGTGTGTGTGTGTGTGTGTATGTGTGTTTGTTTAGTGTGTGTGTGTATTTGTGTGAGTGAATGAGCGTGAGAGAGGTTTTGACAGAGGAGACTTATTCACCAGTGGAGCTCACTCCCGCGCTGAGCTCATCTGGGCCCAGCTGCATGGGAACTGCAGCTCGGCGCTGCACCACCCACCCACAGTTCACTCACGCTACACTTTTCCCACATCTGTGCGTCGGGTCAAATATCACCGCCCCCTTCGTGAGCATCTGCTCCAGGGGCTCGCCTTTCAGGAGAGGATGAGGCACATTCCCCCTAAACTCTTCACCCGGGTGGTGTTGCTGTGACAGCTGAAATCCTGCCCTAAAAAACAGACGAGTTTCTGAGAGCCAACAGGGTGAGAGTGAGATCTGTGGATGGTGGATCGATACAAATTCAGTGTGGGAGTGGGACCTAAAGAAATCAGAGCCAAGTCTGAGACAGATGACTGCTTCACGAGGTCAAGAGGGCCTTCAGCCACCCACTAATGATCAGGGCCGTCCTCGTGAAACATCCTGTAGCTGCCTGCTCCTCCAAGGCAAAGCCTTGCCTTCAGGCATGGGGGGAAAGAAAACACAAACGGTGAACACCCTGCAAAACCAGCATCCATCTTCACTGAAGCACGGGGGTGGAGCTGGGTTTATAAACAGCTGATAGAGAGTAGAGTGTGTGTGTGTGTGTGTGTGGTGTGTGTGTTGAGAGGCGGGGGTGTGAGTCTGTGTGCACGCTTGCATATGAGTACGAGAAGCAGCCAATGAGAAAAAAGGTAGAGAGTGGCGGTTGCCAGGGTGAGGAAACTCTCTTTCCACTTAGCCTGCGCCCGATTGGCTGAGAGCCACAGCTGAGCAAAAGCAACCCTGCCAATTGGAAACAATCAGTGTTTTGTTGCTGAGGCCAGGCCAACCCCACACAAAGATGACATTTATTAGCCCTCAGGTCTCCTAAAGGTGACACCTCACAGAGAGCACGAATGCTCCTTTCATTTCATTAAGGCCCTTCAATAAGTAATGGACCTTGTGAAACGGCAAGCAGGCAGATTTCTCTGATAAGAAGCTCTGTTCCGGGAGCAGCTACAGATCCTCATGATAACTGTCCCATTCTGAACAGGCATCGGACAAAGCCACCAGTTGCTTGATAGGTTTTTAGTTCGACATTTACAATGCAAACAATTGAATGCATTGGTAAGAAACGGAAGTAAACATTATTGTGAACTTTGAAATGTTAAAAGGCAGGAATAAATAACACATACACAAAATATTCATGTATATGTGCTTTGTTTATGTGTTAGGTGTTATTTGTATATTGTATTTAGTATTATCTTATTACATGTATTAAATCATTATATTAATAATCTATTAATGGTAAAAATGACCAATGGATAATTGATAATAGGATCCTGCTGCTCACCAACCCATGGACACTTTAAATGAGTAATGAGTTTGCCTTTCACACACTTCAGTCAGCCTCAGCAGATATTACAGCCTCCTCTCTCGTCCCTAAGCACATGGAGCTCTCTGTGCCGATCGTAACTGTCCCTGGTTAATTAAACATGCATGCATATGTAGCCTATTAGGTCCTCCATAAATAAAGCCAGTTATGGCTTCTCAAGGGCCTTGAGCAGTCGTCAGTGGTATCAGAAGCAGGTGACAGTAAAACGTTTTGCGTCTTTTACATGCGGACCAAATCAGTGGCAAATTTTGGGGGTTTCTTTGCTTACTTTGAAAGGACATGCAGATTCATTTAAACAGAGTTAAACACGTCAGCGGGACCACAGTCGTGAATTCTGGTGCTATTTGCACTTTATTGAATCTAAGCCACATCACACATCAGACAGTTTCCATTCGAGAGACCCCAGCATGAGGACCTCTTCTGAATTTTCAGTTTTGGGCTGTTTGATGTCCCATTATGAAGTTTGTTTTTGATCTCCACTTTAGAAACCTATTGTTCCTTGGTCAGCCCTTTGCATTGCATTCTCTGGTGTTGTCGTTCTTTTTATGGATGAAACAAGACGAAGAAGACATTTACACAGAAGGCTTTTACACAAGTCTATGTTTGCTGATTGTCATCGCTCTCAATTGTCTCCCGTTTTTGTCACATCCTCTTGCTAGGGGAGTGTGAGAGCAACAGGGCTTTGTCTGAGCCGAAGGCTTTTGTCTCACAGTTAGTCTTAGGAACAAACAGCTGCAGTCATTTTTAGATTTAGCTGCATCTGCCTTGTCATGTCACACATAACAATCCATTATAGTTTCAATGTCATAGTTTCATTCATACTGAATCTTCAGGATGAGATCAGCAGCACGTCACAGCAGAGGCATGTCGAAAGCATCGGTCGTTTCTGTCGGTCACCCTGTATATGGGTCTAACTTTGATGACACTCATTGATGTTCACGCTGCAAACTCTATTAAGGTCCGGACTCTCTATCCCTAAGACTCTCTGAGTCCATACAGTCTAAACTGGGCTCTATTGTATCATGCCACAGGTGTAATTACCGTTGTGGCTAATGGGCATTTTTGATTTCCGCTAAATAAATTAGTCGCTAATTTTACCCTGAGCGGAATTGACAGCACGCCTGGAATAATGTCATCCATGACACTGTTCCCAAACAACAAAAGCACTAATTGTCAGCTGCTTGTGAATGACTGAATCAAATCGACACGCCAAAACAAAAGAGCTTTAATTGAATCACTCTGGTGGGCCGTGACAGCGTTGGGCATCCTCCCACGCTCTAATTACACGTGTTGAGGGGGCCCACGTTTGGGCCGTGATGCTTGGGGTGGGCATGTCAGGACATGCAGAGATACTTCTGATGCAAGTTGGCATCTGTTGGCATCAAGAACGAAATTGCACGTTGCTTGGATTGATGCGCTTTTAGAAGGATGTGGAGATTGTTGAGGCATATCATTTAAGCTGAATCTAGTAAAAAAAACATTCATGTTTACATTTGATTTTATGGAAGAAAAAAAAATGGTAAATGCTTGCAGGAGAGATTTATGGAGGTCCGGTGTGTCTTCCCAAGCAATCTCCCACACGGGGTGGGGGCGGCTGTAACCAAAGATTTATGGGTCACGGTGGCACTTCCTCTAAGTCTGAGTAGAGTCTCATGCTGTGGGTTGCTGTCCAGTGTGTGTGGTTAACGTATGTTTGTGTGTCTGGATGAGTGTCTCTGGGTGTCCGCATATGTTTGAGTGCCTATGTGTGTATTTTGTGGCTGCATGCATGTGTACATGTATTGAGTTTGTCTACATGTGAGTGTGTGTGTGTGTGTGTGTGTGTGTGTGTGTGTGTGTGTGTGCGCATTTTCTGTGTAAATGTGTGTGTGTGTGTGTGTATGCACAGTTCCCAGGGAGATGGTTCACATCTGGGGCTGTGGTCGGCAGGCGCCAGTCTTCCCCAGAGCCGGCACCACAGACACACACACAGCTAAAGCTGGCCCGGTGACACCAGTCCAGTCCCCATTCAGCACACACAGGCCGTTCTGCTTTCATTGTCTCCCCATTTAGCAAGTACCTAATGAACGGGTCAATAAAACTAGTATTGTTGATGTCAGTGATACCACATTGATAACTCATCTCTCAGACTTTTTGATAACCACGTGATGGAGACCAAAGAAAAACTTTGTGTAAAAGTACTGAAAATAGCTTAATCATTGCCATATTTAATAAACAAAAGTATCAGTTGCAGTATTCAGATCCTCTGTGCTTGAAGAATCGCATGCATGTTAATTATTCACAGCTTTTATAATTTGGTGCAGCTTCACATCTGGGAGAGACTCTGTTCTTCCCTGGTTGGCATTAGCAAGCAGCCATGTGTTCTTCGCAATCATGTTTCCTGCAGACACAAACGTCTGCAGACGACCCACACCATTGCATGTCTCTCTGTGACTGACATGCAGACCCCAATGAGTCTATCACTTAATTTGCAGAGCCATGATTACTGCTAATTTGACTTGCCGCACAAAACTCATATCGGCCGCCAAGAGAGCTCTACAATTATCGGCACTAGGTTAAAAAAAAAGGACAGAAATGTATCCAAATTCTTTCTTCATTCCGCCACGCAGATTTGACATCCATGGCCCATTCCGGCTCTTGTTAACTAGGGCTTTTGATGTGATACTCTGCATAATCCATGGCGCCTTTTGAAAGCCGCAGTTGGACAGCCATTCGGCAAGTGTTGACTGCACCATTGTTTGGAGTCATTTTGAGCAACGGAGACCATTAAAAAGGGGAGGGCAAGTTCTTGACAGTGGAAAGTTTACTCATGACATTACGTTTACTGTGTTCTGTGTATATCTCCTGAGAGCAGTGAATGTAGTCCACATTGTATGCAGTACACGTGCAATAAAAGAGAGCTAGACACAGGGAGACAAGCAGAGAGAGGGAGAGGGAGAGAGAGAGACACACACACATGAGAGAGACAGAGAAGAAGACAGACAGAGACAAACCAATCCAGACTCAGAGGAGAACAAGTTACTTTATTTCTGCTCTTCTTTACTCTGTTCTAATATCCCTTCAGTCAACACTGTACCCTATTGGTGTAAGCATCTAGAGACCCCGGGGCAAAGTTACTATGTGTGCATGTGTGTGTGTGTGCGTGTGTGTGTATGTGTATGTGAGCGTGTGTGTGTAAAGGAAGGGACTGCCAGGGGTGCCCTAAACGGATGGGGCACTTGGGACTGCTTTGTCATGGCAGTTCTAAGGTCTTACTTTCTGTGTGTGTTTGTGTGTGCGTGTGAGTTTGTGTGTACTGTATGTGTGTGTGTGTAGGAACACTGCCCTGCCATAGTACTCAGTGTCAGTTTCCAGCACATGGAGTGCATTATCCTCACAATCACATATGCTGGAATACACCCAACCAGACAGCCCTGCAGTCAAGCATATTTATGTGTGTGTGGGTTTGTATTTGTGTGTGTGCAAGTGTGTGTGTGTGTGTGTGTGTGTGTGTGTGTGTGTGTGTGTGTGTGTGTATGGGGGGTTGGGGTTTCCCCTCTCTGTTTTGTGTCCAAACTGTTTGCAAATTGAATAGGTTGTGCAACATGACAGGGCAAAGGTTTACTGGTGACAAACAGAGCTGTGTTGTCAATTAACATGTAAGAGGGCAGTGGAATGCTGACCCCTACCAGCGAGCTTCACTCTGTGTGTTTGTTTGGTGGGATGCTTGTGTTGTGACACGGTGTTTCTTCCTCTCCTTCTCTTTTTTACAGGAAAGAAGTTCACACACAAGTAGAGTGTTACCGTCTCACATTACAATAACAAAACCTACTCCTGCTTCCCTGCTGGGGTGGGAGATACACTTCAAACCTTTCCTCATTCAAATTCTTCCCAGCCAATGACAAAACAGGACTCCACACTGTTCTACAGGCCTGGGATTGGTTATTGTGCTTATAGTCAATGCAGCTGAAGCAGCAAGACCTGACTGAACAGGAAGTTCTCAGAACCGGTTATTACCGCACTTCTTACCTAGCCTGGAGTCACATTACAGCAAAAAAACTCAAACAGAAAGCCCTATTTAAATAAAACTCGCCCTTTAGCGTTGCTACCTTTGATAGGCAGAGCAAAAAACTTATTTTTAGCTGAAAACTTAAACTGGTGTAAAAACACAGGGCAGCCAATCAAAAACGCTTTGCTATGGGGAACAGTTTTCGTTGAGACTTAAACGGAGGGATGTTAACTGTATTCATCTCAAGCCCAATTCTTCTCTGCTGACACAATGTTCTCGTTTCTTTCCCAGACAAAGCATGACGACCGAACTTACAGTGCAACTAGCAGTCATCCCCCTCCACTCCCCTCACCCTGAATGACACACCCTCTGCCGGTTAAAGGATAACTGCACTGGTGAAAAGCACACTGTGAAGGTTTGAGCAGCTATGTGGTCTCCGTCACCTGGATTGCTACAGGTGTGACTAACCACATGGGCTAATCAATCCATCAGTGCCATGGCTGGGGTTAAATATTAAATGCAGTGAAACCTGCATTAATCTACAATGCCCTCACCCCCTCTCACGTGACTCCCTTCTGATCTGCATGTGCCTCTCACTTGGTTTCCCTCTCTCTCTCTGCCTCTGTCTCCCCCCCACCCCCCACTTGCTCTTTTCCCTCTTTCATTGTAGCGGACACAAACATGGATTGGATGGTTGCGCTGTTAAACTAATGCGACAAGTGAAGTGGCCTCCTCCATCAATTATGCACCAGGAGAATTGGATGAGAGTAACAGAAGTTTCGGTCATGCAGTCATACTTGTTCCTTGTGTGCTGATTGTGAGTGTGTGTGTGTTTGTTTGTGTTCTTGTGTGCTGAATGTGTGTGTGTGTTTGTCCTTGTGTCCTGAATGTGTGTGTGTGTGTGTGTGTTTGTGTCCTTATGTCCTGAATGTGTGTGTGTGTGTCTCGTCCTTGTGTGCTGAATGTGTGTGTGTCTTGTCCTTGTGTGCGCGTGTGTGTGTGTCCTTGTGTGCTGAAAGTGTGTGTGTGTGTGTGTGTGTGGGTGAGAGAGAAAGGAAGACAGAGACATAAGGCGGCTGGGAACAAAGGTTATAATGACTTCTACTCAGGTTTTGTGGCCTAACAGTACTGTACGTGTCAGTTTACATGTAGTTACCATTGAGCAGGTGAGAGTGAACCTCTGTGAGAGCTGCACACAATAAAGGCCATTAAGATTATGAACCCACTGACAGCTGTCCTCAATAGCATGACAAAGCCACTCCAAAGCACAGGTCAGGGACAGGTAAAGTAGTGTGACCTAATAGTAACAAGAAGGAATATGGATAAGGATAGAATCTGCACATGTACAAACACACACACATATGCACACACAATGACATAGACAACTACACACTTACACACATACGCACACATGCACACACAATGACATAGACAAATACACACATAAAACACACGCCCACAAACAATGACATACAACTACACTCACAATGAAATAGACAACTACACGCGCACGCACACACACACACACACACACACACACACACACACACACACACACACACACACACAGATCACATAGATAAGTCCATATACACACACAGACATACAAGCACACATACACAATTATACCATTGACCCACTCCTGGCAACCAGTGTCCTCCTCTTTCCCCCTGCAGGGGAATAATGGACCTGACGCTAGGAGAGAGGGGCTGTGTGTGAGTGTATACTTTTCACCTGTGACACAGCAGTGTGAGTTTCAGTTGGCCTTTTACACCACCACACCTCCTCTCTATCTCTTTCTCTAACCTCCCACCTGCATACAAAGACATCCAGACTCTCTCTCGCTCTCTCTCTCTCTCACACACACACACAAAAACACACACATACACGAACACACACACACACACACACACACACACACACACACACACACACAGACACACACACAGACACACACACAAACACACACACACACACGCATCCACACACACAGAAATACATACCGACAGAGACTGACACATACACACACACACTGCCCACAACACACACACTGCCCACAACAGGGGCCTACACACAACCTGGCAGACATGCAGCTGTAATAACTGGGTGAGTGAGGGGATAATAGTGTGTTTAAGTTCATCCTGATGGAGCCCTGATAATAACACACACACACACACACACACACACACACACACACACACACACACACACACACACACACACACACACACACACACACACACACACACACACACACACACACACACACACACACACACACACACACACACACACACACACCTGTCTGCAGAGGCAGAGGCTACCAGTCCACAGTCTCCACACTTATCCCCTCACCCCCACAGAACTATGTCTCTTCAGAAATAATGGAGCAAATCATTTCATCTTCCTTTCTCATGTTTCAGGCTCATTTCCACCCAGAGGTTCTTGTATTTCAGCTATCAGTGCGATGCTGCAGTTGCTTCGTGAAAGGCCAATGGAATGTTTATTGCTTGAAAAGTGAAAAACGAGACCAGATTATACGGTCATCTACCTCCTTGGTGAGATTAAGTTGCTGATAGCGTGTTGCAACGGGGACAGTTTCTCTTTCTTCACCTTTCTCTGGTTATCTAAGAGGTGTACCTTTCCCTTTTGCAGTGGAAAGACTTACCTCATTCTCTCTCTCTCTAAGGGCCTCTTGGCACATACATTCTGTTTTAATATGTGGCTATATCAGAGGGCTCACTCACGTGAGTTAGTTAAGACAAGCTAGTGTTGGATCTCTGGAGCACAATAAACACAGAACCTTGCCAGTGTGAGTGCAGTGTTATTTTATCCTCATCATTTGGCAGTTGGCAGCTACCTCCACGGTAAGCGACACCACTGAGGGTTGTAACTCCAGTTTCATCTTACCTCATGGTAAGACACAGCTAAGGTTTACAGGCCCACATTGACCTTCAGCACCTCCCCTTAACCTCTTAACAATGTACTGGGGACGAGAGAGTGGTCTCTCCTGCCAGGCAACAACAGTCCAATTAAAAGACCAGCTTTTTTTTATTCTTCCAGTTTTTTTGGCCGTTAATGTTGTGATTCATGGCCTTGCCTTTTTATGAGCTGCTGCAGCCAATAAGTAAATAAATCAAAATGCTAACAGAAAAATGCTAGAGCCCTGAGAACTGCAATTTAACTAAATCATTTGTTCACTAAGTCTTGTTTTTCTCTGTCTTGAGTATATTCCTGTCAGTCATCTCTCTTCTTTTTTAACTTTGATAGATTTGAAGGGTTGTATTTTAAGAGTTGAGCTGTTAGCTGACTCAGCAGTGACGTTTTGGTTATGTATACATGTCACTGTCTTGAAAGGTTGAAAGACATCGAAAGCCATATTTCACTAAAAAGATTCTCCACTGCTTTGACAATCTCCAAGCATTTAAACTCTTCATGCAACTCGTGCTTAATGTAATTAATTTAAAAGCATTGATTCACACTTTGCCAAAGCTGCTGCAAAAGGTTTCCAACATAAAGCATACAAGGCTAATCTGCATGGCCTTCTTGGCCAAATAAGTAAGTAAGCTATACACTCTGCCTTTACTATGTAAATCATTAAAAACAACACAACAAACAACATGCTAGCAAATAAAACCACATATTGCCAGAACCGCAGGGTATTTAAAAAGAGCATTTCCACTAGAAGCAAATTCCTGTGTGTTCTACTCTCTCTCTCTCTCGCCTTCTCGCTGCTTTCCGATTTGATAAAATAATATTCCTAAGTGTTCACAGACACAGCGATCAATGGGAAGCTGGCTGCGTCTGCGTGTGTGGCTGCCGATGGCTTGCTGGCGGGTTTGGCTGGATTACCAGGATTAGTGGAATCAAACTCATGACGGAGAGTGGCGGGGCTGTTTATACAAATGAAAGCTGATCCAAATCGGATGAATTTTAATTGCGACTGCATGGATAAATAGATCATCATGCGAACTGGCTCCAAGAGCAGGCAGGATTTATGTAATTATAAAGTCTGCTTCCATTTTCATAATTGAATATTGTTTTAAGAAGGATAACAGTGTTGCTGTTTTAATAATATATAAATATGGATGTGTTTTTCAAAAATGGATTCAAAACTTTTGCATTATGCCCCAGTATTTTGAACATGTAACGCCCGCCCCCTCCCCCCTCCCCCCTCCCCCCTCCTGTGTCCTCCTTTTTGCCTAACGACTGTTGTGTAATGGGTTGTGCTTTGATGCATCAAACATGCTGTACAAAAGTGATTTTCATACCTACTTTACCTTCAAGGGCTCTACCCATCTGGCCTGTTGGTGAGGGTGGGTGCTTTTTCCTAAAGGTGTAGTTGTGTGTGTTTGCATTTGTGTACTGTATGTGCTGCCCGGTGTGAGTGTCTGTGTGTGTGTGCTTGTGTGTGTGTGTGTGCATTTGTGTGTGTGTGTGTGTGTGTGTGTGTGTGTGTGTGTGTGTGTGTGTGTGTGTGTGTGTGTGTGTGTGCGTGCATTTGTGTGTGTGTGTGTAACGTGTGTGTGTGTTGAGGGTGGTGAATGCGAGGCGTTTGAGGCTAATTGTGCTATATCAGTCACAGGACCTCAGTGCTGCTTACCTCTCTAGAGGCAGATCGGATAAGCATATTTATTGATTATCAGAAACAGGATCAGATGACATGGCGGGAAGGTCAACCTGACGACTGCTTCAGTTACTCGTGGATGCAGATAAAGAAGCCTTGACCTTCTCCTTCTCGTCCATCTGATCCAATATCATTCTCTCCTCAATTTCTCTTCAATCGGACTTTCAGCCCATAGTGCTAACCTGTTAAGAAACCTTGCTGCACACAATCACACCAGATGCTGAGGATGAAAGAAGGTGACATCAATTATGGAGTGTAAAATTCAATTCAAAGAATTGCTCATCGATGGACAGTGGTTAAAGTAGATTAATTTAGTGAGGATTATCGGAAGGTTCTCTTCACCACTGAACTGCATTCACTGAAACGCAATACACAAGAGAAGGCCAGAGATGTGAATATGTGCACACAGCTCCTTCTGGCACAGTGTACTTCACATTGACATACCTGCAGACATCCCCCTCCTCTCCCTCAGCGCTCTCTTCATCATCTCTTCCCATGATCACCTCATCGAGCCGTGTGTCAGACCGCTCTGAGCAATCACTCGGGGGGACTGCGGTGACCTTGAAGGCTCGTAAATCCCGATCCTCTGGGGAACCTGCCTGCAGAGAGAGAGAGAGAGAGAGAGAGAGAGAGAGAGAGAGAGAGAGAGAGAGGAGAGAGGATGGGCTCAGGTCGAGGGGTTGTGACCCCAAGGCTGCTCGTCTCTGCGATGACAGGGAGATGAAGACAGAGGTAAAGGAAGGAGGGGAGTTCTGAATCACTCCACAGATCCCCTCCCCCCATCTCCTGCTCCTCCCACTACACACCTCCTGCCATCCCCTCCTCCTACTCTAACTTTACCACCCCCTTCACAGCTGTCTTAGCTGGCACTGTGTCCGTACTCCTGGCAAATGACACTGCTAACGGGGCGAACACACGTTACTTTTAACAGAGCCTTTCACAGCCCCTATGTCATGACCTCTCCAGTAGCCAAGTGCCAAAGATCCCCATCAATATGGGTTTAGGAGGTTAGTATACCCTTAGGAGATGGGGCCAAGGCTGACGATGTGCCTTAATGAACATAAGGAACACCAACCTTGACCTGCCTTTATGGCCACAGCCACAAACTAGCTCTGACCTCTTCATAAGAGCTGGCCTGTGTGCACCACCCACTGAGTGGACCTGGTGGACAGACCTCGTTTGAGCAGGGGGGGTAACAAATCTAGGAGTGAGGCAGGAGAGCTGAAGAAGAGCAACAGGAGGTCTCTCTCTGTGAGTTTATGTGTGTGTGTGTTTGTGTGTCCCTGAAACTCAATGTTTTACTGTTTGAGAGCACCACTCTGCATGTGTGTCTGTTTTGTGAGCATATACTTAAGTATGTCTGTGTGTGTGTGTGTGTGTGTCTTTGTGTATGTGTGTGTGTGTGTGTGTGTGTGTGTGTGTTGTGATGGCCCAGCCGGTGAGCAGTGCCCCACATGGCTGAGTACAGCCAAACGAAGGCAATTAAGAGGCATGGTGTTGGATGGGCGGTACTACTCCAGAGGATTCTCGTAAGGAACTCCTCCCCCCCCAGGTGTCTCTAGTTGTCCCTCACAGGTGCACTGAATCAATTAGGCAATCAGGAGCCTTTTTAACCTCAAGCAGAGGAGCTGGACGAGAGACTGTCTTGAGCTACTGAGGAGTGAGAACCAGACGCCTTCCAAGACAGTCTCAGGGTAAGAGGCCTGTGGCCTGCCTTTCATTTGAATCAAGAGGACTAATCGTGTCTATTTCTCCCTTGCCTCAGGAAGAGCCCGACGGAGCCCCTGACGCCAACGGCCAGCCCGGTGGAGATCTTTGAGTTACCTTTTTGCGCCCCCTCCCTTTCCCCTCTTCAGTTTGTAAAATAAACTCCTTAGTTCTGTTCACCGCAAAACACCTGTGTCTGACTGCTCTTTTCCAGTTTTGTATACCCACTGTTTGCCCTTGCAAGGCCAGGCTCCCACATATGGTGGAGAATGCGGGCATTCTGAGTCTTCGCTATCAGTGGGTATACCGAGTTGGAAAAGAGCACGCCGTATCGGAGGAGAAGGACGATCATGGAAGAGATCTTGAAAGCCATTCTGACCTCGCAGGCCCATCTGCAGACGGCTGTAGGAGAGCTGTGCAGAGTAACAGGAAGACCACAAGAGAGAAAGCCAAAAGAGGTGCTGACTAAGCTGACGCCAGACGATGACGTTGAGACCTATATTACGCTGTTTGAAAGGGCGGCAACAAGAGAGATGGCCAAGAGCAGAATGGGCGAACATCCTCATGCCTTTCTTGACAGGCGAAGCTCAGAAAGCCTGTCGAGATCTTTCAGCTGCAGATGCCGTAAGTTACGATAAGGTAAAGACTGCCATCCTAGCTCAATATGGACTTAGCCTCCCTGCCAAGGCACAGCGAGTGCATGACTGGAGCTACGACCCCGCCCTCCCCGTCCGGGCACAGGTGATGGGACTAGTCCGTCACACCAGGAGCTGGCTGGAAGAAGCAGAAGGGCCGCCCATAGTTGACAGAGTGGTGATTGACCGGTGCATACGGGGTTTGCCAAACAACGCCAAGAGGTATGTCGCCCAGCAGGGGCCTCCCGATGTTGACCAATTAGTAGCCTTATTAGAAAATCACCGGGTGATGGCTAGTCTGATGCGGTCAGAAAATAACAGGCCAAACACTTCTAAAGCCAAGGCAGAGAGAGAGATGGTAGGCAAAGTTGTCAGTTCCCCACCAGCCCGAACGCCCTCCAGCTGGACCGGACCGGCTGTAAGACGAACCCAGTGGCCTCCTCCAATCCCACGATGTTTTTCTTGTGGCAGAGAGGGACACCTAGCCAGAGAGTGTCCAGATCGGGATGAGCCGATGCCGACAGCCGGGTCTACCGATAACAAGGGCCTCTACTGCCACCACCTCACTACCTGTTGGGCCCATGAGGGAGCGCCAGCCCCAAAGTTTCCGGTGAAGATTGCTGGGAGAGACACAGAGGCACTCTTAGACTCCGGAAGTATGGTCTCTCTCGTTCGACCGCAGTTCGCCAGTGCACCCTGGGGTGAAGAAATGTCTGTGTCCTGCATCCATGGGGATTCCCGGAAGTACCCAACCTCCAAAATCCAAGTGATCACTCCTCGAGGACGATTCACTCTGCAGGTTGGGGTTGTCGAACAACTGCCGGTTCCTGTGCTTTTCGGCCGGGACAGCCCCCTGTTCTCCCGCTACTGGCCAACGGAGGCAAGGGACTCAAAACGGCGAACCAGAAAACGACCTGTTAAGAGGGAAAAGTCTTCCGCAACTCGGCCCGCTCTGGCTGCAGTATCCACTGAAGGCAGCCCTGCAGAAACCAGTGATGACAACGTGGGCGAGGCTGCCCACACCCAGACCACAGCAACAGCCTCTGAACAGGCAGCTGAGGTGGAGCCCCTGGAAGACATACACTCAGACGAGGTGTTTTCTCAATTTCCGGAATTTGAAATGGAGGAAGGTTTCAGGCCAGGACAATTCGGCTCGGCCCAGCTGCGGGATCCTGACCCAAGCCTGGAGAGATGTCCAAGTGATGGAGGGTCAAAAACAGGATGGGGTGAGTCAAGTGTCTTTCCCACATTTTATGATCAAGGATAAGCTGTTATATCGGGTAACTAAAAAGAACTCTGAGATCTTTGAACAGTTGCTTGTCCCCAAAGAGTATGCCTCAAAAGTGTTGTACCTAGCCCACTCCCACTTATTAGGGGCACATTTAGGAAGGGAGAAGACGTATGAACGTGTTCTCAGCCGTTTCTACTGGCCGGGAGTCAAGAGGGCCGTGGAGGAGTACTGCCGACATTGTGCCGAGTGTCAAATCAACTCCCCAAAGGTAGTTTACCGAAATCCTCTGATACCCCTTCCCATTATTGAAACGCCCTTTAGCAGGATCGGCATGGACATAGTTGGACCCTTACCAAAGTCTAGCCGTGGCCACCGCTATATTCTGGTTATACTTGATTATGCAACCCGGTACCCAGAGGCAATTCCTTTACGATCTGCTACTGGGAAGGCGGTCGCCAGGGAGATGTTTCTGCTTTTCAGTAGAGTGGGCCTGCCAGATGGAATCCTGACTGACCAAGGGTCCTGCTTTATGTCCAAAGTGATGAAATGTCTGTGCCAGAGCCTAAAGGTGAGACAAATCAGAACCTCTGTCTATCACCCTCAGACAGATGGACTTGTAGAGAGGTTCAACAAAACCTTAAAACACATGCTGCGCAAGGTAATCGATGTTGATGGTAAGAATTGGGACCAACTGCTGCCTTATGTGCTGTTTTCTATTCGTGAAGTTCCCCAGGGTTCTACTGGATTTTCTCCCTTCGAGCTTCTGTACGGTCGGAGACCCCGGGGCTTGCTGGATGTGGCCAAGGAAGCCTGGGAGAAGCAGCCGTCCACCCAGCGCACCATCGTGGAGCATGTGGAACAAATGCACCACCGAATGACCCAAGTCTGGCCCCTAGTTCGGGAGCACATGCAGCAGGCCCAAGCGCAACAGGCACAGGTATACAACCGGGGAGCCCAGGTGAGAGAGTTCAAACCGGGAGACAAGGTGATGGTTTTAATTCCAACGAACGATTGCAAGTTTTTAGCCAAGTGGCAAGGGCCTTATGAAATACTTGAAAGGGTGGGGCCCGTGAATTACCGTGTACGGCAGACAGGCCGTAGGAAAGCCCAACAACTTTACCATGTGAATTTGCTGAAGCCATGGCATGAGCCTCTCCCTGTCCCCTCTGATGTCCTGGTAGCTAACCTGCCTCCCCAGGTCCTTCCGCCAGTGAAAATGGGTGACCAGCTGTCATCCAGGGAAGGCCAAGACCTCCGAGAACTTCTCGATAGAAACAGAGATGTCTTCTCTGAGGTCCCAGGACGAACAACAGCCATCGCCCATGACATCAGAACCGAGCCGGGAAAGACCGTAAGACTACGACCATACCGAATCCCAGAGGCCAGACGTGAGGCCATCAGAAACGAGGTGAGGAAAATGCTTGACCTTGGGGTGGTGGAGGAGTCACACAGTGCCTGGTCCAGTCCTATAGTCCTTGTTGGGAAGCCGGATGGCAGCATCAGGTTCTGCAATGACTATAGAAAGTTAAATGAGATTTCTCTGTTTGACACCTACCCTATGCCCCGGGTAGATGAGCTTGTCGAGAGGTTAGGACCTGCCCGGTTCATCTCCACGCTTGATTTAACCAAAGGATATTGGCAAGTGCCACTCACCCCACAGGCAAGGGAGAAGACGGCCTTCTCAACGCCAGATGGCGCCTTCCACTATCGAGTGCTCCCATTTGGTCTGCATGGAGCCCCAGCAACGTTCCAGAGGCTTATGGATAAGGTGCTCCGTCCACACCAGGACTATGCTGCAGCCTACCTGGACGACATCGTTATCCATAGCACGTCATGGGAGAACCATCTGCAGCACCTAGAAGCTGTTCTCCAGGCATTACGAGAGGCGGGACTGACAGCCAATCCTGCAAAGTGCTCCCTCGCCTTGGAGGAGGCAAATTACCTTGGGTACACTGTCGGACGAGGAAACGTGAAACCCCAAGTAAAGAAGGTGGATGCCATTACAACCTGGCCCCAACCCCAGACCAAACGGCAGGTGAGAACCTTTCTAGGGTTAGTGGGGTATTATAGGCAATTCATTCCTAACTTTGCCTCTTTAGCAGCCCCCTTACATGAGCTGACAGGCAAAAGTGCGTCCAACCGGGTGAAGTGGACGGAACAGACACAGCGCGCCTTCAACACCTTGAAGAAAGCCCTCTGCAGCGAAACCGTGCTACACACCCCAGACTTTGGCAAGAGGTTTGTACTTCAGACGGACGCATCAGAGGTAGGCCTTGGGGCAGTCCTGTCCCAAGTACATGATGGAAGTGAATACCCCATAACCTTTGTTAGCCGCAAACTACTTCCCCATGAGAAAAATTACGCAACCATAGAAAAGGAGTGCCTAGCAGTTAAATGGGCAATAGGAAAACTACGATATCATTTGCTGGGTCGAGAGTTTACATTGGTCACTGACCACGCCCCATTGAAGTGGATGGCCTTCAACAAAGATAGGAATGCCAGAATAACCCGTTGGTTTCTTCACCTGCAGGACTTTAAGTTTACAGTGGAGCACAGAGCCGGAAGGCTGCATGGGAACGCTGATGCCATGTCGAGAAGGGACGACTGCCTGTGGTCTGCCGCTCCCCAATGTGGTTCGGAGCTGAGGGGGGGGGTATGTGATGGCCCAGCCGGTGAGCAGTGCCCCACATGGCTGAGTACAGCCAAACGAAGGCAATTAAGAGGCATGGTGTTGGATGGGCGGTACTACTCCAGAGGATTCTCGTAAGGAACTCCTCCCCCCCCAGGTGTCTCTAGTTGTCCCTCACAGGTGCACTGAATCAATTAGGCAATCAGGAGCCTTTTTAACCTCAAGCAGAGGAGCTGGACGAGAGACTGTCTTGAGCTACTGAGGAGTGAGAACCAGACGCCTTCCAAGACAGTCTCAGGGTAAGAGGCCTGTGGCCTGCCTTTCATTTGAATCAAGAGGACTAATCGTGTCTATTTCTCCCTTGCCTCAGGAAGAGCCCGACGGAGCCCCTGACGCCAACGGCCAGCCCGGTGGAGATCTTTGAGTTACCTTTTTGCGCCCCCTCCCTTTCCCCTCTTCAGTTTGTAAAATAAACTCCTTAGTTCTGTTCACCGCAACACCTGTGTCTGACTGCTCTTTTCCAGTTTTGTATACCCACTGTTTGCCCTTGCAAGGCCAGGCTCCCACAGTGTGTCTGTTGTATTAGTGGTTATCTTATTGCGCACACACTGAGGCATTTGTAATCCGACACACACTGCCTCCCGTCAGCAGTAGGCAGATTGATCCGTGGTCGTGCAGATAGATGGATGGGGTGCTCCATCAACGCCAAGCTCCCCTCTGCCCCTTCAGCCGGCCGGCGCCGACCTCTCACCCCACACAGGCCACCCTTCCTGGAGAGGCCCTCCTGTGTGTGTGTGTGTGGGGGGGCTGCTGATGACACACTTCTGCTGGAGCAAGGCAGAAAGACACACATGGAGGCTGGGAAGCCTGGGCCATGGAGAAGACATCTGTCTGCACATGAGGAACTCCACAGGAAGTGTCTGAGATCTTAATCAGTCCACACAATGACGATGAAGGTGTTCGAGACAAGTGCGAAATGTGAGAATGGGAACATATGTTGTCTCATACAAACCCAATAGATATCATCTCCAGTGGTTGAAGTCCAACATGCTAGCTTTTACACGGTCATAATCTCATTCACCAAATATCATCACCAACCATAACATCGTTATGCACACACGTAGCACCGCATTATAAGTGCGTACTATGAACTCCACACTGGATTTACATAACAGCTACTGCTGCACTTTTACTCCATGGGGTCCATGTTGATGAAAGAGCCGTGTCCTGTGCAGACGTGGAACATCTGTCAGATGGGAATTAGGCCGGTCGGATGACAACAGGAGCAGCCACGGGGGACACTCCTCAGGGCCCCGTGGGTCCGGGCTCTCCGGGAAGAATAAATCCCACCAGATGAAGGTTAATGGGGCTGTAGTCTCCCCTCTAATCTGCAGGTGAAATATTGAATGTGGCTCTAAGCTCAGAGAGGATGACGCCGCACAGACACTAATCCCACCTGTGCAGTGCGCGCATGTGTGTGTGTGTGTGTGTGTGTGTGTGTGGGTTTGTGTGTGTGTGTGTGTTGTATGTGTGCAATGACGCTATGTTCCACTAATCTTGATTCAACTCTAAGTCATGATGACACATCCACTATCCTAAGCAGGTGTGTTGCTCTGCTATACCGGTCAGTTGAACAGGGCACCAGGTCACTGTGGGTTTAGCTTTGATCAACTGTTTGTGTTTACACTTCATTAATCCAAACACACTCAAAGTAATCCTGATTGTCAGTGTCTGACACAACAAGCATCTGAAGGATGGACAGGCAGTCATTTCAGATAAGATATTTGTCTTTTAGTTTTATGGCTTCAGAGAGCCATGCTAATGCAACTTGTAAAGGAGCAATATGTAGGCCCGAAACCAAGCGTTTGAAATTGATACAGCATTCCAAATTCAAAATATTGGGGAGGGTTGTCTCCCCCTCCTCCGTAGACTCAAAGCTCATTTGGGTTGCCAGATTGAGGACACTGAACCTACACAAACAAGTGCAAGACCAGACTTGTATGGATTTTTCAGACTATGTCAGTGTTAGCTAGATGCATGGCTGGCTATGTGTATTAGCCAAACCTAAGCCTGTTATTCCAAAAACAAGCCCACTGCTCTGAAAATTGGCTACACACTTGGGTCAGAGTTTATTCTTTCCAAGCCCCGATAATGATAAAATATTGCTCAATTTAACACAGAACGTACAAAACATTTCACATCTATTTCAGAGTAGTAGCATCCTGTCCTTCTTTGTTACAGCCTGATGCAGATATCAGTTATGACCTGACCTGTCAAGTGAAGCCAGTGGGGGCTGGTTAGGTGCCGTGATATTAGAGGCAGAAGGCTGAGAGAATGAGCTAGAGAGAGGAGAAGAGAAAGGAGGAGGAGAAAAGAGTGCAGGTCCTAGATGTAGAGGCCAAATTAGCAAAGGATCTAGAGCAGGGGTCTTCAACAGGGGGTCCGCGACCCCCAGGGGGTCCGCGGAGGTACTGCAGGGGGGTCGCGAAATCTTTGGTTGATAAGACAATTTTTTTTAATATTTCTAAAAAAAAAAAAAAAAATCCAACCAATTTTTTTTCCCACAAATTTAAATGTCTTCCGAATCAGAATTGTATTTATTCCCTTTAAATTCACATTAACATAAATCCAACATATTGTAGCGAACGTATAAATTGATCGAGAAGACGTTATCATTCAGTCCAATCGACACATTCAGCTACCCAAAGGAGCTCTCTCAAGCTGGGCACCGGTTCACTCACAGCACCTTTCATGCAAATACGACAGCACAGGCACTAGCCAATCAGATCGCGTTTCTGCTCAAGTCTAAAGAGAGCGAAGATCAAAAATAAAAGATGGCAAACCAAACTCCATAGCTGGTCTTGTTTGTACCTATAAATTGTTAGTTTGACATTTTTTTTGCTTAGATTTAAAAAAATAAATAAAGAGAAATAGACACTGTACAAGGTCAAAAAACGCTAATTGTAACTGAAAAATAAGTCTGAGAGGATTTGCGAGGTGTATGAGCCCCCTAGCTAATGTTAGCATGCTACTACCTACAATCTTAACAACTTGCTAGCAGTGTGATTGGTTTGTTGACCTGTCAATCTCACTATAACATCTATGTTGTCAACACAAGTCCATGCGCCAGACTCCTCCTCCGTCATCCGTTGGATCGTGTCAGTCAGGAGTTATTGAAAAGAAGATACATCTCACTAATGTGGGAGGATGTGTGCCATCGACAGATACTTGAGGATTCGCTGTCCCTTTTTTACTGTGTCTTTCTTATGTATGATGAAATAAAAACATATATCTGTGAATTATTTTAATAAGTTGTTAGCTCAGAGTTGTTTGCAAGATGTATGTTTATAAATGGCAGTGGCACGGCCACCCTGTACCTTTCATGTTGCTAAATGTTAAATTAAATTCAATGTTAAAAACATGTTAAGTTAAATTCGTTGTTCAAAAATGCTAGGTTAAATTCAATGTTAAAAAATAAAAATGTTAATGAATATATTAACCTTTGTATTATTTGAATAGCTTAGTATTGAATACACAATAACAGGCAATTTATATAGTAGGGGGTCCCTGCTCATCTCGCCATCAGTTTGGGGGTCCCTGGCCTGACAAACGTTGAAGACCCCTGATCTAGAGGAAGAGCAACAGAGAGAAGAGAGAGTGTGGGTCCTGCAAACCTGTCCAGTTAACATGAATGAAACCCATGAGGTCAGTGATAGAAATCCGTGGACATCCGTGAGCCATCCCCACCACCCACACATACATACAAAAGACAACACGTGAGACATGTTGTGACATTTGTCAGGGAATTCATCAACGGGTCTAGATCGCCTTGAGATTGACTAGTTGTTGACTAGTAGCCTAAAACTGCTACACAGACAAAGTGAGCCGCACAGTGCAAACATGGAAGTCTCTCACTGCACAGCAGTTTGATGGACCTGTAATTATGATTCTATGCTACTGTGAGTGAAAATCCAAGAGATTCAGTGCCACGTATGTGAGACATGAGAAATGTTGTGAGAAATGTCTGTGAGTCTCACTGATAAAACGAGACTAAATAGGTATCATCCTAGTCCAAGACACAGAGTACAGAAGAGAAAGAGCCGTAGAAAGAAGAACAGAGAGAGGAGAGAGGGTCTAACGCTGGCGAAATTTGACCACTTCCAATGAATGTCACAAAATTGAACAAACTCTTCTAAAATAGGTATATGGTTTCTATTCCATACGACAGATGAAAAGCCAGTATAAGGGAAGGATATGTTTCCCTAATTGGACATCAGCATTTGCTCAACGAATAGAGTAATCGCACGTGTGGTTTCTGTCATAGACTATATTTCTGTCACACTGGTGGTTGCCGAGGAAGAAAACAGTCGCTCCTCTGGTGAGACTGATAGCAGAACATTAGCGTGTTTTCGATAACTGCATTAGCCAACTCTACTTGGGGTCACTTGGGGTGTGTCTCAAATACTTGGAAACCCAGCTGCACACGTACCACAGGGTTTGAATGTAAATACTGGACAGCTGAAATTACTTCAAATGGCCATCCCTACTTGTAGCTGTGATAAATTAGTAAGCTAACCTTAGCTGAAGTTCAATGTTTAAATGTTCAGGAGAATATACTGGCTATGACGTTGTTGATCGTATTTTAGTTTAGCATGTTTCCTTAATCTCTGATGACATATCATGGTCATTTTATAACTTCTTACAGTAGATTTCATATTGGTCCTTTCAATCTTTTAATGAGGAGGAACATAGGCTATGGTTCGGCAGTGTGAAAAGCCTGTGTAAATTGACCACATCTTAATAAGCCTGGGCCATACACTCTGCCCCAAGGCACTCAGTAAGCTTGAGAGCCTTGATTAAATGTATTAATTATGGATCTTCCATCTTGAATTCATCCTCATACTCCTCGGGCTCTGTGCACCAATGAATTTCAGAGCTAGCTCGGGCTCCATGCTATACGTGCTGATGACTGTAATAGACAGAGAGCAGAGCTAGCTCGGGCTACATGCTATACGTGCTGATGACTGTAATAGACAGGGAGCAGAGCTAGCTAGGGCTACATGCTATACGTGCTGATGACTGTAATAGACAGGGAGCTAGCTCGGGCTACATGCTTTACGTGCTGATGACTATAATAGACAGGGAACAAAGCCAAAGTAAGTTTTGTGTTACCTATTGTAGAATGTTCAACAGCTAATGGCGTATAATTGTCTTGACATCTATAATGAGCAAGATGCATGCAAAGTTGATGTATAGCGTATGTAATCATACATAACACTTGGAATCACATAGCAATAAAAAAAATGAAAACAATTGTATAACTAATAGGTGTCTGAATGTGCTGGACACTGACTGTGCTCTTTGTATGTTGTATGTATTTGTATGAGTGTAATTTTTCCTTAGTTTTCAACCAGTACTCTGTGTGCAGTATTCTGTACTTGTGCTTCATTCTAACCTCTCGAAGCTTGAAGTTGCTGAAGCATAATATGCCAGAGTTCTCCTGACACAGAGGGCCAACAGGGATGTTGCAATGGCCACACCAATGCCCCTTTCCCCCAAAATCCTGCTAACGACATTTATGTAACGGCATCAGCCAGCACCGCTGAATAATTGAGCAAAACTTGTGTAGTGCTGTGTGTGTGTGTGTGTGTGTAGTGCTGTGTGTGTGTGTGTGTGTGTGTGTGTGTAGTGCTGTGTGTGTGTGTGGTGCTGTGTGTGTGTGTGTGTGTGTGTGTGTGTGTGTGTGTGTGTAGTGCTGTGTGTGTGTGGTGCTGTTTGTGTGTGTGTGTGTGTTCAGGGCTGGGGGGTGGGTGTGAGGGGGGGCCTGTTTCTGTCTGAACTCATACTCTGTAGAGCCATGCCATGCTGGAGCTACTCACAGCCACCATCCCCTTTTTCATGAATAAAACAATCATGCCATCAAAAGCCTGGGAACGTCCCCCCCACCCCCACCCCACCCACTCACTTCATATCCCCCTTTTATTTCTGCAGCTCTCATTATCGTCAGAGTGCTATCTGCATTCTGCAACTCTGGTTCATGAGACAGCAGCGCTGCAATGGAGCCAGAGCAGAGAGGAGTGGAGGAAGGAAGCCTGTTAACGTTAGCATCTCCACGGCACTCAGTTTAAGGCTGCACTTTTACACAGCGCAGTATGTATTACCCCTCGATAATGGCCACATGTCCCAGGGCTCCTTTCAAAAACACTAGCCAAACAGCAACCTCAGCAGTAACCCACCCACACCCCCCACAGATACATACACACACACACATCATCCCACCCCAAAAAGAAAGAAAGAAAAAGAACACTGTAAGCGCATCAGCATTTTCCCTCCCTCACTTCTCACTCAAACTACTTTTCTTTCCTTCAAGCTTTTCTTTTTCTCTTTCTTTCTCTACCCCCCTCACTTTTTGCCCGATGGTTAGCCGTGACGCCACCTCAGGGCTCTTGGCCGACGTCCAGGCCCTCCTCACGAGCCCGGGCTTACCTGGGAGGGCTGAGTGACAAACAGGATGAGATCTGTGTCTCTCTGATGGGGTGTGGGGGGGCAGTGGATGAATGTGTGCTTTGATGAGCTCTGAGAAGCCTTTCTCTGGTTGACATGTTATGTGGGTTCCCTGTGCCTCTCTCTAACTCAAGATAGATCCCCTGGTAAGATTTGCTGCCCCTGCACTGTTCTGTGGGAATGTTGCGGATGTAACAAAGAGTCTTCTGTCTTATGAAGAGAGGCACAGCACTGAACTACATCCTGGAAGATTCTGGAACATGCTTCTGCAGTGCCCGCAGACATACAAAGCGATGCACTGATTATCCCGTAGGTATTTACATTCAAATGTTTCCAATCTAAAATCACTTATCACTAAATATTTACGATGAGAATCTTTGCCCTGATCACACATCTTTCACTGATTCTCCATGGGTGCTCCTCTATCCCTTGAAGCGTCTCTGAGTGTGTGAAACATTTCGGCCTCCGCTGGGTGCCTGCGGGCTTTGGATGAGCACAGGGTGAGTTGGGTCTGTTGTGTGAGGCCTTGCTGGAGCATTTGGAGCATTTGGAGCCCTCAGTGTGTCTGGCTGTGGCTCTGTACAGAGACAGAGACAGAGCGGGTGAGGAGCCGATTGCCAGTTACTGTGTGTGTGTGTGTCTGTGTGTGTGTTTGTGTGTGTGTTGGTGGGGGGGTAAAGAAGGAGAATGAAAGAGACGCAAAAAGCAATAAAGGATTTTTTTGCCCCCCTCAGTGTCATGGTTGCTTCTGCCCATGGGTTGTGAACTTGGATGGGGATGAATGAGGAAATGCATTTGGAGCCACAGGGGGCTTATGGGAGTCTCACTGTCCCACTCTAAATGGACCTGGCAGCATCTGCATGCCATTCACCACACACACACACACACACACACACTCACGCACACACAAACACAGGCACACAAACGTACACATCCACAGTGGGCCGGCATGTATTAAAGAAAACCTGAGAAATCATATGAAGGAAATTAATGGAAGAACTGTGTATAAAATGAATGCTGAATAAAGTCATGAATATGATACCATTGATTGCTTTGTTACTCTTCTAAGAAAATATGTGTTAATGGTACTTCTCTGTGTGTGTGAGCGCACATGCTTATGCATATCTGCATATGTGCTTGTCTTTATGTGTGTCTGTCTGTGTGTGTGTAATTTGGCTGTATGTGTGTCTGTGTGCGTGTGTGTCTGTGTGTATTTGTCCTTGCCTCCTCTCCTATTGAGCTGAACTCAATAATCCCTGCCAGCCCTCATCAGTCCCATTCTCCTGTATCTCTGAACTGCGGCCTGAGTGAACATAGCGCTGAGCTGAGCTCAGTGCGGGTCGTGTAAATAGCTGCGGGTATTTTTGGCAAAGGTCTGGGGCTGCTGACGGAGGCGAGCGCGCTGGTTAAGGGGTCCCACCACAGGGGGGTGGGGGGGTTTAGGGGGAGCTGGGGGTCACGCAGGAAGTCTCGTGAGACGGCAGAGGAAGTGTGTAAGCTGAGCCACGGGACGGAGAGGGCAGGAAGCGAGTGATGGATGAAAGGCAACCTGCAGCTGAGGGAGAAGTTAATACACAGTCACTCACTGGAGGAAGAGATGGGGGGGGGGGGGGTAAAGTGAGAGGGAGAGAGAGAGAAGGGTAAAGTGAGAGGGAGATAGGAAAAAAGACAAAAGGGTTAGAATGTGATACACAATCATTCACTTGAGGGGAGAGAGAGAGTGAGAAAGAGGTTGAGCGGGAGAGAGAGAGATAAAGGGAGAGTATTCCAGTGAGCAGTAAATGAGAGATTTGGTGTGTGTGGGGTGGGGATGGGGTGGGGGGATTCAGTAGAAAAGAGCTGAGTGGACAACTCTCCCCAAAGCGTCATCAGTCCTGGGAATGAGAACCCAGAACTCGGTGAGAATCACAGGCAGTTACAGAGCCAACTGAAACAACCACTTGGCCTGTAAGTGGGTGTGTGTTTCTGCCTTTTGTTTATATGTATGCATATGTGTGTGTGTGATGCATGTGTGAGTGTCTCATCTATGTTTGCACACTGTAATTTGTTGATCATATATGTGTATCTCGTTGTGTGAGTACTTGTTTGTCTGTTGTTTGAGTGTGAGCTGTAGGACTACTGCTGCTCCCGCCTGGATGGTGACTGTAACTGGTGTGTGTGTGTGCTGTGGGACTACTGCTGCTCCCGCCTGGATGGTGACCGTCACTGGTGTGTGTGTGTGCTGTGGGACTACTGCTGCTCCCGCCTGGATGGTGACTGTCACTGGTGTGTGTGTGTGCTGTGGGACTACTGCTGCTCCCGCCTGGATGGTGACTGTCACTGGTGTGCCAGCTCAGAGCTCAGAGGTGGTCTCTCTCTCAGGCCCTCTGGTGTAGCCCCGTCTAGACAGGTGCTCCGTGGAGCTGGCTCAGGGGCAACAGCATCTGCTGCTGACAGGGAAGCTCACCAGAAACATACAACACCTGCCCCCTCCCTCCTGCACCCCCCCCCCCCCCCCCCCCCCCCCCTCCACACACACACACACACTCTCTCTCCCAGAAAGCACTGACTTTTAGATTCCGCAGATGCCTCTTGGTTCTGTTTAATAATAGACCAGGAAGCTCTCCGTTAACGTCTCAATTGAGGGAGAAAACAGCTAACTCTGTGCTTGAACTGTGAACTTACATGTGTCCTCTCACGTGGGTGCTACGGTCAAACGGGCGACCCTGAGGAGTCACAGAGGTGAACGTGAGATGAGACCAAAGAGACTTTCCCATGGGAGAGCACCCAGGGACACCACCAGTGCCTTTGAAGACTGCCTACAGTATATAACCTTGAAAGCGTTCATAAAAGCCCAACTGCTTTCAATTCATTAAACACTTCTGAGGAAAGGGTATAAATAGATTGTGATGTATTAAATAGCATGGGATGTACTTAATCTGGCTGCCCTATGGAGTGACGGTAATGCACCAAGCTTATTAAAGAGCGATGATGGTGTGACAAGCCCAAGCGATGCAGCCAGGCGTTTGGCTGACAACGCAAAAGGCGTCTTTATCCTCTCTGTCAGGCAGAGAACAAACCGCGAGCCCTGGCTTCCTGGAAGCATCCCAGAGAGAAGTAATGAAGTGTCTGTGATGCTTTATTCACATCGTCATCCTCCTCTTCCTCCTCCTTCCTCTTCATGACCGGCTATAATGAGGAAGGCGTCCATAATTAATTTGGGAGTTAATTAATTTGGGGGTTATGGCGGGTTACGGGGTGGCAGGCAGGGTTGGCAGAGGTTTTCTGAGTGGCACTGGGGGCGGAGGAGGTGGCACCGTGCCACTGCGCCCTGTGCCACGTGGAAAGCAGTGGGCACGAGGGAGATCTTAACAAGCGCTGACTGCCCCGGGGAGATAAGCCTGTTAGTGCTCCCTCCATTAGGTCTCTAAGAGATGACCGGGGCCGGTCAAGCACAGGCAGAGACTGGTGTGGGATGGCCACTGGATGTAAATAAAGAATTTACAGTGAAGCAATTGTAAGTGTGGGATACGGTAAAAGGGGCTGATACAGCCACACACACACAGACAGACAAAGAGATAGCGAGAGAGGGAGGGAGAGAAAGAGCGGATGACAAAGATAGAAAGACTTAATATAGTCAGATAGTTGATTTCTACCATTATTAAACATTACTTGAGTTATGGTTGTTTCATAATGGTGGAATTTCTTTTTTTACATCATATGTATAAATGCATAATGCAAGGTGTATAGACAGGAACACTGTCGGGACACAGTCAACCAGCTGCAGGGCTTGGCCTTGAGCAGGGATAGACAAGCATCTATGAAACTTGAGGAAAATGAATGCCATTAACAGTAATATGAATAAACACTAACCACTAAACAGTATACTCTAATCAAATCTTGAACCTCATAAATGTCTGGTCAACTGACTGCATGTCCTGCAAGTGTTGCAGCTCCTGTTTCATCAAGACATCTAATCCCCCAGTGTTGCATGGCCAGTGACCTTACTGGGTCGCTCTCTGGGCCCCACTTTTTTCACCTTTCACCAGGCTGTCTTCAGTATTACATTGCCTCTCTCTCAGCCCGGGATTAACGTTTAATTATAGCGCCCGACAAACACGGGGCTCTGCTTTCTCTCCACCACACTCTGCATTCTCACAGGGCAACAGCTGCAGTGGCTCGGCAGACAAACTGAAGAAAGACACGACAGGCACGGCTCTCTCTCTCTCTCTCAGCCGTCACATTAGCACTTGTGTGTGAAAACGGCACCGGAGCCCACAGCATGCCCACTCGCTCACACCCCCCAGCAAACACTCTCCCGTGCAGGCAGCATTTTACAGGCGTCTGGGGAGGGGGGTAACACAATGCCTCCGGAGCTTGGGCAGTGATATCATTCATTGGGCTCTGAACTGACAGTCCTCCATCCAGAATCCACTCCCCTCTTCTCCACTCTGCCCAGCTAAGCATTAAAAGGGGTCTGCTGTTGCTGCATTTTACCAGATCACTGCACGCTGCGGGGATGGGGGGGGGTGTGGCGTGGTAATGCACAGGTCTGGAGTATTTATGACCCTTTCACTTGTCTGCCCTGCCCGCTTGAGTGAGATGTGGTGGAGTGCTTTAGTGAGGGGGGTTTGTTCATCGTGCGGATCAACTTCGTGACAGCAGCAGGCGGGATTTGCATACAGGATGGGGGTGGTTTTAGAGACACAAGTAGTACTAGACAGGTCATAGCACAGACCCCGTGACCATTATTGGTGTTTATGACTGGCGGACTATTTATGACTTGCTTGTTGAGGAGGACATGTGATAAAAGTGTGTCCATTGTGTCTGTAATGGTGCCCTCAATGTTTACCCCGGTACAGCAGCACAGACATGTTTATGTGCAGATCTCATATAACTTCAGCCTCAGAGTTCAGTGCTTGTCAGGTTGCCCAAAACTTTCATTCCTATGCCTTGAAGCAGTATATAGAATTTACTTTTTTCCCGCTGTTGGGTTCACACATTATTTACCACACATAGGCCGCAGCCTTCAACTGTACATTATAGCCTGTGTTTAGATGACTTCCTCACAGTACTGCTCCACTAAGTTCATTATCTTATTGTGAAACAACAGCCCACAGCCAACCAGACTAAACACATGAGCTCATGAACACTACTACGACTACTACCACTACACACACATGCAGGCAGTGCTAGCCATTGGCCGACATCCCAGTGAAGTGCTACATGGAATAACAGTAACCAGTGCTCTCTCCCTTCCTGGTCCCCAGCGGATTCAGCCTCCCTCCTCTCCCCCGCTTCTGCCTGCTTGAGCCGGGGGCAGTGGGCACAACTTCATCTGGCCTCAGTCTCACCCCCCCCCCCCCCCCCATCACCCTGCCTGGCTGCCAGCGATAAGGCTCAAGGGCCTTATATAGTACACAAAACGGTCGTGTCGGATGGTTGGACAGTGGGCGGGCGGCCGGATAGTACGTACTAGTTAGCATTTGTGTCCCTTTATAGTACTCCAACGGCTGTGGGTGCTGAAAACAATTCTCTTCCACAACAGTAGGGGGAGTAACGGTTTAAGTCCCGAAAGACAAGCTACCCCATGACGTCTTTGTGCGATGGAAATCGTTAGTTGGCTTTACCTCTCCTCCACAACAGTCAATTTCTACTCTCCCACCAGCTGCCACTACTCAAATGCAACAGGTGTCAGCAGATACACAATATTGTGACTGTGTCTAATGCTATATATACACCTGATAGGGCAAACTTATCTTTATCATGGGAGAATGCGGGGGAGTAAAATGCTCCCGAAGTAGATTACATGTTTTTAACTTCGGGGTTAATTCCCTTTCGTCTACTGCTGGCTAGTTAATACATAGCCTACAGACAGCCGGAAAGGTTAATAAACAGAATGAAATAGCTACACATTACACACTATGTTTTAATAAAACCCACGTTACTCACATACTGGTTAACACTGTTTGTTACAGCACATAAACGTTTGTCGCTACATCCAAACTGCGTCACCGTTGTCCCTCCCTGTATCTGCTCCAGCCGCACCATTTTACTTGCAATGTGAATCATTGCCATTTGTTGCACCTTAATCATTGCCATTTGTTGCACCTTAATCATTTTCTACAAACATGATATGCGGTGTAGTAAACTGAGACTCTATTCACTACTGCACAAAAACTAGACACGTTTGCAACGTTTGAAATGAAGTAGGTAAAACAACTTTCGCCAATATCTCCGTAAGGGAGATGGGTTGTGTGCTCAAATTTCCTGGGATCAAAGAAATTCATGTATTCATGTGCAGACTAAAAATCACTTCTCAGGATTTCTGCGCATGCACGTTATTTCGGGTGTCTCAACTGTAACTAATACCACTGTCATATGAGTTCAGTAAAATACGGAGCAAACACAGTTTTCTACCGTTGTTGAAACACATCTTTAATTGCCTTCGCTCATGCTGGTTCTCTGGCAGTAGGCTACTTGGGCCGGCTCATGTATTGTGATATACAGGGAATAGTTTTCAAGGAAAGGATCTGCGCCTTTGACAGTGGCTGTTATGCATATACATATATGGATATAAAGGTAATGAAACAGGAAACGCTAGGTCCAGAAATGTTAGTTTCCGGAGTTGATGTCGTATGGAAATGAGGTTGTAGTGTGCCAATCACGGCCAAGGAGTATCCGTCGCCATGAGCGGACCGACAGAAATTTTTGCGGGGACACGGAGAGCTGTCCGACGTCTCTGGAGAGCACGGAGAGGGCGTTTCAGCTACCGGAGAAGGCGTTTCACTTACCTGAAGGCGTTCCTATGTGCCCAAAAACGTGTCGTACGGAGTAGCATAAAAATGCCTTCAGTGCCCACTATGGGGTGGGGTGGGGGGGGGGGCACACTAACAGCTTTTCTCAGGCTGGTACTGAAATGCCTTGCCTACCCCCCTGACTCATGCCCCCCCCTCCCTTCACTTACCACTGACTAGCCTGACCTCGCTTCAACTCTGCTCAACATTGTTCCCTTATTCACCCCCTAATGTGAGCCCACTTAAATGCACGTACACACACACACACACACACACACATAAATGCACGTACACACACACACAAGTGCACGTACACACACACACACACACACACACACACACACACACACACATGAATGAACGTACATACACACACACACAAAAATGCACGTACACACACACACACACACACACACACACACACACACATGAATGCACGCACTCACACAAAAATTTTCACTCACAGTCCTAAAGGACAGTGAATCCACCCGCTGACACTGTAGACATTAGCACTGCTCAACACATCCCTACTCAACACACTTTTTTTTGTCAGTCATCTCCTATAAAACTTCACCAAACACATACACACATACACACACACGCACACGCACAAGCACACACAAACACACACACACACACAAACACATACACATATACACACACACACACACATACACACACAAATACACACGCACACACACACAAGGACAGTGAATCAACTCACTGGTGCATTCAGTATATTCACACTAAACTACTCTCCCTCAGGGACAACAACCTCGGCACTTCACACCACAAACCCTGCATCCCCCTACCGATTCACAGCTCTAAAAAGACACACACACAGACAAACACACATCCCTACTGAATATTATCTACATGCAACACATCATTCTCGAGTGGCTCTCGCCCTCCTTCCTTCCATCTATCTCTCTCTGTCTATTTCTCTCTCTTTTTCTGTCTCTCACCCTCTCCTCCTGTCTGAACTTAGGCCTGTGCTCTCCAGCAGTATGTCCAGCTCTAACACACATAGACCCACACAGTCATTGATGGTTAGGGGGAGGACACGTGCAATGGCCACACCTCCCACTGATTAATGTTGTTGTTGTTTATGGTTTAAGCAGAGAGATGGATGACCGTCTGCAAAAATGGCATAGATGTATAACTTGTACGATTAAGTACTTCAGGTCAGTGTTTTGCACTACAGAACAACAATTCTCGATAAGGGCAAAACAAACTTTGTAAGTCGCCACTCCAAAACTATCACTTACACTGATATGCCATGTGTACTTCAGTTTTTTTCTTGTTAAATGAATGGGACAAGGTTCCCCTTAGTCTGTTATTTTAAAACTGAACCATTCCCACAGTGGTGATTCATGTCCCCCGCCCATACACACTCACACACACACATTTTGAGGAGGTGGGCAGACAGAAACACACGCTCTCTCTCTCACACACACACACACACACACACACACACACACACACACACACACACACACTTTGGGGAGGTGTGCGGACAGACACACACACACACTCTCACACACACACACACACACACACACACTTTGGGGGGGTCGGCAGACAGGCACACACACGCAAAATGAATGAGATAGGCTGGCGTCTAAAGGGCATCTATATTTGTGTCACAGTGAATGAGTGGCTCTGTGTGCTGGTGTGGTCTCAGTCCAAACACACTGCTGAGTTGGAGCTGACCCATCCAGGTGGCTGAAAGAGGCCTACAGGATTGCATCAGCACAGACACAAATATACTCACATATAGATATATAATGACTGTGTCATTCATGCACAAATATACACACACATACACACACACAAACAAACGTAACCTGCATTGTATAAACAAGCACAGTCCTGCACCAGACTCAAATTTGCGACCTTGGACATGGGCGATGGGCGCGCTAGCAAGGAGGCTAAAACCCATGGGTGCTAGTGTCTGTCGCAAGCATGTCTCTTACAGTGTTGGGGAGTAAGTTTACTCAATGCACAGCACTGTACACACTGGCTACTGTTACACACACAAACATACACATACAAGCATGTGCCCATTCAGTATACACACCTAAGCACACACACAATTTATGTTTCTTATTATTAAGTTCATTCTCTTTTTTGCCTTTCTGTCTTTCTCGTTTTCACAGTCTCCAGTATTTTGCCTGTCACACACACATTTCTTTATCCCCAACTCTCTCTTCCTTGCTCCCTCCCTCTCTCTCGCTTTCCTTCCTGCTCTCTTTCCAACCCTAATTCATACACACACACACACACACACACACACTCATACCCACAAAGATGTGAGTTTTTATGAGCGCCCTGACGTAGCCGGACTGGAACATGTGTTTTTCATCCACTCACGTGTGTGGCTCTGGCCCAGCTGACGCCAAACGCACTCACACACACACACACAGACACACATACACACACACATTATAGTCTCCACTGTGCCGAACAAATCAGAACCACACGGAGAACAGTCTCTCTCACACACAGAAGCACACCCACTAACCTGCAAAACATTCACAGACACACACTCAAAGAAATACACCCATCAACCTAAAGACACAGGTACATTGCTTCTGTGTAAAAAATACTAACTACATTTTTGTTTGGCTTTGTCACATATTCTCGTCATCACACTTTTGTTCTCTCTCTCTCTCTCTTACTCTCTCTAATGCCCCACCCAACACTGACACATTTTTGAAATTCTTGACTTTTAAAGATTTGGCTTTCTTTCATCAGTTGTCTACAATTACACAGTTGACGTAAAATCTGGCTACAAACCTACATAATATGATCTTTAATTAAAGAGAGATGCATATGAATGAGTGTGCAATGCCTTTTTTCCTTCTTTTAAACCTAAATCCAGTGATCAGCACTTCACTACACCCCTTGGTGTGCGCTACTTTTCCACTGTATAAAACTTGCATAAACCTTGGTTAATCACATTTTGTCACGTTTTGCATTGAATTTCACTGCTGTGTGTGTGTTATACAGAATAGCCTTTTTTGAATGAGTTTGTGTTTGTCTATGTGTATGTACAGGATGAGATGCTAACCCTAGTTTTCCCCCCTCTCTGTACAGTAAGATATGTGTGTGTGTGTGTGTGTGTGCATGTTGGAGTGTGTGTGAGTGTGTGTGTGCACGTGTTTGTGTGTGTGTGTTAGTGCGTGTCCAGTGCCGTGGAGGAAGCTGGGGGAGAGAATGGGGAGAGACACGGCACCTCCGTCAGGTCTCTGAGCTAATGGTGGCTGCACTGTCCTGCTGTCAGCTAAGATAACATCACTGTGCTCTGAATCCAGCAAGTCTGTTTGTTTATGTGTGCATGCACTTTTGAAATCTTTTTGGTGTGTGCGTTGGTGGGAGTGTGTGTGTCGTGTGTCTAATTTCCCTCACCCCAAACTCCTCACAGCTGATTACAGGAGAGGACAGCAAATTTGCTTCGGTTGTTAACAAATTTGTCCCTCTTGTCCAGCGGTAGACACCCTACGGTGTGATGCTCAGTGGCATGTCCAGAGCTTTTGACAGTAAGGGGGGTCGATGGGTGGTGTCAGTTCCCTAAAAAGATGTGAAACCCTTAGAGAAAAAACTCCATTAGAAAGCATCAAAATACGTGCCAGGCGAAAATCTATGGCGACACATTCTGGACTTCCTCCTGGTGTACACATTAGGCTGAATAGACAAAAATCTCTCTCTCTCAATATATATACATTTATTTATTTTTTGTTTCTATAATAACCCAGTTCTCATGGCCTGTCACGAGCATACATACATACATCTACTTTAACTGTAGTGGTCCCCCTCCCATCTCCTCCCTAAATCTATCTTTAATTAACTCATCCATCTCTCTAATCCATCATCCTGACACTAACCACTTATTCGGTTGGGCTGGATGGCTCTTCCAGATTCTTCATGTGAATTAGTGGAAAGAGGGTCTTGCTCGGACTGCCAAAATGCTGTTACGCTGCTCTAATTGAGCACATTCCTCAAAACTCCTCGACTGGGACCAGTCCTATTACCAGCCCCTCAAAAAAAAAAAACTTGATCAGTCTGCACATAATTGCAAACAACATTGGGCTTTGAGTGCTCTTGCCTACATGGTTAAACCTTCATCTAGAATATTCCATGGAAAAGCGTAGCTTCATGCCAAGCACCAGCTTATGGATCCCAGTTCCTGATGGTGTTTGTCACAATTTGGCACCTTCGGGCCTCTAGAGGACACCAACAAAAAAAACTCTTGCCTTTTCTGTATACATGTGCTTTTGTTTACGTCCTGTTTTGCCTCCATTGATTTCACCTGCTAGGTGATTGGTCACATTTAGGCTTGACACAAGTTCCCTAGTCAAGTTTACAAGTCCCAGTTTCCTTGTCTCCAGCCGCCTATAGTCCTAGTCTCCTGTCGCATTTCTCATGGGTTTTGTAAGTTTGCGAATTATAAGCCTCTTGTTTTGCTGTTTTTGCCTGACTCGTTTTTGAATCTTCTTAGCATTATAACCTTTTCTGTGTTTTTGGATTTTCCTGCACTTGGGTCCTCCTACTACTTTGCTCAACGAGCTCCTCATTAAACAAGAGAACCAGCGGCCAGGGTTCGATTCCCGAAGCTGGCCCTAACAGAAAGACACAGCCAAGAACAAGACAAAAGACCAGGTATAATTACTCATGTGACCTATCAGCTCGCAGGAAAAACAGAGACAGGACGTAAACAAAAGCACATGCACACACACAAGCCAAGAGTCGTTTGTTGGCAACCTCTAGAGGCCCGAAGGTCCCAAATCGTGACAGTATTATACCAAGCAACATTATGTCCTTGGCTGTTTTGAGTTTATTTCAGCACCCGCGTCCTCCTGTGCGTGTGACTTCACAGGACTGGCTGCTGATTGGCTGAGTGAGCTCCCTCAGAGCGAGGTGTCAGACGGTAGCGACAGAAAGTCTCGGTCGTGTTACGTGTGCAAACTCGCCGGCAGGGCATTGATCCACGCTCTCGTGTGCCAGGGCGCTAATTCACTGACTGCTGACTGCAGAGCTCTCTGTTAATAGAGGACTCCATTCTGCCTAGATGCATCAGTCCAGGAAAAGACCTTTCCACCCTCTAACAAACACACACACACACTCACAGACGATGACAAAAGTACACACACACTAACACTCTTTCTCTCTCTTTTACACACACACACAGATATCTTCTCACACACACCCATACATACTCATGTACACTCTCTCTTTCACACCCACAAACACTCCCACCTCTTAGCAGCTGTCTCATCAGTCTTATGAACTGCACTGTCCCTAGGCACCGGTCACCCCTTTAGCAAGACTCTGCTGTGCGACTCCACACTTCCCCGTTAAGCCACATGCTGCTTACAAAGCAAGTGCCTGCAGCACTGCCGCCAGATACTCCTGTCGCCTGCAATGGAGAGGGCGGAGGTCACAGAGGTCGTGACACCAAGGGGGAGGTCCCTGTGGGAAGAAGTGAGAGGGAAGACCTGAGTCTTACAGCTGTTGAGGGTGAGAGGGTGATTGTGTGTGTGTGTGTGTGTGTGTCTAGGTTCTGTTCGATTTTGCTTTTACTGGCATATGTGTGTATGTGTGTGTGTGTGTATGCCCAGGAAACTGAATATTTGTATGTTCACCTTCATGTGAATATGTGTGTATGTGTGTGTGGGACAATTTTCTGAGAAGCAGTCCTTTGGCTGCATTCCAGTCCTGACCTTAAGCAGGTTTGGTGACTCAGACACTCAAAGCCACATTCACCCAGCAAAGACAGCTGGAGCCCACGAATACTTTCCCTGTGCGGGGCCAGAAAGAGTCCTCTCCCTCAGCACATTACACACAGGACACAGCCATTAGTGTCGCCTCCTTCCTGCCCTGGTTGGCCTCTAGTGGATTGATAAGGCCTCTGTCCTCAAAAAGGTTAGGGTCAGTGGATGGCACTTTGGGCATTACTGAGCATCAGTGCCAATGAAACATTTCTCTACACATAGGTTTACAAATAAACCACAACTCTACACATAGGTTTACAAATATACCACAACTCTACACATAGGTTTACAAATATACCACAACTCTACACATAGGTTTACAAATATACCACAACTATACACATAGGTTTACAAATATACCACAACTATACACATACATACTTTTACAAATATACCATACACACCCGAGCAGACATCCGACACACACACAGAGCCCTTTATCTCAAAGTTACAATTTGGTATCAGTGCCAATGAACCTCTCCCACCCAGCTTTAACTATATAACTATACAGCACGCACACACACACACACAAACACACACACACACACTATTCACATGAGCCAATAACTACTGACTAACTACAACCACTACCCCTCCAATAACTTTATCTCTACACCAGACTCTCCTGATCTGCTGATAACACTCTTTCTTTTACCCCCTCCACATCAACCCAGCTGACCCCATGGCTGTTATTACGGGGTATTTTCACAGGCCGCTTCCATAGTAATCCCCCTTGTCTCTCCCCTCGGTCTCCCCAGAGATGAGGTCAGGAGCAGGGTGGGACAGTGTCTCTGTGGCTCCTGCTTTTGGAGTGGAGTCCCAGTTCACTGGGATTAGTGACAGTGGGTCTACAAGAGACAGACAGGGGGGTGTGGTGGGGGGATGTATGCATGAGTGTGCGCAAACACACACACACACACACACACATACAGACATGCACAATGTAAAAATGTAACTTCAAGAACGCTAAGACATCTTCACAAACACAAGAAACAACACACATCTACTTGTGATTGCATTTGTGTGTATGAGCTTGTGTGTGTGTGTAGAGCTGAGGCAGGTCAGCAGATCAGTGTACAAAGGGCTGATGCGTTGTGACAGTGTTGTAGCAGGGATCGCTGTTCCGTGCAGCAAACACCGCAGCCATTCACACGGGGATCTCACCCATTCCAGTGGCCCAGACAGGGTGTTTGCTTATGTGTGTATTTGTGGGTTGATTGTATGTGAGTGTGTATGTGTTTTATGTTTGTGGAAGAGCTAGAGTGTGTGTGTTGGTGTCTGAGTGTGTTCGATTAAGTCTCTGTACGCACAGGCATGTGTGTTTTAGATTCATTATGTATTTGCTCTTATGCATGTTATCATCTGTGTAGGTATGTCCAGTGCAATAGGGCAATACAGTTTCATGTGTATGTTAGTGAATATGTGTATAAGATTTTTTTTTATTTAAAGGTGTCAGACTCAGTGTTTGGATGGTAGATAGCTCTGTCTTGTCACGCTCATTTTATTTTTCTGTCTCCTTTTAAATCCCCTAGGGTGATCTCTATCTTTCCTCCCTCTCTCTCTCTCTCTCTCCACTCCCCCTGTATCAACATCTCCCCCTGTGCTGTCCCACCCTTCATCCTACTGCCCCTCTCTGTGGTATTTCCGGGCCGCTCCAGCTCCAGTGGGTCCTGTGCTTTCCTCAGTGGCCGCATGTCGAGGTCCTCGGCATGGGGAAAGTCTGTGGCATTCCTGGGTCACACTCTGACCCCGCCACAGAACCCTCTGACAGCCTCGGGGCTTCTGGGCTGCCCAGAGAAGCTGGGGGAGGGTGGAGGCTAAAACACATGTGCACACACAAACACACAATAGCACATACGCACAAACTTGTGCACACACATATACACATATGCACACACACACATACACACTAGCACATACTCACACACAAACACACACTAGCACATACTCACACACACATACACACTAGCACATACCCACACACACACTAGCATAGACGCACACACACAAAACAGACACGCTCAGACTTATACCAATGTTTCGACCAGGGTTCAACCAATGTTGATTTTATGTCTAAAAGGGTCAACCCGCATTGTCTGACTCGGCTTCGCGATTCGGCAAGGGTCGGTTTCAGTGGCAATGGCACGACCCGGGTTGCTACCAAATGGGCTGGTACAAATTAGTTTATTATACCACCTTCCTCTGGCCTCTGGGTGACGACAATAAATCATATCCAAAGTATTTTTATTCACCTCACTCCTTTTCCAAGTCCATATTACCAGAATAAGTAGCCTAGGCTATATTTTATGCATGGTTCCGGTTAGCATAAATGGCTAATTGTTTCTTATAATGTTTAGAGCTTCCAGTGAATCACTTTATCATTTCTTATTGAAAACCCAGCGTCAAAACGAGACTGGTGGTTATTTTACATGAAGCCCCGATGCTTCAGAAAATGCATGTTAAAATTACATTACCAACAACTGAAATCAAACTTGCATTAGCCAGTTTGGTAATGCTATTCCATCTACCTGGTATAGCTCAATTAGCTCCCTCTGCAGCTTGCATCCCTGGGTTGTGATGACCAGGGATTAACCCGTGTTGACTGTCTTGGTTTGAATGGACAAAAGAAGGGTTGAATATTGACAAAAATAACCCTGGTCCAACCCTGGTCTATTGGTTTAAAAGAGACAAGCACAATCATACCCGTGTTGAAACATACCAAACACAGAGGTACACTCACACAAACATTGGCACAAACGTGTGTGCACATATAGATACATAAACATTACCACAACATAAACATACATTCAGTGCACACAATCATACAAGCACAGACACTCACACATAAACACAAAAATCACACACATCCACTGTGATAAATACCACGCACACATATTTCCACCTGCTTTGACAATCAACCTCACCATGTGTGTGTGTGTGTGTGTGTGTGTGTGTGAGCTGTATGCTCCACCATCCTGCTGTGACACTACTTTAGGCAGAGCTTTTAAATGTGACGCAGCCTTCTAGAGGGGTCAAGAGAGGGCAGCTCTTCAGCAGAATCATGATTTGATTCCTTTTTTATTGTTGTTTAGCTGAAGGCCTCTTCTGGAAAATCTCAGATCTTAACCTGATTAAATGAAATTGGAAGTGTTGACATGAGAACAGCCCTGGGGATGCTGGGGAGTCTTTGTTCAAGTGCTAATTAGTGTCGTCAAGTGACATACATCATTACATCAATAGCTCATAAGACTACCCTCAAAGAACCCCCTCCTTTACTGAAAGACTATTGTTTAGTGGATAAAATGAGATTAGACAGTGTTACATTTAGATGCATTCATCCAGTACATTTGAAAAAAAAAATACAACCCACGGATGGATTCCCTTGTAAATGAAAGGTTGGAACGGAAAATCACCTCTGAAACTGAGTTTGGGTAGAGGCCCAGTCTCCAAATGGAACATGCATTTCTCTAGACCCAGCGCAGCCGCTGTATTGGGTTGAGTGCAGTTCAATCACGGCCCGCCCAGCCCGCCGCATTCCTAGAACTGCCGGGCTTCACGCCAAAACTCAAACCATCCTCCGGCAGCAGAGGTCACCAGGGCCGTGCTTCTCCTCTCCGTAACTGAGGTCACATGTCTTATTTTCCCACAAACCTCTGCACTGCTCGACCCATAAATCTTACCGGGGTTGTGTGTTTGTGGCTCCGAGGCCGACTGCGTTCTCACCTTGGCCGTGTGAACGAGGAGCACGTCTGAGTGTCAGCAGGCTGCTTCCTCTCGTCCCTGAGGTGCTCCTGGGTCACAGCTGGAATGCCCCTGTCTCAGGCTCCGGGTTAACCTTATTTGCTCAGTGCCTGTTATCCTGTCCCTGATCCCTGATGGATACGAGCGGACGGGACGCGCCCTGGAAAGCTCTGTGGGTGCTTAAGATAAACACTAACTGGATAAGTGATAAACGAGTCAGGGGATCTCGAGATAATTACATTTGGTCATTAGGCAGGCGCGCTAATCAATAGCTAAGTACAGTATGGTGGAGGTGAAGGGTTATCATGTTTGTCAGTACATGTGCTCACTCTGGGATGATTGAACCTCTGACCTTGATGATGCTGGAGTACTTCCCCGATGAGTGGGTGCTGATGTGGTTTTGTGAGGGATGATGGGAATGTCTTATCCAGAATGACACACTTCTGAGGTGTGCCACGGAGGCCTGTGTTCTGTATATAAAAAAAAAGACTTTTAAATAAATCATCTCCTCCCTCCCTTCCATGAATTTTCACAATACTGGAATTACCTCAGCGCTTGTGTCAATGGTAATGGAATAAAACAGGCATCTCTCACACCAAAAAGCCATTCCTCTTTATCACACTGTATATTGTAGTTTGAACCAACCACCAGAAGCAATATACATATTTTTCAGCATGTTCACATCATGCTGACCTAGCACCTTAAGCAGGGGCGGTTGAGGACATCCTACAGTGATTTAAAAAAGGCCGTACCCCTACCCACTCCATCCATGGCAATACAGCAACATCCCATAATTGGCTTTGGCCAGGTGGGGCCTGATCCAACCTCAGAGCTCATTTGTTTCCCTCTGAGCTTTATGACCCCATCACATCTATTACCACCACAGTGTCTGTAAATGAAGTATGGATTGATGCCCTGTGCTCTGCATCACTACTCCCCTGGGAGTATTTGTTTCCCAAGTAGAGTTATGGTGCTCTGCGGTTATACCGTGCCCCATTTGATCCGCGTGGCTTAGCAGGCTGGTCTCGGTGTCATTGTTTAAAATTTATGTCTGGACCAGATGTTTTTTGTACAATAAAGGGTTTTCCCACATCTACTTTATATGGTAATGAAAGGTTAGTAGTTATATCAAATGTGTAACACCAGTGGGCAAATATCACACAGGAAAGGGTAGGGGACAGTTATTCACTCCTACAGAAACAGTGGAGGTTTACAGAGCTATGCACATGAGTGTGTGATGGAGCAACCTTCTATGCCTCTCTGTCTTCACATTTATGTGAAATCTGCCAAGTTTTCCCCTGAAATGAATCTCTCTGGACAGTGAGAGAGAGATGGAGCGAGAGAGGACAGAGAAAGAGCACCCCCTCTCCACAAAGAGCCCATGTTAACTAGCAGCTGGGTAATAATTGGGGCCAGTATGACAGATGGAATCAGGTACAGCAGGAGTACTGAAGAGGATGCAAAAGCTGCCATCACTGAGCATTTACACAATCACTTCTGACAGGTCACAAGAACAGCCCCGGACCCATGGACACGAGGAGGGAGAGAGGGAAAGAGAGAACGAAAGAGGGAGAGAGAGAGAGAGGGAAAGAGAGAACGAGAGAGGGAAAGGGACTGGGGCATTGACTGTAAACACATCATCTGCTTCTTCTTCTTCAGGAAGAGCTCTTGCACTGAGAGTGCAGGCACACATTGCTGTGCCTTAGGTCTGTGAATAGGCCTCAGGTGATGTAGTGTATCTGATGGGGTAACTTAAGTGTAACTTAGAACTGTAATCCCAAGTCATACATTTTAGGGAAGACTTGAGAGCCAAATACCCTTCACATGTGCATGTAGGCATTCGTTATTGAATACCGACCTACAAAACACTTACACCCACACACACATTTGCTCAAAAACACCCACAACCACATGCATACACACACAATACAATCACAAACCACACACACACATTCATTCAAACAAAAAAACCCACACAAATCTGTGCCTTTAAATGACACACACACACACCCACAAACATACATCTGTGCCTGTAAATAACATACACACACACACACACATCTGTGCCTGTAAATGACACACACACAAACATACCTACTCACACACACAAAGGCACACGCTCCAGACCTTGAGCCCTGCTCCTATGCTATTGACATTAACTAACAGGGGGGCAGTTTATGGGTCCTTATCTCCTCCGCGGAGGTCACCCGGCAGAGGCACCTCAGGACCTGGTGGTGAAGCCTGCAGAAGGCTCATAACGATGGTCATCATCCATTACTGCGTACTCCACTGAAGGGCACCATAGACATGTAATGGCACCATAGACATGTAATGGCTCAGCCTGGAGTGGAGTGCTTGCAGGATCAGGAGGGGGTTAAAGAAGCACAAAAGACTGAGGGCATTAGCAGTCCTCTGTATGGGATGAGAAGTACAAAAGACACCTCCCTTGTTTTTTTTTCTTCTGCCTGGTCAGTGTATAAAATTGTTGTGATAATTATATATTACAAAAATAAATACATGTAAATGAATATCAGAGGACTAAATATTCTTGGCTGCCTTCCAAAACGGTTTAACTGTTGTTAAATAACGGTTCTCATTGCTACATAGTACTACTACATATGTTTTGTTTGGTTTCCTAAGTTTTTTAATGAGACTGGGATATTGCAATAAAAAATTAAAAACAGCTAAAAAAAAATGCAAGGTGCACAAATCAGATATATTGGTTTTCTGTCTCAATATTCTGATGTAAATTGAAGTCCTAAAAGGAAACAAAACAAACAAAGCATCATCCACCACAAAGGTCTATCAAAAAAGGGATACGATCTCGCTGTCATTCTAACCAGTGAAAGACCCATGATGAGAACAGCAGCCTCATCTGCTGGTCACTTCATTACCTGCAAATAATTATCAGCAACACCAAAAGCACCCCTAGTCTTGAAACCCTAGTGATAGGAGCACTTACTGTATGGTTTCCATTTTAGTCTGCCTTTGGAGGCAGCACACTCCCAAAACCCCTTCACAAACAGACGCATAAACACACACACACACACACACATGAACACATACACACACATATACACATACACAGAGACACAGACACACACATAAACACATACACACACACATAAACACATACACACACACACACAGAATAGACCCCCCCACACACACACTCTGGCTCTCGCAGCAGATGCTCTCCTTCTTCCTTGCAGGGGCCCCTGCCGTATTCAGGAGCGGGCAGCTGGAGTATGCCGAGGGCCCACAGGGGAGGGGGGTAAAGGGTGTGGGGGTGTGTGTGGGAGGGGGGTAAAGGGTGTGTATGGGAGGACGAGGATGGCGAGGTGCATGTTTGGGGGGGGGGGGGGGGGGGCAGTGGGGGGTGTGTTGAATAATCTGGCACACTTCTGCACTAGAGGGAAGGGACCCCTGAGGCTATCAGACTTCTGATCCACACAAAGGCCGGCAAAGGGGCTGGCAGTTGGGGGATGGTGCAGGGGGCTGGGGGTTGGAGGGGGGAAGAGAGAACAGAATGCTGGACCCTCTTCCCTAGGGTATGACAGGCGGAAGAAGGACAGACAGCCGGCCTTGGGGTTCATATTAGCATGCCTGTGTACAGTTGGTTTTTGGGGAAGAGGCCTGTAACTGTGGGTACCGGGAGTTCTTTTATTCAGAGATCCCACAATAATCACATTGAGAAGACCCCTTACTGTGCCGGCCTCGCTTGTTTATACTGAACCAAACAGAGGTGGCATGATGATGCCCCAATGTGTCCTTTTACGTGGCAATCTGGAGTTGCGGAACCAGAGGTGTGACGTTTAAAATAGCATCTAGCTTCACCCATAAAGCTGCGATTGAGACCACTTGGAGCTCGGTTATTTCCAACTCGTACCTCACTTGAAGACGTAGCCGACCCCGGTTTCAGTGAATCGTGTCATTTAATCGGCTTGACATAGTTTTCAATATGGCTACAAACCTCAGAGCCTAACAGAGACCTTGACTATGTCAAAGGTTAAAAACCTTGTGTGAGAAATTCCTAGAAAAAGCAGTGTGTCAAAAGGAACCAGAAAAAATTGTACATAAGATAGAAGGAAAATCCACTTATGAGTCATCACATCGCAATAAAGTCAGAGCTGGGAAATATCACGTGGACGTCTTAAAACGCGTCATAACAACTGCGTCGACCTGTCCCGTTGTGTGCCCTTGGCATCAATGAGAGGTGCGGTGCTGATTCAGTTGTCACTTCAGGGGATGTCGCACACTTACTGTAAAGTACTGTAGGCTGTTAACTGACTGTTTCGTTGTCAAAACACAAATATCCTGTTTAGGGATAGCTACATTTAGTTTTGCCCGGCATGTTTTTATTTTATATATTTCTTTATACTGTCTACTTACTCTATGCTAGCACTTTCCTGCAATGTATATAATTGCCACCATAGACATTTTTTTCTGTCCCACTCTACTTACACTTGCAACAGTAACCCTATGAGCACACTGTATACCCACTAAGCTGTTTTGTATGTATCATGTATATACCATATGATGTTTGTATGTATTATGTACGTGTACCACGTGTATGCTGTGCATTTACAACTATCCTCCCCCCCTTCTATCTCTACACGGCCAACCTCAAGCAGATGGGTCTCCCCTTATGTGCTGCGGTTCTGCTTAAGGTTTCTTCCCAGGGAGTCTTTACTAGCTTGCTTGCTCTAAGGGGGTTTTAGGCACTTGGCTCTTTAAAGCACCTTGAGACAATTTCATTGTTTTGGCACTATAGAAATAAAATTGAATTGAATTAAATTAATACATTTTACCAGGCAAAAACCTGTAATTACTGGCTAACAAAAACCCAGGTATGTATAGGATGGCGTCAGAGTGTGCCAACATATGTGTGTGTGTGTGCACACAAGCATATACTTGTACACACAAAATGACTAAATGCAAATGTGTGTGCTTGTGTGTACAAGTATGTTCTTGTGTGTGTGTGTGTGTGTGTGTGTGTGTGTGTGTGTGTGTGTGTGTGTGTTTGTGTGTACAAGTATGTGCTTGTGTGTGTGTGTGTGTGTGTTTTTGTGTACATGTACTGTACATGCTTGGGTGTTTGTGTATGTGTGTTACACCCCACCCTACAGCAACAAAAAATCTCAGGCTGAGAGGCAGCAAGACCAGCAGTCCACAAGCTGGAAGCCTCTCCTTCTGCAGCAGGAACCTGGAGATATGAATGGCTGCCTTATCACCTGGCCAGGTGCACCTCATCCGGCAATGAGGTGTAGTACAACCTGGGGGGATCTACACAGAGGGAAGGAAGGACAAAGAAAACACAGGACACACACATGTGGCCGTAATATGTAAGTATCTGTATCTGTGATTATATGTGTGTTTGTATGTGTGTGTGTGTGTGTGTGTGTGTGTGTGTGTCTATGCATGAGAGTGTGTCTTTGCATGAGTATGTGGGTGTGAGAGAGAGAGAGAGAGCAAATGAGCATGTCTATTTGCATGAACACATGAGGTGCTGAGTAAAGGGGGCCATGTGTGCTTTTTTAGGCGTGTGCCTGCCGTTATCCCTGGGACCAGTTACCATGGCTAATGCATGTGTCCAACTTCTCAGTTCGAGCAGTTCATGTGATACAGGCACTGTTAATCCTGGGAGCTCATTGTGATTGGTGAAGCCTGGCTCGCTCAGACAGTGTGGGCTATGAGTAGCCTAGTTCCTTTCCATACGGCTCATCTACATGGGGAGGTTATTTCTATTCACTTTTAGTCATAAATGACTTGCGCTTGTACGAGAGAGAACAGGACATCCAAGCACACTATACACATACACACACTAAAAGAGGGAGAGTATAGTAGCTATATATACTATTTCTGTATTAACAAGATTTTGTATGTATTGTAAAGATATAGAGTATGTTATTTCCTATTAATATGACTGCAATTTAGTGTATATATTTAAGGGGGATCACTCTGACACCATATTTCTGCTCTCTTCTCACTATTTAAAATGGAGGGGATCAGTCTGACACCATATTTGTGCTCTCTCCTGCTCATGAAAATGCTGCGTATGGTCTGGGCCAGATCCGAGCCAAATCAGCTCCAGAATCAGGAAGTCACCTATGTCTTCCCAGAGTGCCGTTTAAGGACATTAGTAAGGCAAATCCAAAGCCCAGCACTTTAGAGGGGCTGTTTCAATGAGAGCAAAAGGGCCATTATTCCCTCATTGTACTCAATCTGTTCTGGGCTGGATCTTTGTGCAGAAATCAATAGGGTTTCCTAAGATCACGCCTTGTGGCAGCTGGCGGAGGTGAGATTGAATCCCACCCTTAAGCATTCTTAACACCCTCCGAGAGGGGATGGGGGTGGGGGGTGGGGGCTTTGGTAGTGATAGGTTATGCTTGGATGGAAGTGGGGGGTGATTTCAGAGCCATATTTCTCTCTGTTCCCCTACTGGACAGTAGCTTTTCTTTTGGGGTACTGAGGGGCTTGTGGACTCCTTGAGATTCTGGGTTCTTTGTCTGCCTTTGTCTAACATACATTTGGCAATCACACAGAGTCTATGTTGATAGGATTAGGAACTGAAGAAGATTCCACAGCAATTACCTCGGGTGTCAGGCGGCGTCTGGATGAGCTTGTATGGTTTGGGAAGTGTGCATTTGTGTGTGTTTGTGTGTCTTTGTCTGAAGTTAGGCAACATTTGTTTGGAACAAAAGCTGTTTTCGCATTGTTTCTTCTTCAAAGAAAGAACAATGTCGCCCCCCTGTGGTACAAAAAAGGGAAAATCAGTTCAGCTGTGATCATGTTTCTCTCATTCTGGATGGGTCTGAGCAGAAAACTTTCAGGTGCATTAAGCCTTTGTGCACATTAAATTACACAAGCAATTGACATGACTTGCAAGATGTGACAATTATGTCACTGCAAAGTCTGCACAAAAACACTGACAATATTCGTTGTCAGACAAATGCTAGATATTGTGAACAGTCAGAGCATATTATATTTAAGCCTATTGTATGTACAGTACCTTGCGTAAGTATTCACCCCCTTGGATGTTTTACCCTTTTATGGCTTTTATAAATCAGTCATGGTCAATATAAGTTGGCTTTTTGGACAAAAAAATTCACAAAATAGCTCTCTTTAATGTCAAAGTGAAAATATATTTCTACACAGTTATGTAAATTAAATACAAATATGTAATGAAAATAAGTGCTTGCATAAGTATTCACCCCCTTTATCACCCCCTTTATATAGATTCACCTAATTCAACAGAGGTCCAGCCAATTGGTGCTAGAAGTCTCACAATTAGTGATATGGGGATCAGTGTGCAGTAAATGTGTCTCAAGTGATTGTAGTATAACGACACCTGTGTCTGGAAGGTCCATTCACTGGTCAGTATTCAGTAATCAGTATTACTGGCTATTGTTAAACCATTAAGACCCAAGATCACTCTAAGCAACTCAGAGAAAAGGTTGTTGAAAAGTATAAGTCAGGGGAAGGATACAAAAAAATGTCCAAGGCACTAAACATCCCCTGGAATTCTGTTAAATCCATCATCAAGAAATGGATGGATTGTGGCACATGTGTAAATCTGCCTAGATCAGGCCGTCCTCACAAACTGAGGGGCCGTTCAAGAAGGAGACTAGTAAGATAGGCCACCAATAGACCTATGACTACTCTGAAGAAGTTTCAAGCTTCAGCAGTTGAGATTGGAGAAACTCTGCATACCACCACTGTTGCCTTGGTTCTTCACCAATCTAAGCTTTATGGAAGAGAGCCACTGTTGAAAAAAAGGATCGACTACAGTTCGCCAAAAGGCATGTGGAAGTCTCCATGGTCAAGTGGAAGAAGGTTCTGTGGTTTGATGAGACCAAAGTGGAGCATTTTTTCAACAGTGGCTCTCTTCAATGAAGCTTTGATTGGTGAAGAACCAAGGCAAAAGTGGTGGTATGCAGAGTCTCTCCCATACCAGCTGCTGAAGCTTGAAACTTTTTCAGAGTAGTCATAGGTGTCTTGGTGGCCTCTCTTACTAGTTTCCTTCTTGCATGGTCACTCAGTAAGGACGGCCTGATCTAGGCAGATTTACACATGTGCCATATTCCTTCCATTTCTTGATGATGGATTGAACAGAGTTTCAGGGGATGTTAAGTGCCTTGGACATTTTTTTGTATCCTTCCCCTGACCTGTACTTTTCAATAACCTTTTCTCTGAGTTTCTTAGGGTGATCTGTGGTCTTCATGGAGTAACAGTAGCCAGGAATACTGATTACTGAATACTGACCAGTGAATAGACCTTCCAGACACAGGTGTCGTTATACTACAATCACTTGAGACACATTTACTGCACACTGATCCCCATATCACTAATTGTGAGACTTCTAGCACCAATTGGCTGGACCTCTGTTGAATTAGGTCAGTCTATATAAAGGGGGTGATAAAGGGGGTGAATACTTATGCAATCACTTATTTTCATTACATATTTGTATTTAATTTACATAACTGTGTAGAAATATATTTTCACTTTGACATTAAAGAGAGCTATTTTGTGAATTTTTTTGTCCAAAAAGCCAACTTATATTGACCATGACTGATTTATAAAAGCCATAAAAGGGTAAAACATCCAAGGGGGTGAATACTTACGCAAGGTACTGTAAGCCTGCTAAAGTGGTGTAACACTTATGTGGTAATACTTATGAGGAACTGTGCTATGGGCTGCAACATCACACAACTATATTCTCAGCTCTTCCTGCTTCACAACAGAACACACCCAATTATGCAAACCCTCACCAGAGGGAATATACAACCTTTACAGACGAGGATTTTTGAGATGCCTCTGCTATGAAGTGCTAAGTTACGAATGGTTCAGAGGGACAGAGATCAGCCTCTTTACACCAGTGTGCTGCACTTACGGGGTTGTCTGGCTCAAATGGGAAATATCGTTTGGTAAGTCAATGTTTTTGTATGTCGGTCATCAAGACAACAAGGTCATTTTTTTATTTTTTTTTTAAAAGTCTGAGTAATGCTGACAGGCCAATTCCAATCAGGTTTTAATTTAATTTTGTGCATGTAATGTATGATGGGACTTTTGTCAGTATAGTGATAGGACTTTTTCTTTTTAAACTGTACTCCGGAAAAAGTAGCTCTTGTAGCTCTTGTAGTTCCGGTTCCTCACATGATGTCAACCAACATGGCTATACCTTTCACAGATGAACCGGTAACCATATACATACATATAAACTTATACATAAACTAAAATCTGAAGAATCCTAGCAAATACAGACCGTGATGATAAACTAACATTAATACTACCACTTTAACAACTTTTCATAGCTATTTAATCTCATGCACTGTTTTTGTTAACTTTTTATCTGCTCAATCGTGCTGCGCCACTTTGTTGAGCATGTTAGTAAACATACTCGAGTGATACCGCCATTGGCAAACCTCAGCATTTTCCATTGCCCTTAAGCCAAAAAGGGAAGCACGAATAACTTATGAAAGAGCTGATGACTAACTGATGTACTAACAAAGCGAACAATGGAAATACGTCCATCTACATCAGCTTCAAAGTGACTTAAACAGCACAAGTGAATTTTAATATCGCATTAGATCACACAACAATGTTGCAACATAACAGATTGCATGTTATGGCATGATATAGCGTTTAGTGTTGAACCAGAGCCAGAGCTGCTGTTCGTGTTGTGTGCTAATTATGATGTTTCTAATGCTCTAGGCCCCTGAGGTGAGTCACAGGCACGACAGGTGGAAGGTGGTGTATCGTGATGCCAGCTTCCCTCTTTCAGAGTATGGAGATGATCTCACGGTATGTTTTTCGTGAATGATATTTCAATTCATGCCTGTCACAAGAACAACGAATAGAATATGTAGACTTACTCGTGTGCTATTTTTGTAGTTGTTGTTGAGATAGCTGAGAAGCTATTAAACACCTAGGTATAATATGTCTGTTGTCTGCAGGTCTCACAGCAGTGTGTGGATGACCCATATGGCTTCAATGCAGTAGTGGTGATTGGGGACAGCTCTTTCCCCCTCTGGAGGCATCTGCCGTTTCCCATCCCATTCACGTGAGTTGATCCACTTTAGCACTGAGAAGTAAACAGGTCTGCTTCTAGGATGAGGTGAAGGTTTACACCCAAGTTGGAGCTGCTAGTGGGAGATAAAATTACATTAGGAGACATGCTCTTCTTTGCATGTGTATAGGGGTGGTATTGGCAGAATTGGCAGAATAATTGGCAGGTATATGGCAGAAATTACTAAACACCACTATGAAGGGAGCGTGTAGGTGAGAGAGGAGTCAACCCACCCAGCCTTGAACCAGGGTCAACAAGGTAAGAAACACCCGACCTGCATCAACTCCAAAGAGTTAACTTATTTGGAAGGCAGCCAGAGCCATGTTTTTTTCTTTTCTTTGGCCTTCATTCTGTGACATCCACCTTTGTAGTGTAGATATTCTACTTAATTTGTTGTGACGTTAGAGTCCTGTTCATACCCTCTGGTTCCGATAAACTGTTAATCACTGATGTAAATCACTGCCTTCCATGCTAACTGGATGTTTGATTTCCTGTCCACTTTTACCATATCACAGAGACAACAGGGCCTTGCCAGAACTTCCCCATGGTAAGTCTAACTCGCAGACAGAACCACAGAACCATCACAGCTATTCCAGAAACTGAATCATAATATGATTTGTGACACCAAATGTACCTTTGTGCTGCTTACTGCTCACAGGAACTATCGATGAGAGTCAGAATCACAGACAGGACGTGGATGAGAGTCAGATTCCCAGACAGGACGTGGATGTCTCAAGGGCAGTTCCTCAGCTCTCCAGCCCCACTGTATCACCTTCCATGAGGGCCAGTGCTGGGGGTCTAGCTGCTGCCCTCCTCAGCCCAAATACTACTGATGGTAGGTGGACCATTCAATAAACTTGACAACCACACTTATCCTAGCATATAATGCAAATGTGTCGTTCTTGCTTTCATTCATTCTTGGCTTACATATTTGATTTGTAGTTATATTTAAAGTATTTTTCATAATTTCCTTGTTACATTGCAGAGTTACAAACAAAACTATGAAGCCTGTCATTTCTAGTGGGCTGATTTTACGTGAATGTTATCCTTAATTGAGTCCTGTGCTGTTTGCATGTTGCTTCTCTATTTGAGCCGCATCATTAGAGGATGGAACCGATAATGTTTTCTCTGCTAACAAAAAGGCCTTAAACCCTTTCTTAGTAAGACAGCAATACAATACATTTTCTATTGAAGAATAAAATCATGTAATTGTTAACTGCATTGTGTAGCCCAGCACAGTCCTGCACCGGTACCACAAGTACTTGTATCATATCAAATACATTTTCATGGTATATGGCCATGTAAAGGACAATTAAATACCTCTGTCCTTCCAATTAGCTTCCTGGCTATGCACTATATAGTTCTGTGGGCTGGGATGGCCCACCCCACGAACATGTAAAAAGCTTTCACAACACAACATCACCAACTTAACTGCCAAAAGACGCAAGTTAGCATGCTAGCAAGCCTTTTATCAGTGCCAACTATGCTTTTGCTGTTGTTGTTGTTTGTAGGGGTTTTGCATGCCTTTTAGTAGTAAGATTGCTAGTTTTCAACCAAAACTCCTTATTGCTTCTTTAAGGAGTGAGATTTACTCACTGCACAGTTCTCTACCCGCTGGCCACCCTAATACAATTCCTCATTTCTCCAAGGCGTGGAGCCATTGGCAGTGTCTGTGGAAACTGGCCAGGCCTGTGAGATAGTCCAGCCCATGGAGTCAGTGGAGGAAGAGGACGAAGATGTACAACAAAGGGGAGGACGGAGAGACGGCAAAAAGAGACGCAAAAAATCACAGCGTCACAAAAGGCCCCGTTAAAGGGCCAGTGGGCTTGCTACACCCATCCTTATGCCAGCTGCTAGGTATTAATAGCAGCCATATAAAATATTAAATTACTAAAGACTGTGTTGTTATTGAAACAAAAGGGCTCCCCATATTGTATCAAGGGAGTGGGAAGGAATATTTTAATGTTTCTGGCGTGGTAAGAAAGAGTACTTGTTTAAATGCAATTCATTTAGCACATACACACAGCTAATGGCAAATGGAACCAGATATCTAATTTTAATGTTGTGGTGTTTCTGCCCTAAGGCTCAAGCTCTATTATTAATATTATTTCATTTTTCTTATATAGCGCTTCTCTAAGTACTCAAAGTCGCTTTACAGAGTCCAGTAATCATTCATACACAGTCATACCGGTGATGGTAAGCTACATCTGTAGCCACAGCTTGCCCTGGGACAGACTGACAGAAGCGTGGCTACCAATCAGCGCCAAAGGCCCCTCTGACCACCACCAACATTCATTCATATCCATATGATACATGTCTTTATGATGCCCCAAGGCCCAAGACATAATCCAATTTTCATGTATTTGACTCCTTCATTCTCTTACTCTACTTTGTCAGATTGTGTTTAAGGAGATATACACTGAAAACACGTTTTACCTTAAGACAACACAATCTGCTCTTCTCTAGCAACATAAAAATTCCCACGGCCTTTTGTGGTTGCATCCAACAACATATAGATCTTAGTAACAGTGAGCAAGTATGTGGTTGAGTGTGATTTCAATGACGGAGTTGTCAGATAATCGTGGTATGGAGCATGGTAAGGCAAAAAGACTGAAAGTAAATTTAGGTACAGTATAGAATTCTAATAATTTTGGTCAAATTGACACATTACACATTTTTAAAACCTGTCAGAGCACTGTGGTGAATGCCTAGGGCTGTGAAACTTTTTGAGGAACTGTGCTGTCAAAACAACATCACATGATTATCTTCTTGGCAACTCCTGCTTCACAAAAGATTACACCCAAATATGAACCAAAGGGAATGTGCTGCCTTTACATGCAAGGATATTTGAGATACCTGTTTTAAGTGTGGCGTTTCAGAAGATTCAGAGGGCTACAGAGAAACCTCAACACTCATGAGCACTGAGTTGTAAACTGGAAAATGGTTTGGTGAGTTAGTGATTGCATGTCTGTTTATCGTCAGAATGTTGTCAATACACATTGAAGGAATATTTGGCGAACATGGATTCATTTATGAAAGTATAAATGGCATTTTTTAGGCAGTCTGTGATAAAGTGGGCATATTGCCATACAGGTAACATGCTCCGATTGAGGGAAAGTCAGATAGCGGTGTTAGATCTTATTGGCCGTAGCGGTAAACCAAACAAAACGGGTAAATGGGTGTGACCAATTTCAATAAAGAAATCGCGATACAAGTGTTTGGCGCTCTCCTCTTCTGATTGCGAAATCTGGAATAAGTTACTCTTTTTTGTGCAGCATTTTTCTATTTTTAAAGTTTAAGCGAACAGGTTACTTTCTTATTCAGTATTGATCTCATTTCAAGTGGTGGTGGGACCTTATATCAAAAATAAAAAAAGTTCTCCGGAAGAGTGAAGGTAGCACTATAGTCACGGCATGGCTTTGTCACACGCTACTGAAGAGACGGTAATGTCGAACTACTGACATAGCACGATATTTCAACAGTCCTAGCATGTAATAAGTATGATGATTAACTACCATTAACATTATTTCCATAGCTATTTCATCGAATGCATTGTTTGCATAACTCTACACCCACTCTTGCTGTGCGGCTAACACATTTAGCATGCTAGTAAACATGTTTCACATTGTCCGATTGATCTCTTCCAATTGTCTCGAAGCCAAAAGGGAAGAGAGGCTGATCCATGAAGGAAATGAGAGAGTACAGCTGTTGTAACAATGTTGAGTAATTATCTACATGGCGAACACAACCACACACATCATTTCCAAACTGCTGTCGTTGCCAAGATTGAACCAGGACCAGGCAGTCACAAACAACTGTTCAAAGCTTGAAATTCACGTCATACCAGATTAGAAAACAATGTTGCCGCATAAGAGACATGCTGATAAAGGGTATACTAACTGATCTATTTTTGTACCGTGTGAGAGGTTGTTGTGTGCGCTTATCGTGAACGTTTCCAACACTGTTTTGCAGGCTCCTGGGGCAAGTCAAAGGCAAGGCAGGCCAGAGGTGGTGTATGACAACACCAGCTTCTTTCTACGAGAATATGGAGAACAAGATCTCAAGGTATGGCTTTTACATTTAGCAACGAAACCATGATTTAATCTGGCCCTATCACTGGGCCAACAGAATATGAATACTTATTTTGATGATGTTCAGGTTCACCTTGTTCAATTAAGATGCTATTAAACCTCATAAAAATGTTATACAAGGATGCCATTTGCATGTCATTTCATCAGGTAAGACAGGAATTTTCTCTACCAGCACACCATTTTTTCAGATATTTACAAGTCAGACAATTTATACAGAATCGCTTTACTCAATTTCCCCTTACCTCCACCGAAGTCACCACTTCATTCAATCCTTGAAACCCCACCTGAGGTGAAGGGAACCGTATCAAGGCTGTACACAATTATATTTGAATTGGAAGGTTCCTCAATGTCAATAATAAAAGAAAACTGGGAGAAGGATATGGATGCAGATACAACTGAAGATCAATGGTCTAACATTGTTTACTCCTCCTCTATTTAGGCACAGTCTTATTCAGTTTGAGATTGTATATTGTACCCAGACGACCGGCAGGCTTCATATGGTCATCATTAAACTATCCAAAATCTTCCCAGGAGTTAACCCTATCTGTGACAGGTGAAAGCAAGCACCTGTCACTCTTTATCACACATTTTGGTCTTGATCTAGTTCAACAGCATTCTGGTTCTCAATATTTGAGGTATACTCAGCAATCTCAGGTTTAACTGTTGATCCCTGTCCTTTCATTGGACTTTTTTCGGTGTACCAGCAGACGATCTCCCTCTGCAAAGGCCACAATTAAACATAAAGCCTATTCCTTCCTTTTAGCGCGGCGACTCATTCAAAAAATGAGATACACGCTAAATTGGTCAATGGAGAAGTTTGATGTGGCAGACTGTCCATTTATTGTAGAACAATTTATTGTAGAACAACTGGCAATGCACCTGAATAAGATGTTATGTACTACATTTACTTTATAGGTAACTAACTACTCTGGACCTCTTTTTTTCTTCCTTGTTTCATTTTGTGGTGTGTTTGAGCGTCTACTGTCCTTGTGTTTTAAAAGCTGAATAAAGATACACTGACTAAAAAAGATGCATTAAACTCACATGCATGATATGTCTGTTGTCTTCAGGTCTCACAGCAGTGTGTGGATGACCCATATGGCTTCAATGCAGTAGTGGTGATTGGGGACAGATCCTTCCACCTTAGGAGGCCATTTCATCTCCCTGTCTTGTGAGTTCATCCACTTTAGCACTGAGTAGTAAACTTGTCTGCTTCTAGGATGAGGTGAAGGTTTACACCCAAGTAGGAGCTGCCAGTGGGAGTTAACATTACATTAGGACAATGCTCCATTTAGGATTTTGGTGAAGAAGTGGTAGTGAACATTGGGAGACATGCTATTATTTGTTATTAGTAGTTTGTAGGCTAATCTTAGCATGAGCATAGGGAAAGTGATCTTTTCAGATAAACATATCAGAATTGAATGTGTAACATTGTGGTCTTTGTTTGGAGGAAAACGTGTTAGTTTTCTGGCCTCAAGAGTTAATTGTGTGGCATTCATACTCAAAGAGTTGCTATTGTATTTGATTTGTTGTGATGTATAACACCTATTCACACTCTTTGGATCCTGACGAACTGTGTGAATTAGCTGCTGTAAATAACTGTGTTCCAATATTTCATTTTCTGTCCACTTTTACTTTATCACAGTGCAACTAGGACCTTGCCAGAACCTCACCATGATGGTAAGTCTAACCACAATCACAGACCAATCACAGCTGGTCCCAAAACCAACTGGGTATACATAAGATTCATGATAATTGTGTGCATTTGTGCTTTGATATTTTCCAGTGAATGTGACTCAGAGTCACAGTGAGAGTGAGGATGTGGACATAATCAGGGCGGTTCCTCCTCCGGTTCCTATTGCTCTTCCCATGAGAGCCAGTGGTGGAGGTCTGGCTCCTCCTCCCCCAAGCTCAAATCCCACTGATGGTAAAAGGGTTCAAGTCACACTTCTCACCACTCAAATTTTCTCTGCAAAATATTTTTTCCTTAGTTGTTCATAGAGAATTGAAACACGTTGCACTATTTTATTTGTGACTTCCGCTAAGAAATAAATAGTTAATAAAAACAATAACTATCTGTAACCCCCCCCCCCCCCAAAAAAAAGTACTTCAGAAATGTCCTCACTTCTTCTAGGCGTGGAGCCATTGGGAGCATCAGTGGAAGCTTGCCAGGCATGGAGGAAAGTCCAGCTCATGGGGTCAGACGAGGAAGAGGGCAAAGGTGGAAAACAGAGGAGAAAACGGAAACAGAGCAAGAAGAAACGCAAGAGAGGACATTGCTACAACAGCCGCTGGGATTGCGACCCACATTGTCCTCACCATTGTCCTCAGAACAAATAAAACATGTTTCCAAATTATGTCTAACTACAGTATTGTTATTGTAAGTTTAAACCATATTTTATACCAGGCACCAAACTATGGCTATGCAACTGGAATGATAGTTAGTGCCTTATTGCTATGGGATAAGATTCAGTGGAGACAGAGTATTAAAAAAAAGTGGTTGCCTCCCTCGCTGTGGTGAATCCTAGTGTGGAGTCAACACAGGGGAAATAGTTTGAAGTTACTACCGAATACTACCAAATGTGTGCCAGTGCATGGGACATAGGTCAACCTGTCACATTCAAACCAACTAGTCACATACACATTCAGGGAGTGGTTTTGGTGTGTTGTGGAACTTTGAGTGCATGTTCAGTGCAGATTCCCAGTTGAAAAACATGCCTAATCATTTAGCTATTCTAATAATGGACATGAGAGAATGCCTTAATAAACAAAATGCTGTTTATAGCACTCCTTAGATGGAGCAGCAGCATCCCTGCATTAAAACTGCTTGGTTGAGCCAGCAGTATCATCAGCACTATTGCCTCAGCTAGTAGCGCCTCCTCCACCTCTCAGTATGTCACACTGATAAACACATTTAAATCACACAATCTGTGATCAAAACATCATACAAATGTAAAGACTTACTGTGCTATCTCTTTAAAAGAACTCATGATGCATCATATTTCCATAAACGCAAGATACAGTGGGGGAAATAAGTATTTGAACCCCTGGCGATTTCACAAGTTTGGTCACTTGCAAAGAAATGTGTGATCTATAATTGTAATGGTAGGTGTATATTAACAGTGAGAAACAGAATATCAACAAAAACATTTATGACTTTATTTGCATTTGATGCAAAAAAATAAGTATTTGAACCCCTAGCAAAACTGACTGACAAAAATGACTTGGTACTTGGTGGAATAACCCTTGTTGGCAAGCAAAGACATCAGATGTTTCTTGTAGTTGGTCACCAGGTTTACACACATCACAGGAGGGATTTTGGTCCACTCCTCTTTGCAGATCCTCTCCAAATCTTTAAGGTTGCGTTTTCAATGGGAGGGAATGAGGGAATGAGGTCAAGCCCAATTTTCTACGTTACATGGCCCCATCCATAGTCCCCTTGATGCGGTGGAGTCGTCCTGAATCCCTTGGCAGAGAAACAGCCCCAAAGCATAATGTTTTGGGTATGATGTACTCTTGGGGTCATTGGGGTCATATTCAGCATCCCCCCTCTGTCAAACACAGCAAGCACAGCAAGTCGAGTTGATGCCAAAGAGCTTGATTTTGGTATCATCTGACCACATTCTGTCTCCCAATCCTCCTTATAATCATTCAAGTGTGCATTGGCAAACTTCAGATGGCCCTGTACATGCGCTTCCTTGAGCAGGGGTACCTTGCAAGTGCTGCAGTACTTCAAATTACGGTGTGGTGTGTTGCCAATGGTTTTCTTGGTGACTGTGGTCCAAGCTGCCTTGAGATCATTCACAAGCTCCCCCTGTGTAGTTCTGGGGTTATTCTGCACCTTTCGAATGATCACTGATACCGCACGAGGGGATATCTTGCATGGAGCCCCAGACCTAGAGCGATTAACATTTGTTTGGTGTTGCTTCCATTTACGAATAATCGCACCAATAGTTGTCTGCTTCTCACCAAGCTGCTTTCCATTGGTTTTGTAGCCCATTCCAGCCTTGTGCAGGTCTACAATCTTATCTCTGACGTCCTTGGACAACTCTTTGGTCTTTCCCATGGTGGTGAGGTTGAAGGTGTGAAGTATGATTCTTTGGACAGGTTTCTTTTATTAACGTCACCATCAGATGTACCTTGTTAGACCTAATGAGGACTAATCTGTGTGCTTCTTGGGCACATAACTGGTCATTGTGAGCCAGAATTCTTGCTGTTTGCTTGGGGGTTCAAATACTTATTTTTTGCATCAAATGCAAATAAAGTCATAAATGTTATAAAATGCAGTTTTCTGATTTTTTTTGTTGATATTCTGTTTCTCACAGTTAAAATACAACTACCAATACAATTCTAGATCACACATTTCTTTGCAAGAGGCCAAACTTGCGAAATCGGTAGGGGTTCAAATACTTTTTTTCCCCACTGTACATGTTTGATGATGACAGGGACAATGATTATAAACATTCACTAAATAATTGTATAGCCCAGCAGTATTCTATCTTAAATTCCAGACTTTATCATACAAACATGAAATGCAATATTGGCATTGTGGGATGTTTATAGTTGTTTTAACTCTATGTTACTTTTGACTCGCATGAGGAGGGGCAAAAGTAACACTGTGGTTGTTCCACATTTGCTCAAATGATACCTTAAATGCACCCAGTGCAACTTTCGAGGCCTGAGGCTTAAAAATAAACATTCAATTTCTAGTCTTTTTTACACGTAGTAAGTTTCAATAACTCAATACCATTACATATCGACATTCAAGGAGCAAAGATGAGACGTCGTTGTGTGGTGAGAACTGATAGAAAATCGTAAACAACAACAATCGCCGGTGGGGAGAGGCCATTTTTCCATTGACTGGAATCCTGCTTTATTTATTGGTGGTACCAATAAATAAAGATTTGGAAACAAAATGGCGGCGATTGTTGTCGTTTACAGTTCTCACCACACAACGACGTCTCATCTTTGCTCCTTGAATGTCGATATGTAATGGTATGGAGTTATTGAAACTTACTACGTGTAAAAAAGACTAGAAATTGAAGGTTTATTTTTAAGCCTCGAAAGTTGCACTCGTGCCTTTAACCATTTTGGCCAGGTCTGTAAATGACTGTATTTGCCAGAGGGCAGATACAGGTTGTTATTCATAAAATGATGGCTTTCACTCTTGTAGAATCTCTTAAAATTAAAATAAATTCAAAAAGTGTTACTTTTGACCTCTTGCAAATCCTTCCTTCAGTATAAAGCACTCCCACTCATACCGTTCACCTATCTTCAGCTTAGTTATTCCCTGCCGCACACCTGAAGCTAGTTTGCCTGATTAATTAATGATTAGGCGATAATTAGGCTCTTTGTTTACAACTAGGCTAGTGCGTTGCGTTTAAACCGTTTCCTGTTGGAAACTCATTCCCTGGTGTGTTGTTCCTCCCCCACTGAATCTAGTCACCCTGTGACATACTTTTGGTCAAATTGACACATTAACACATTTTCAAATCCTGTCAGAGCACTGTGGTCTAGGGCTGTGCTGGAACTGTGCTGTCGAAAATATCCTTTTGGCTCCTCCTGCTTGACAACAGATCACACCAAAAAAAGGGAATTAGAGCCTTGACATGCAAGGATATGTGAAGTTCCTCTGTAAGCAAGCCACCCAACTTCTGACACCATTTGTAGCGAAGGGAGAGAACAGTCACCCCACCTGGCCGTGAACTTGGGTCTACAGGGTACCAAACCTGCATCCTGACCACGACACCAAAGACCCAGTACAACGTTTCAGAAGGTTTAGAGGGCTAAAGAGAAACCTCAACGCTCATGAGCATGGAGTTGTCTGGCTTCCTCAAATTGAAGATAAGGTTCGGTGAGTCATTGTTTATGTTCATCTGTTTATTGTCAAAATGTTGTCAATAGGGGGGCACTGTAGCTCACACAGTAGCCTCGTCCACATTCGGGCTTGACGCCCATGGAAGACTTTGAATCCGACCTGATGTCATTTCTCCAGTCCACTCCCCACTACTTCGCCCTCTCATTACCTATCAATTAAAGGCATAAAAAAGCCCAAAACAAATCTTTTAAAAAAAAATGTTGTCAATACACACATTTTTTTGATGTTTCTATTTTTAAGGTTTAAGTGAACAGGTTATTTTCGTATTCAGTATTGATCTGATTTCGAGTGATGGTGGGACCTTTTTTCTTGTTCAAAAATGCAAAAAACTCCGGAAGAGTTCAGGTAGCACATCCGTAAACTATTCTAATCACCAGCATGGCCTTGACCCACACTCCTGAAAAAACGGTACTATCCCACTTCTGACATGCACGATATTTCAATAGTCCTAGTATGTAATAACTATGATGATTAACTATCATTAACATTATTTCCATAGCTATTTCCTCGAATGCATTGTTTGCATAACTCTACGCTTACTCTTGCTGTGTGGCTAACACATTTAGCATGCTAGTTAACATGGGGGTTTCTATATGGTCTGATTCATTTCTTCCAGTTGACTAAAGGTACAAAGGGAAGTGAGACTGATCCTTTAAGGAAATGATGAGCAGAGCTGTTGTAACAATGTTGAGTTATTACCCATATCGCGAAAAAGGACAAAGCATACAAACGCATAATTTCCGTGTTGGCAATATCTAACCAGTATCAGGCAAAGTCACAAAGAACTGTAACAAAACTTGAATTTCACGTCATACCAGATCAGAAAACAATGTTGCAGCATAAGAGACATGCTGATAATGTGTATATACTGACTCATTTAGTTTTGAACCAGAGGTTGTTGTGTGTGCTTATCGTGATCGTTTCCAACACTGTTTTGCAGGCTCCTGTGGTGAGTCACAGGCAAGGCAGGCCAGAGGTGGTGTATGACAACACCAGCTTCTTTCTACGAGATTATGGAGAACAAGATCTCAAGGTATGGCTTTTATATTTAGCAACGAAGCCATGATTTAACCTGGCCCTATCACTGGGCCAACAGAATATGAATACTTATTCTGATGCTGTTCAGCTTCACCTTGTTCCATTAGATTATATTAAACCCACATGCATTACATGTCTGTTTTCTGCAGGTCTCACAGCAGTGTGTGGATGACCCATATGGCTTCAATGCAGTAGTGGTGATTGGGGACAGATCCTTCCCCCTTAGAAGGTGTCACCCGTTTCACATACCTGTCTCGTGAGTTGATCCACTTTAGCACTGAGTAGTAAACAGGTCTGCTTCTAGGATGAGGTGAAGGTTTACTCCCAAGTAGGAGCTGCCAGGGGGCCGCCAAAGATGACCTCCACATGGAACGTTCTGCGGAGACCAACAACATTCCGCCTAAGGATCGAAAATCTGGCTGCAAGAACTTCTACTGGAAAGGGCGTACTTCCTGTTGAGTCTCAATCCACTGTTACACTACTCAGTCAATGAACATCCACTGTGGTTCAGCCCTGAGCAATCTGATGTAATGGCATGCTGTTTGAGTGGCTTTAATCTCCTCAATGGATATGTAACTTGTGTAAATTATTGAAATAAAAGTAAAGCTTCAATTACATTTTTTGGCTCCTCCTTTGTTTTGTCCACTTTATCAACTGATGATAACATACAACTGTTTCACCTCTTTTGGTGGCCTCCTCTAAAAAAAGGCAAGCAATGTGTCTTCAGCTGCCCAAGCCTTTGAGCTACTCAGTGATCAGTCAACCTACTGGGAGCCAGTGAATGTTTAACAGCAGAGGAGTTACATGTGTCTTCTTTGGCTGATCAAAGGCTGAACTAGGGGTGGGCGATATGGGCAAAAAAATAATATCTCGATATTTTTTTCATTTTGACGATAACGATAATTAGACGATATTTAAAAAATAAATTTTGATTGGAATTCTCAGAGTTATACCTTCTTGGAGATTACAATAATGGGCACAATGTTTAAGGAAAACACTTCTTTATTGTCTTTAAACAAAAATAACTTAATTGAACTGCAATGCAGATATATTGAACTCTTGTAATAAAGTGCTTCATGCATCCATGAGAATTATTGCACATTAATAGCAGTTCTTATGGCCTTATTAAACTTAAAATTCTGTCTAGGATTGTATAAAAATACAAATACATGAGCATTAGAGCATGGATCGGGACGAATTTTTCTGTACGAGCCCGGCCCGGTCCGACAGCCCCACGGAATCAATTTCTCAACTGTTCATAGTACTAATGCCACATTGACGTACGTTTTTTATGAATAGCCTGGCTTTATTAAACTGGGGCATCAACAGTTAAATGCTCTCTCTCACAAACAAGCGCTGTTAAACGCACAATAGTACACAATAAGCATATTTAAATTAAATGATTCACATTGCAATAACGTTTAGTAAAATGGTGCGGCTCCTTTAAGGAGCACCGTGAGGGACAACGGTGACGCATAGTTTGGAAGTAGCAACAAACATTTATATGCTGTGAAAGTGTTAACCAGTATGTGAGTAACGTGAGTTTTGTTAAAGCATAGCGTGTGTAATGTGTAGCTATTTCATTCCGTTTGCTAACATTTCCTGCTGTCTGTACTTACTAACCAGCAGCAGACGTAAAGGAAGGGAATTAACCCTGAAGTTAATAACATGCAATCTACTTCGGCCATGGAGCATTTTACTCCACTGCAATATTCAACTACGTTCAGCGACAGACAGCAGGAGAGGTTAACAAACGGAATGAAATAGCATGTGTAATGTGTAACTATGTTTTAATAAAACTCACGTTTTATGCTACACCAACGGAGGCACAACAGACATCACCATGCGATGCTAACCTGTTGCAAAGTGGATGTGAGAAGTCATGTCACGTTATCACGTAGGCCCACTAGTCGTGTGAGTGCCGTGCTGTGGGGAGCGCTGCTGCTCCGTAGGCTATATTAAGAACATGATGTGAAAAGTTTCCCCGTGCGTGTCATTGTTTTAGGCGAAGTCATTTAAATACTCGATAATGTAATTTTGCACATCGTTTGAACAACAATGACGATATTATCGCAGACGATATATATCGCCCACCCCTAGGCTGAACACGCTGCCACATTCTGAATAATTGTCAACGGTCTCACAAGACTTGCAGACAGGCTCGTTAAAATTGTATTGCATATAGTTTACAAATAACCTGGGCCTGCACACAAAGTTGTGTTGTAGCCTATATTTTGTGAGTTAGTATCTGTTATGTTAGTGAATGAATGCTGCCCCCTATAGGTTAGAGAGTGGATGAGTTGTAGAAGGTACTGAACAAGATACAGTAAAGCTCCAGTCATCTACCAACCTGGTGTTGTCTCACCTTACTTTAGTTATAGGTGTTGTAGCGAATTTACAACTGTTTCCAAAAACTTAGAGATAATATTCAATCAGAGTCAGAAGTCCGGAGTCCGATAAACTGAATTTTTATTTAGTCCTGCAGACAGATCATCCAAATATGAGAGTGTTGGTCTATGGAACAGCTCTGAATCTATAACTATACCAGTGCGTGCACATGATGGCAGTACTCCGATCCGATCCGATTCTCTCCATGGGGTCTCCATGGGGGGTTAACTGCTTTATCTCAAAGCACATGGCAGTGACAAATCCAGATCTTGGCCACGTCAGTTCAAATCAAATGCGGAATGTTTACATCTGCTACCGTTGATTATACAGTAAATACGTTGTGAAATGAAACAAAAACACACCACAGTTAAAGTTGTATTAGTATTGATTGATTCGCATCGATATGAATGGATTACATGACTAACAACTGGTGGAAAAGTAATATGAAAATATTTGTTCACTGAATTAGCGCGTTCTGTCCAAAACAGTTGCGTTCCAGTTTCAAAGTTTCAGTTTCCGTTTCAGTATTTCAACGTGAATGACAGGGAGCACAAGAACTGAGCGTCTAGCAGCGATTATCATATCATAGACACATATGATGCATGTGTCTGTGGGCAGGATCTCAAGCACGTGCAAAAGTTGTTGTTGTCCAATTGGAATCTAGATTCGAGAGACACATGCGTGTCTAGTTCGTTTCCCAGCGGAATCGAATAGTGTATCCAGGGGTTTACATCGGAGTCCAGTCGGACTCAAGTCGGACACAAGAAATCTAGATTTGGGGAGACACATGTGTCCAATTTACGATTTAAATCGGACTGAAATCGGAAATTGGACACATGTGTCCACACTGAGTGGGAGCTAACATTACATTAGGACACATGCTCCATTTAAGATTTTGGTAAAGAAAAAGTGGTAGTGAACATTGGGAGACATGCTATTATTTGTTATTAGTAGTTTGTAAGCTTATCTTAGCATGAGCATAGGGAAAGTGATCTTTTCAGATAAGCATATCTAAATTGATTGTGTAACATTGTGGTCTTTGTTTGGAGAAAAAAGTGTTAGTTTTGTGGCCTCAAGAGTTAATTCAGTGGCATTCATACTCGAAGAGTTGCTATTGTATTTGTATTTGTATTTGTTGTGATGTATAACAACTATTCACACTCTTTGGATCCTGACGGACTGTGAATTAGCTGCTGTAAATCACTGTTTTCCAATATTTCATTGTCTGTCCACTTTTACTTTATCACAGTGCAACAAGGACCTTGCCAGAACTTCACCATGATGGTAAGTCTAACCACAATCACAGACCAATCACAGCTGGTCCCAAAACCAACTGGGTATAAATAAGATTTATGATAATTGTGTGCATTTCTGTAGTTATTCATTGAGAATTGAAACATGTTGCAGTATTTTATCACAATAATTACTATTACTATACATTATTATAAGGCAACGACAGTACGAGCGTTCTTATTGGCTAATGGGTAGTCTTGCCAGCCGCGTATTGACCTCCTCGCTGGTCTGCCGGTCTGATAGGTGAAAAATCACCCTAGTTACCTCAGGACTCCGGAGCTGCATGAAAGTATATTTATTAGACAGACAAACAACAACAATTGCAATTGGGCTCCCCTCCCAGCCGAGGCTGACAGTGAAGGCCCTGATAAACCCTTTGCACGGGGTTTATATAGTAAGAAGTTTGGCTTTCAGCAGGGATGATCACGTGGTGGATTTCTCACGTCGGAGGCTCCCTGTCTTGCAAGGGTGGCAGTTTTGCACAAGGTCGGAAGAAGCACAGTTCCTTTCTTATCTCCTCTGGTCTAAACATGCTCTTGTTCATATGCAGACTTAGTGGCACCTAATATTCTAGTTACACACACACAGAGAAAAGCTGTGCTCCTTCTTTCATAAGCACATAATTCATACAAGGAATATATTAATAAAGGGGCACTTGATTATTATATTCTTAAGTCATTAACAGTGTTTGGAAATAATCTCTATCAATCCCTCCTTTTATCCGTTTCAATGGATAATCAAAAATTACAAACACAATCAAAATCACAAATCATCTTTCTTCAGCGTTAATTATCAATTTCAATGGATAACTTCAAAATCATCATTCTGAGCTTCATCACATGGATTTTCGGAACAGAGAACATTACTGAGCATCACTCCATATCATCATCAGTCAATCACTCAAAAATGTCATCATATTTCTCATCACACATTTGAATACTTTGCATTTGTAGGCCAACATAGTGAGCGTCGACTATGTGTGGTTCATTAGCTCGCCTAGGATTCAGATAACATTCAAACAAGGTTTCTTTGCTGTGTCCTTGAAGGCCTTCTGCCTTTTGCAGAACACATCGGTTGTTGAATATTACAGTGGGCAGGAAAATGTAAACAGTCTCTTTGTGGAAAATGTGTTTGGGCAGTCTGGTTCCCCCATCACGGATGATCTTTAGGTAGTCCCCCTCTCTGGTGTTGTCAGGGACATGCGTGCAACATTGGTCAGTACCAAGCATGACACAAATGCCTCCATTCTCGGCAGTGAGGATCTCAAGCACAGCCGTGTTTTGCTGTGTTACCCTGGAGTTGGTGTGTAGTTCTTCTCTGATCGTTTGTAGTCCGTCTCTGGTCAGGTTTTGGAATTTCATCTCTGCGTAGTAAAGGAAATTAATCCAATCTGTGTGTGTTCCGATGACGCACCAGGGGCAGAGGGTAGATGCCAGGCCACTCGCTGCTGGGTTCAAGGCCTTGTAGTCGTCTGGAATGCCCTGGGGAATGCCCAGGCTGTCGAACCCTGCTTCTCTCCTTCCTCGTACGGAATGCATTGGAACGTTCCTCAGGTACTGGTGTATCTTGGACCTGGGGGTAATCTGAAAAGGTTGTACTAACATTGTTCAAGCACAAGTCCCAGACCAACCCACAGGCAGTGTAGCTCTTAGTTCACCTTTCCCACATAACCACCGCATATCAGCTATAGCTATATCCTGTACTTCAAGAAGTCTGCCATTCAAACACATCCCGCAGTTTTACATTCAGATGAAGTATTTAACTGTATTTCTCTTCCATTATCAAGCACATATGTAATGGTTTTACATTGTGTCCAGTGTCCTAGGTGTGCATCGTTCTTTTCCCCAGGTTTTAAATAGCATTCAAACACAGCATCTTTGCTAATAATGTGTGGAGGTGGTGAAGCATTGTCTGGCATTAAAATGTGAAAAGTGATGCTGTATAGCTATCATTTATAAGCATGTTATTAGACCAACAATGTAAAATCCCACAGTCGTTTCTAGGAGTCCCCCACATACTTTGGCCCATTTTGCGTAACCTCCCATGACTTTGCAGAGGAATAGACCTTTTACTCCACAATTTCCACTCGGTTCTAATCCCACAGGACAGTACTATATCTACTGCCAGCGTTTGAGACGAGAAGAATCTATACATCAACCCCCCTTTGTAAACTGGTCTTTCTGTCACTGCGGGCAATACCTGGAAACAGCAATGAAAGATGGTCCTTACTCCTCTGCATCCGCCATCTGCAGGCTTACCCGTTTACAGTGAGTCAGATGTATCCACGTGGCTCTCTCAGCTATTTTGACTGTGGTAGATGTTGACAGTAGCACTTGGTCTGCTCTGTCCCACTTGGGCAAGTGGAAGTGTTTTCTTTAGAGGCTGTTGATTAGGACCCAATCTCCTGGCCCAACCTTGGATTCAGCCTCACAGTGTTCCTGTGTAGGGGGGAGAAGTCTGAGAGCATTTAGTTTCAAATATCATCTTTGCCAAGTATTTTCAATCTCTTCGTCTGTTTTGGCAAATGGTTTAAGAGCTTAGGCAGTTTAGATTCTTCCATACATCATTTCAAACAGTGATATCAACATGCATGCTTAATATCACTAATTTCTCTCTCTGAATTGGCTTTCAATAGATCGGTTCTTTCTTTTCTACCAGTCCGGCTGACTGGGGGTTGTGAGCAGTGATTGTCTATGGCTAGACAATATTTCTTTCTTTCGTTGGGATTTAACTCAATAAAATCTATAACTGAATGTTTAAACATCTTTCAAACTAAATTATTCAATAAGAAGTAAAACAATATCAAATCAATGATGAATGATTAACTTTCTTTCTCATAAAATAAAAACAAGAACTAAAAATATATGCTTACTATCCCCACTTATTGAGGCATGTTTTCACCATGGCTCAATATTGCAGCATATGTTTTAGTATTGTGTGTTTTAATTCTTCAAATGTGTATGTATCTCAGATGGTTGTTGCAGCTCAAGGGGTTTTGCACTAAATCAAGAAAGGCAGACAGCAAAAGCTATATGGAGTAAAATAATGGTCAACATCGTATCAGAACCTGTTGTTCCAATAGGCTTCTTGGATTACTAAAATCATAATAAAAGAAATAAAAGTAATAAAACTTTCTGCTTGGTTAGTGGCCTTGTCTGCTTTGTGGTTTCCCAATGAAACTCTTTTGCATGTGTGTGCACTATCAGTTTAATCAGTTCCGCTGCCTGTGCGGAATAGTGTGGAAGTAGTGGCTATGTGTTCAAGGTTTGTTTGCTTGAACCATCAACAATGGTTAAATCAGCTTTTGGAATAGGCATATCTTGTAGGTCAGCGCTGGCTGCCATAGTTTTTTTTATCTCTCCTCTGCTGTACGTAAAAGTGTAGCTGGCTTAAATGTCACGCAGTGCTCAAAAGTGATATGAGGCTGTGAGAGCAAAACAAATTAAATAAAAAATAAGCATGTGGAACTTTCAGTGTAAGTGTCTGTTTAGTACAATAGGAGAAGAGGCCTGCACCGCCAAGGCTGCAGCCACTACTGCTTGTAAACATTCAGACATTGCTTGGGCTACTGGATCTAGCCGTGTGGAATAGTATGCCACTGGTATCAACTTTAAGTCCCCCCTTATGCATTAACACAAATATCATATCATCTTTTCTTTTTGTTTTGTTTTTAGTCTACGGCTTGTATAAATAACTTTGTCATGTCATGGATGTGCTAAGACAGTAGAACTAACCAACAGTTTTTTTAACTGTTCAAATGCCTGCTTTCCCGCTTCAGGCTTTTTAATAATATCTCCAGCTGACATGGGCTGAGAATAAGGTAAACTCTGCAACATTTGTGTTTCTAACGCATGGTTTGGAATCCATTATCTACATAATTAAGTTATTTCCAGAAAATGTATAATTTATTTCTTTGTGTCTGGCAAAGGTGCTTTTTAAAAGATAACTTTACTTTAGTGAACCACAGCTGCTAATTTTGTGGCCTTGTTTCTGCTAAAATCTTCTTATCTGGAGAACAGCACAAGATGTTCAACAACAATTGACTGTCTCTCGAACTGTAGCTAAGTTTGAGCTCATGGCCTGTGAGAATATAGTCTTTTGAGCCAGCACTCAGCCCCCACCCATCCTGTGTTAGTCCAATGCATCAATCTAAGTTAATATAGTTAGTGTCACAGGCTTACATTTCTCTTTAAATCGTTTGGCCTAAACAGTGTATATTCAATACATAATAATATTTTGGGACACCATTGTTTAATTTATTCTAAAACCCATGTATTGTTGGAACAATTCTAATGCTCAACCCACATCACATCTCTTCCTAATAAGTTTGTAGAGCATGTTTTTTTTTTTTAACATAATCTGCATTTTAAATATCTGTCCCGTTTCAGACTCTTCAAAAGTAATGGGTTATGTGTATGACTGCTTTTAGATGTCTCATTCTTTTTCTGTTCTGTGCATGTTATTCTCTGGTTACTGCTCTGCAGGCATCAAAGTCACACAAAACAAAACAAAACAAAAAAAATCATTGGCTCTCTTGCCAAAATAAACCAAAACAAAAATCATTGGCTTTCTCGCCACCATTAACGTAAGCTTTTCTCTGTTTGGCGCAACCAATAATGCAAAAACATTTTCAAAGCTGTGTTTACAAATTTTTTTTTGTTGTAGACATTTTAAATCTATCTCTTATTCTCTTTATCATGTACGTCTTCTGATTTTGACGCACTTTTACCCATTTCTAAGTCATTTTATGCATTTCTCTTAATACCCTTAACTGATATTGAAACCTTTTAAATTATCTTAAGTTTATTCTTCACACTAGGGTTAGTTATGTTTCTATTTTCAGACTCTCATAGTTTGTTCTTGAGATCGCAATGCTGGGTAACCCGAGCCCGACCAGAGGTCCTCCATCTCACTCGTTTTGTGAGGAGGTTGAGGCCAGGGAATTTCCCTGGGATGATCAGTCCCCTACTGGTTCCGTGTCAAGGCATCTCAGTAATGCGAAATCAGTCCTTTAATTGCATACATTTTGACTATAATTATCAGTGTTTTACCCATTGAAAACAGTTCGCCTCAACCCCAATGAAAAATAACACACAAGTATTAGTATATTAGAGTATCTCTGACTCTTTTTCTTTATCTCTTAAAGAGACTCCTTAAAATTAAAAATCTTGTTTCCACATAAGTCAGCATTTCCTTGTATTGCCACATGATTCATGTCCCCTTCTAACTGGGATTTGTCATCCATTTTAGATCCCTTGTTTCCCATTTTCTCTTATTGTTAAAATCCGGCTAGACAGGTATGTCTCTATACGTTTCAGACTATATCCTTCTTTTTAGCCCTTTTTTCTTTCTTTTAACAATGCACCAAGAGGCCTACCAGAAGGCCCAACAGGAAAACAGAAAGTGAAAAGTGTGTTCCCTTCATCAAAGGCGAACAGGAATGTATACAGAAATCTCCAGAGAAAATAGGCCTAGAAAGTTTTCAAGTTCAGATAAAGCGCTATCATTATGCCTTTTTTGCGTTACACCATAGCAACAGGCCTGCTTTTTTTTTCAGTAAAGTCCTCGCTTCAGGGAGGTGCTTTTAACCTTGAGCTAATGGAACCCTTCTTCAGGAAGGTGCAGTGCTTATAAATCTTTAGCGCGCGCTAGCCTTTTCCTTCTTCTGGAAGGTGATCATGGCAACAGGTCTTCTTTATATATAACCTTTAACGTTTCCAAAAATGAACGCTACCCTTCTTCAGGAAGGTGAACAGTGCTTATATATAACAGAAAAAGCTCTTCTTCAGGGGTGTGCTTTTTTAACCTTGAGCGCTCCAAAACATGAAAACTACAAACAGGTGTCTCTCTAACTCTAACAGTCGTTCAACACACAGGGCATACAGGAAAAAGTCCTATAACTGTTTGTTCTCCTTTCCACCCTGCAGCAAACATTCAAACGTTAGTGTCAACACCACTTAAAGACAAGTGTACGCAAAACCGAAACAACCAAGAACCACATACAAGCGTACACTTACAAAAAACAAACAATATACTCACAAACAGTCGGAGTCCCCCTATAGTCAAATTCAATTCCTTCACTCTTGGCTCTCCTTGCTGGCAGGCCCTGGCCTCCTTCCAATTCGTGTTGGAGGTCTTTAGAAAAACAGAGTCTCGTATTCCTCCGTACGGTGCAGGTCCTGATGATTAGCCCAGCAAGGAGAGTCGAAGAGGTTGTTGGAATCCCGGACGAGCCCCCAATTATGATAGGTGAAAAATCACCCTAGTTACCTCAGGACTCCGGAGCTGCATGAAAGTATATTTATTAGACAGACAAACAACAACAATTGCAATTGGGCTCCCCTCCCAGCCGAGGCTGACAGTGAAGGCCCTGATAAACCCTTTGCACGGGGTTTATATAGTAAGAAGTTTGGCTTTCAGCAGGGATGATCACGTGGTGGATTTCTCACGTCGGAGGCTCCCTGTCTTGCAAGGGTGGCAGTTTTGCACAAGGTCGGAAGAAGCACAGTTCCTTTCTTATCTCCTCTGGTCTAAACATGCTCTTGTTCATATGCAGACTTAGTGGCACCTAATATTCTAGTTACACACACACAGAGAAAAGCTGTGCTCCTTCTTTCATAAGCACATAATTCATACAAGGAATATATTAATAAAGGGGCACTTGATTATTATATTCTTAAGTCATTAACAGTGTTTGGAAATAATCTCTATCACGGTCTGATACGGATCCTAATTGCCCTCTGACGTTATCTTCAAAACAAGCGATATTGATAGACATCAAAAGCCATGAGGAAATTCAGAAGCAGCGAAAATGTGTTATTGAAAGTGATGACTAGACTACTATAGTTTGAATCATTTGTGTTGTTACTTAACTGTCAATTAAAGCCATTTTAGCTGAGCCGTGTTGTCCAATTTTTATTTATCATTGTAACTTGAAGTTAGCAAGTAATTGGTTGCTAGGCAACGCCTGAAACAAACTGTGTCGTGGGAAGACTTGAGCTGACCAAAACGACATGATTTCTATTTACAATTACCATTTCTCAGGCTGATATTTCCCGGCATGACCTCACTCTCGGTTAGTCAGTAGTTATTATTATATGGCAACGACAGTACGAGCGTTCTGATTGGTTACTGGGTAGTCTGCCACCCGCGTATTGACCTCCTCACCGGTCTGCCGGTCTGATATGAATCCTTATTGCCCTTTGACGTCATCTTCAAAATAGCGATACTGATAGACATCAAAAGCCATCAAAAGCCATGAGGAAATTCAACAGCAGCGAAAATGTGTTATTGAAAGTGATGAAGACTAGACTTCTATAGTTTGAATCACTTGTGTTGTAACTTTACTGTAAATTAAAGCCATTTTAAATGATAGAATACATTCCTCCAAAATACCTCTTTATAATGATTTTGTTGCCGCTTTGTGACTTCCGCTAAGAAAAACTTGTTAATAAAAACAATAACTCTCTGTAACTAAAAAAAAAAAAAAAAAGGTACTTCATAAATGTCCTCACTTCTCCTAGGCATGGAGCCATTGGGAGCATCAGTGGAAACTTGCCAGGCATGGAGGAGAGTCCAGCCCATGGGGTCAGACGAGGGAGAGGGCAAAGGTGGAAAACAGGAGAAGACAGAAAGAGACCAAGAAAAGAGTTTTGTAGAGGCTTCAGTACTGTGTCTATTAATGTGATCTATGTGATATCAATGCTCAAGTGGTTTATGATTGTGAATCCAATCTGTTACAACTATGTTCTTCATTTCACCTTATTGATATGTGAGTAGTAATATTCATGTATCTACGGTTTCAGTAAGACAGCAAATTGGGACAACTATTCAGTTTGCTAACTGATTATTTTGATGTGTAATGTAGTAGTCGTTGAGGGCTGCACTTATGCCCGGTAAATTGAGCCCCCTGCTGGTCAGAGTAGATTAATTCATCATAAATCAATTCATCTAATTTTATATGCTTATGCAAGGATGAGGTACGATCATATCTGAGATGTGTTTTATCAAACATTAACAACTGAAGCATGCTGTCTGTGCCCCAGAGAAGGCTTAAAATATGTTGGAAAATGAAAACAGAAGTCTACGTATATGTTCACTAGTCAGTGACACTTTCAAAGGCTTGAATTCATGTCGGGGTGGATGTCCAACACCAAATGAAAAGCACATAGATTTGTGATACACTTCCAATTTTTTTTAACCTACCTTAAGCAGAGGCTCTAAACCTCAGTGTAGAGTAGCATCTATGATATTTAGTAGTCAGGGACACATGTGGCAGCAGTTGGATTGCATAATGGCTAAAGACAATATTCGGTTCACGTCATAATTATATAATTTTACTTGTTTATCAACATAAAGCCATTCAAATGTGTGTGTGTGTGTGTGTGTGTGTGTGTGTTTGTGATCGGATAGGTACAAGGAGGCTATAACCTATGCAATTTGAACCACAGATGTATGATACATAAAACCTATTTCAAGATGTTTGTGAACTTGTGTAAACATCTAATCACAGCTGTTAGTAATGTCTATGAGGCCCTCCCCTTTTTCAACATCACATGTATTTTGTATCACATGGGAAGTATGTGGAATAACTCAAACTAGAAGTATGGTATCTGACATACAGCCGCGGAAAAAATTAAGAGACCACTTCAAAATTATCAGTTTCTCTGGTTTTACTATTTATTGGTATGTGTTAAAGTAAAATGTACATTTTTGTTTTATTCTATAACCTACTGGCAACATTCCTAGCAAATTTCAAATACAAATATTGTCATTTAGATCATTTATTTGCAGAAAAATGACAATTGGTCAAAATAGCAAAAAAGATGCAGTGTCTTCAGATCTCGAATAATGCAAAGAAAACAAGCTCATATTCATTTTTAAACTACACAATACTAATGCTTTAACTTAGGAAGGGTTCAGAAATCAATATTTGGTGGAATAACCTTGATTTAAAATCACAACTTTCATGTGTCTTGGCATGCTCTCCACCAGTCTTTCACATTGCCGTTGGGTGACTTTATGCTACTCCTGGCGCAAGAATTCAAGCAGCTCGGCTTCTTTTCATGGATTGTGACCATCCATCTTCCTCTTGATCACATTTCAGAGTTTTTTTATGGGATTCAGGTCTCGAAATTGGGCTGGCCATGACAGGGTCCTGATCTGGTGATACTCCATCCACACCTTTACTGGCCTGGCTGTGTGGCATGGAGCATTGCCCTGCTGGAAAAAACACTTCTCAGAGTTGGGGAACATTGTCAGAGCAAAAGGAAGCAAGTTTTTCTTCCGGGACAACGTTGTACTTTGCCTGGCTGAGGTTTGTAAACGACCATAAGGATTGAACCAAAGCCGACTGGAGGGTCTCCTAGTTCGTCTTCTCTGATGAGTCCAATTTCACAGTAGGTGCAAGACTCTGTGGCTTGTAGGCCTCTCCAGGTCTCCGTCTAACCATCAGACGACCATGTGTTGGGCAAAGCTGAAAATTGGACTCATCAGAGAAGACGCATTAGTATTGTGTAGTTTAAAAATGAATATGAGCTTGTTTTCTTTGCATTATTCGAGATCTGAAGACACTGCATCTTTTTTGCTATTTTGACCAATTGTCATTTTTCTGCAAATAAATTATCTAAATGACAATATTTTTATTTGAAATTTGGTAGGAATGTTGCCAGTAGGTTATAGAATAAAACTAAAATGTACATTTTACTTTAACACATACCAATAAATAGTAAAACCAGAGAAACTGATAATTTTGAAGTGGTCTCTTCATTTTTTCCGCGGCTGTATATGTTTTATATGTGTTGGCCAGGTTTAAGCACGAGGAGTACTGTGCAATGGCAGTAGTTGCGTATGTTCAAGAAACACATCTCCTCCGAGCATGTAAACCACACACTATTTTTCGTGTTCATTGTGTTTTTTGTGATCAGTAAAACCAGGACATTTTCACATCATGGGCCCATCATTCCATTAATGGGCAACGAGGCTTGAAGCACGCAAAGTACACCATGCATGACCTATTGCTAATTTAATAATTTGGCAAAATAATTTAGCTAATTTCATGAGCAACATGAACAAAATGCTAAACACCTAAAGGGTGTGGTCCTACCCTGCCCTATTGTATTGTACCTGACTGAATTGTATAAATGCCAACGCTGTCGGGTAGGCCTTTCTCTGAGCAACAGCTGAGAGGGGGTCTCCACGCTGAAATAAAACTCTAGAAACATGACTTCGTTCTCCGGTCCCTTCTTCAACTTTAGCGTGCTTATAAATATTCTATCACAGCACATTTTCTACAAAGGATATCTTTTTTTTGGCTGCAAAGGAATGCGGTGAGAAATTGCATTCAGGATGGTCCAGGTGTTCAAATTCATCAACATAAACATAACTCGCAACCTCCAATGTCTTATGCACTCAACCTCATGTAGGCTACTGGTCACTGCAGCGCTTGAGTTTTAGACTGTGACTACAGGTGCAGTTGATAGGATGGAGGGAAACTCCCAGGCTGCCTCAAACGATATCATGAACAAGTTGCAATTTACAAATAACAAAGCCAAGTCAAACAGAATAGGGCAGATCATTGTTTTGCTGCACCATGATTGAAGTAAATGGATATAATTTCTGACATCTGCTGTAACCAAGTTGGTAAGCCTGATTTATTCAAGTTGCTGTGTAGCAATAGCCTGGGGACCAGACAAATTTAGCCCCGCCCACAACATTTGAGATTGGGAAGTTCGGTCTGGCATTGCTCCGTTGAGGACGAATTATGCCAGACCAGAAGCTGTTCTGACCAATCAAATTGTCAGGGCGGGCTTTATACAATGATGGACAGATGATCAACAGTAACGTAATCAACCACGTCACCAAAGATTGCTTGGATTGAATTTGTTTTCAAACATGGCTGCCGCTGGAGAGCTGAAATGTGAAGATATTTCCATCGAGTCTGTTTTAGAAGACATCGACAGCGCATTCATTTTGAAAGAGGAACTGAGAAACGCGGAGAAAGGCATTTGTCGATCAAAAAGATGTTTTTGCCATCATTCCTACTGGATATGGTAAAAGTTTAATTTATCAGCTACGTTTTAGTTATACTACGTTGCTCTGATTGGTGGTAGGTCTATCCAATTGAGCGAAGAGGCAATGTTTTTCCTTAAAGGAGCAAAATGTAGTGCTGAGACCAAGCATTTTAAATTGGTACTGCATTCCAAATTCTAAATATTGGAGAGCCTTACCTCCTCCCTACCCAGACTCAAAGCTCACACCGGTTGACAGGTTGAGGACACTGAACCTTCACGAACGATACATTTGCAGTGTTTCTATTGTTTGCCAATTATAAACCAGCTCCCTAATTTTAATACTCTGTCAGGGTTAGCTAGATGCATGGCTGGCTATGTACGTTAGCCAAAGCTAAGCCAGTTATCCCGAAAACAAGCCTACTGCTCCGAAAGTAGGCTTCACACTGGAGCTCGAGTTACTTCTTTCCAGGCCCCGATAATATAACAGCTCTATTTAACAGAGAACGCATAAATAATTTCACATCTATTTTGGGGTAGAAACCTACTGTTCTTCCTTTTTGCCGCACGATGCAGACCTCAGTTATGAAGTGCAGTGCGTACTCACCTCACCAGTGTCAAGTGAAGCCAGTGAGGGCTGGTAAGGGGCCTCTGATACAAGAGGCAGAGGGCGAAGAGAGGAGCTAGAGAGAGGAGGAGAAGAGAGTGAGGTCCTAGTGGTACAATAGGAAGAAGATCTAGAGAAAGAGCAACAGAGATTGCAGGTCCTGCATACCTGTCAAGTTAACATGACTAAAATCAGTTAGGTCAGTGATTTAAAATCCACAAGCCATCCCCACTGTCTACACATACACACAAAAGACAACACATGCAAGTATATTGTTACATTTGCAAGGCATTTCACAAACAGGTTTGGTTCACTTTAAGAAGTTTTTCAATGATTCTGAATATTGAAAATGTTGAAAATCTGTGAATGACACTTGACAGGAAGATCCAAGAACCTGACCCCATTACAGAGAGAGGATCCTTCCAAGCAGACTGTTTCATGAAGGCAGATGGAGACAAGGGCTTGCTAAACCTGACTAGAAAAGCTTATTACATTGAGAATAAGCAGCTGTATATGAAAAGTCAAGAAAGAGTTCAGCCATTGTTGCCAGATTCATGCAGACAGGAAGTGTTGCATTAAGGACATTCTATCCCCTAGGCTGGACACTTGGCTTTCATGAAAAGTGAAAACACTAGCACTCATTGCTAAAATATTTTACTGGCCAAAATTGTATGTTTAGAACCATTCATGTAAGGTTATTAATTATTGGTAGGCTAGGAAGGTGAGTCCTAATTAGATACAGCATATACAGCAGGGGAGTAGTAAACAACATCAGTAAGTTTGGAATACTGACATTGACAAGAGCCTTTCATATTGTCTACGTTTGGTTACCTGAACAAATATCAAATCGATGGTCTACTAAAATCACGAAATATGAAAGCAGCACTCTCAATTCATAATTCCTATCAAGCTGCCCTTGCAGTCTGGAGTTGCTAATACAAACTGCATATCAAAACTAGCACAGTCAAATCATTGTTGACAGAGCTGCAAAATAATGTGCTCGATACAATGCTTAAACCAAAGTTATGTTAATAGTAGCTGTTGTGGCTAATCTGAAGGGAAGGCATTAGAGCTAACATAAATGTGGCAGATTGTTACTAGAAACACTATATGACTAAATGTACCACTCAGAGGCGTTAATTACCTATCTCTGTTCTTCTGTTTTCAAACGCTCCATGGCTCAACTCTCACAGTTTTTAGCCATTTATTCCCACATGTTACGGATTTTGTGAACCATCACGGTGCCTCGCTGGATTTAGCAGAGCTCACCATCATAATTAATGAGCCTACCAAATAAGGGAAAACAGCTTGATTGAAGTCAATACCTTCTATGTAGATATCAGAAAAACAATTTAAAATACTTAATAAATGCATTCTATGGCGCCTACCTTACTGCTTTTCTGATATATGTTTCCTAATGCCAGAGGAAATTATACCTACCACTTTCTCTTTCTGTCTGTCTCTTCCTTCTTTCTTTCGTTTTCTTTCTTTCCTATACTTAACATACATTGATAACCATACATCCATTTGTATTGCTTGGCAGCATTAACAAATGTTCATGTCTGTTGTTGTGAAGTCTTACTTCAGGAACAAAGCCAATAGTGGAGCAATTTCCATGTCTGAGGGACTGTCAAGGCACCAGCTATGTAAGTAAAGTGAGTAACACCACTATAATGAACCAATCCTGTTCAAACAGAACACAAGGTGGTCTATTAAGTCTCATCCCCTACCCCATTGCTAATTTTGTGCAGTTGTGCTAGAATGTTTGTAAATCCCTCACTGATCACACTGAACCCCTTTCTGATCACACTGAATGTCTTATTGATCAATGATCACACTGAACCCGTTTCTAATCACTGATCTTACTGATTCCTTGGCTAATCTGGCATAGTTTTTCACATCAAGGTAATTTAATGTTGGATCACTTAATGGATGTCAATTAATAGATACAAATGAAGTATACTACTTTGTTAATAATTCTGAATATCTTAAATAATTGATGATCTAACCATCTAGATCTAATTATTTTTGATGTAATATTCATGCAGAAATTGGCAGATATCTCTTAGGAGTGCACTAACTCTCTAGCATCACTGTGTCATTGTGTGCCATGATTTGCCAACTCTTGGCGGCTGGTGGTTCGGCTCACTCGTTGCTACCTTATGTGTGGATTGTGTGGATTCTTTTTCCTGTTTGCTTTCTAAATGTTAGGACGCCTAGTTCTCCCCAGGGAGGAACTATTAACCTAAAACTGGGTTTCTACAGGAGCATTTCAAAAGAAGGCTCCACCAAGGCAAGCGGATGAATTCAGCACCGCAAGCATCACAGGAAACCAGAGTCAAGATAGCTTGCCCTTCCACCTCCATATCAATTCATGCAAAGGGGTAATGTGACTTCTCTATGCTCTTCGCAATAAACGTAACTCTTCTTATTTGACCTCTGTCTTTTGCTGTCACTGCTTATTTACTGAATGATTACATTTTGTATGCTCATTACAGAATCTGCCTTTAGAACGGTGGATTGTTTTGTCATACATTGTCAAAATGAAACAATGACAATAAAAACATCCCAGGCTTCATTCACTTTGCAAAACATGAACAGTTTTAATATCAATCTGACTTCATCCATCATGTGTGTAGCATGACAAAAATGAAAAACTGGAAAATAAAGAGAGAAGTCAACAAAGTAACCTGTCATTTTGCTGTCCCACTCCCAACTGACATTCAAAGCACTGCAAAGGACAGTATGATAACGACATTATCATTTGAAACATTAAAAAAAAAACCATTTCATCCCTATTCTCGACAACGCAAGTACAGTGGCCACGTCTCTTCACTCCAATGGCGTGTCTATGGTAGTTCACCAAAAACAAGAGATAAAAGAAATGTCCATCGGTCTTGGCATAGAATAAAAATCCATACCCTTTGAAAAGAAAGCAAGCAGACTGGCTGATGCATCACTCTTTTCTCCTGACACAACAATCACAGTAATGGTCTATCTGAGCCGCAGTGAGGATGGCCTACCTCATCTGCAGTATTCACTGGCCAGGTTTCTTGTCCGAGCCACAGAACAGAATCAGAAGCAGTCTCAGAAGCTGTTGAGTCCAAAATGGTTTCTCTTCCCTTCCCTTTTTCCTTTGTCTAGCAGCGCACCTTATGGATACATGTCTAATTACAACTGTTTGCATTTAGTGTCTCTCTTAATACTATGCATCTATTAAAAGTTTAGGGGAAGTATAACCTGCATCCAATCCCACTTTTGTTTAGGGCATATCATGTCTGGGGCTCAACCTTGACTTTATTTCCCAAAACATCATTATATCATTGCCACTATAGCTAGAGTGGAGACGGTTCAAACATTTCCTCTATCAGTTAGCTGTGTGCTATCACAACACTTTGTTGGAATACACCCTTGTTCATTGGTCCATTTGTTCATTTGTGAAAGCAACAGATTCCATTTGAGAGGAACTGATATTGTATAAAAAAAGAAAAGGCACCGCCTTGTTACTTTTTTTTTGCCTCAATTCTTCACATTTGCATGCAACAACAAATACAAATAAATGAAGACTAAAAACAAGGTGTCGGCCATTATTTACACATAAACAAATAACCCAAAACTACAACAGGGGGGGGGGGGGGGGAATCATAGTTGATTTTTACACACCCTTAATACACCTGCATTTCCGCATCACTCTGGCCTCCCTGAACCCTTATCCACTTTGGTGAGGGCACAACTCTTAGAAACTCTTTGGAATGCTGAAATCTGCAGCTTTACGTCAGCATTGACCACTGTGCGACGCTCAGATTTCAAGATTTTTAGAGGTGATGTGTTCAACGCGAATTTTGATACTGGATGACCAGATGTAAGAACCAAATAGAGACATTTCTTATTTATCTCTGCAAATAATGTAAGTTTTATTAATTTTTCATAAAAAAAATACCAAAAACAGATTAACGGAAATAAAGATGGTAAACATGACTGTCTCTGAGCAGAGGAAGGAAGCTTCACACTGAACACTGCTGTTCAACTGGCAGTACACAGCCAAAGTGCTTGCATGCAGCTATGACGGAACATTCCAACAATAACATGAAAAATTAGTGGTATGTGAGTGTGCTGATAGGGTTTAATTAACAGGATCTGCGAGGTCCACTCAGCCAGTCCACAACTGTAACAAATAACTAAATAATCATACATTTAGCTGTATAGGTTTGATATCTTCTCAATGGAGAGCTGTGACCTTCACACAAAGCTTTAGCACTTGAAAGACCACACTTACCCAAATAAACTGCAAAAACAAATAATCAAAAAATATTTCAATTCCTAGATTTAACGATGTGAACCAATAGCTTGTCAAACATTTCAAAAGAGGAACCACACACCAAGCTCCCCACATAAACTCACATGCAAACAAACTCCTCACCGATTTCTCTTCATATACTTGGTCCATGCTAAGGGTCTGGTTTTTGCAATGCACACTTGCTGCGCAAGTCTATATCCCCACTTGAAAGCCATGAGGTGTTTGTTTTTATGTTTGTATCCAGGTGCACTGTGTCACATACACACTGCAGTGTGTTGTCCATTGGGGGGGGGGGGGAGTGGCAGGGGAATAATGGCTGGAACGCTTTCTGTAGGGGTGATGTTACACTGGGGGTGGCGGGGATAAAAGTGACCCTTGTGTCCCTGAGTGAAATTCAAGCTAATTACTAATAGCAGGGGCAACAGCACTCATGCATGTGGTACATCAAATGTTTTTTTCCTTTTCTTTATTGTTGTTGAATGTTGCTTGCTTCATTTAGCAGGAGTAAGTGGAATACCTGCTTTTGGGGAGCTGAGGGGTGTTCACAGTACACACGGTCTATGTGGAAATGAGGCTAAATTGCTATGCCACACATAGGCTGATGCTGGTGCTGAGGTGATATATGGCTAGTGATAAACTTGAACTTATAGTTGACAACCCTCTTTGGGTCATTTCTGCTAAGAATAGTGCATACGTTTTGCACACATATTTACAAATACATGCCATAAAAGTTGCTGCTCCCTGCAAACTCTTCTGTATTTGTTGTCCTTGGCTTGACTGCATCTAGCCCTCTGGATTACTTCTAAATGGGCCAATTAGGATTAGCCCAACCACAATTTGTACAATGTATACCTGAATCCTACTGTTATTGTAATCAATACTTTAAAACTCAGAGAGCCATGAACTTCCCAGAGTGAAGGGATTAGGCCTTTTAAGTCCCAATACTGTCCATACATCAGTCAAAATGAAAAAGGGGGAAATTATTTATGATGATCAAAGTGATGAAAGATGGAAAGAGTAACCTGTAAATGAGACTCTAGACAGGAAGCTGACTATTTGAACAAAAAATAAAGTGAATGGCAAAGAACTTTCTTTTTTTCTTACTTAACCTGTGAATGGTTGGTCATTTACAGCTTCTAAGTTTTCGCAAATTTTGACAATGGACTCAAGTGACATCTCATAAAAGTAAAGTAGGAATTAAACTCTCCCTGGCCTGTATATCCATACTCAAATAAGTACCCATGAACCCATGAACATCTCCAGTCAGTCCAATATGTGTAATACAATGGTTTGGTCGTTTTCAACAGGGTGATGAAATAGCATAAGGTATGTGTGAGTGAGTGTGTCCGTTTATATGTGTGTGTCACTCAAGGTGTGCGAGACATTTTGAGTGAGAGGACACATAGTAGAGGTGTAATGAACATGCATGTATGTATGTATTTTGGATCAATAAGAGAAGGCCTGCAGTCTTTCAACCATGATGACAGTTTGAAACCTTCTACAAAACCTTTGAGGTTGTGAATGTAACATGTGAAACCCTGGTGTTTATTTCTGCTGGATGACAATCTGCATGATGACAGACAAACACACACACACACACACACACACACACACACACACACACACACACACACACACACACACAAACACAAACAGACTAACACACACACACACAAAGAACTTCCATGGAGGATGAACAAATGAGCGCAGATGAGGTGTGTTGGTAAATAACAAAGTTTTACTAGATAAACAGACCAACCAAGGCCCTCTGAGGAAATATGGAAACCCTGTCTTTCTTTTTTTCTTCCCTGACAAAGGGGGAATGAAGGAGGGATCCAAAAGAAGGAAAAAACAAACAAAACAAAATAATAATAATAATAATAATAATAATAATTAAGACCAAATAAGTACTATACAAGCATCTCCACTTTTACATGTTCCAGTGAAATGGCTTGCTTAAGACTGCACCTGGATGTGTGGATGTGGAGAAATGAAAACATAAGCATTCAGGGCCACCTTCATATGACGTGATTCATCAAATCTCCTAAAACTGGCTTCTCTGGTGACTGGGAGAGGGGACTTGAATGAGGAGGGACCTGGGGAGGTGGGGGCCGGTAGGGGGTAGGAGATGGGGAAAGAATTTGTGTTGCTATTCCTAGCTTTATCTTTCTCAATTGAAACAAGGTTTAAAAGGAACAAGACAAAAAAAAGGGGGGGGGGGGGGGGGTGAACATGCTTTGATATTTCATTTCAAAACATCAAAATATGACGAGTCCAGCTCTGGAAAAAAAAGAAAGAAAGTACAAAAAACACAACAGTCACCCTGCCCTGTAACACAAAAACAAAAATCTCCCAAACGTCCACACCTCTCTGTCTTCACCCTTTTACGGGGGGGGGGGGGGGGGGGTCATGCAGGCCAGTGTGACTCCCAGAAGCGTACAGTGCTCAAGTGCCCCGTAAGACCTAGGATGATGGGAGGTCCACTTTGGCCAGCTTTAGGCAAGAGCTCAGGGCCAGCTTTTTGTGCCGAGCGCCCCTAGCTCTTGTGGAAGATTCCTCATCACTTGTGTCGAGCACTTTATACCGATGCACACCAGAGGAAGCAGCTAGACAGGCAGGCTTCAGGTGAAGTGACTACCACAGGTATTTGAAGTGAGTGTGGTTATAAATAGTGGGCCCCGATTGGTCCTTTTTGTGCCAAAGGCGGCCCTTAGAGTTACTTGTGTTGAGGTGTCAGGAAGCAAAGGGGGTCAAAGGTCATTATTCATGTTTACGTTCAAGAGCTAACACAGGGTGTGGTGAGAGTGAGGGCATGGACTGGCATGCCTGGGATTCACCATGTTAATGGGGGGAGTGCCGTGAGTAATCTTGGGCTTCGACAAGGGGCTCCCACTCTAGTGTGTGTGTGTGTGTGTGTGTGTGTGTATGGGGGGGCATATATATGTGTGAATGGATGTGGGTATGTGGGATTATGTATGTGATAAAAATGTTCAAAATGTTCTTCTGTACTGTGTGTGTGTTTGTGAGCCATGCATGGTGGTAGATTATGTGTGTGTGTCTGAGTGTGTGTCTGTTTGTGTGGGGATTGAGGGATTTGGGTGTGCATAAGGGGCAGTGTTGCAAAAGTGAACATCCTCCTGTTTTGCCCATTTAACAAGGAGGAAAAGAGGGGAAAAAATAAACGAATGCAGGGCATAATCCCCCTAAAAACAGCACCAATCCCTCTTTTTCCTCCAGGGGGAGGGGGTGGGGGGGCACATTGACCTTTTCTATCTGAAGGTCAGCAAAAGAAACTGATCTGATGCATTTACTAACTACTCCACCCAGAACCCCCTCTATCTCACACTCTCTCCTGTAATATAATAGTAATTTGTATTCCACTTATAATAAACTTAGTTAAGTATAATAAAGTAGAAAAATATCAGAGAACATATACACAGTTAGTTTGTTGTCATTTCTTGTAGTGAATCGTTTTCTTCCTTTTCTTTTTCCTTGCAACTTTCTTTTTTTAAGCATATACATATGTGCTGGACCACTCATGATTCAGATACAAAGTGTAGCTGTTGCTGTTTTTTTTTTCTTGTTTTGTCGGTTTCTTTTCACTTGCTTTTAGGTTTTCATATTGTTGACGTTCTGTCCATTCCATCTGTGGAGAGAGAAAGGGAGAATGAATCAATGAGGATATTCAGAGGACAGTAAAGAAAATCTAATAGAAGCTCTGATTTTTCTTTTATACATGTCAAATCAACTCATTGCATAGTTCCCTCTCTGTATGTATATTTGTATGCCTCTGTGCCATTGTATCTATGATTTAAGTGATTTGGGTGAACTCAACCCCTAAGACTTGAGAGTGTGTGTGTGTGTGTGTGTGTGTGTGTGTGTGTGTGAACATGTGGTATACAGTCAGCCTCACCCCCTAAGGCGTGCTCCGTCATACTGAGGCAAAGGGACTCCAGCGTGGGGTTGATTTCCAGGTCTGTGCCCGGCACTTGGCATTCTGGAAAAGGAGGCAGGAGAGGGGGTGAGAAGAAGCAGTATATAACAACGCTGGGGAAAAGGTGCGACTTGATGGCAGTAATGTAAATCACTTCAGCCTTACTACAATGCCCGCAGACTTTGCCCCAGTAATATAAGAACTCCCATGGCTGGATTGTAACACTTCAATAGGTGCGTTTCCATCCCATGTCTTAATGCGCATTATCTCTATGCGAATATTTAATCCTGGTTGGAAACGCGTGCGATGCGCATTAACTTACCCAATGCGCATAGAAATTCGATTCGCCAGAGGGAGGTGGATTAACTAGTTATTCGAATTTAGTTATTGTGCTTAACGTAGATGGAAACAGTTTATTCGAGCGATTTGAGTCTTTTTTGTATTTGTTTATGTTCGGAGTGCTGTCTGCCCAAACTGCCAGCTAATACACCACACCTCATGCAGCATATGCACTTGCTGTTATATACTATAATATATGGTTGCTGTTTGTCGTTTCCCCTGAACATCATCATCATTACCTAGTGTATTGTAGGCTAACTGATTAACTTGATTTACGTGCAAACTACGTGGACAATATGTTATCTCCCCAGACGTACTTTTTTGTTGTTGTTGTAAATTATATTTTTTTTTGTTTTGTGATCATTGATTTTATTCTATCCAACACATGCGGACCTGGTGTGCGCGGTTGTTCCGGTCCGCAATCTCTTGCGCCTCGCCCTGGTATGGTAACTTAATATATGTCTTTGCTTGTACTCGGATGGCAAAGCATACTGCATATAAACATCTATGTACAGAGGTACATTTCGCCCACAACACGGTATTCCGAGCATGTTGCAAGTTTGCACAATTACAATGCGTTCGTCGGTGGACAGGCTTTCGGCAGCAAATACTTTCAGTCAACACAGCAGGGCCAATTATTGAAATCCTGACCTGGTCAGCCTGAAGTTTTCGACCCACAGCTGGTCAGTGAAGTGGGCCTTCACCAAATTAAAAAAATCCCTAGAGCGGACCTCGCTATGTGAGTTTGTAAAACATGTTAAAACCTTCTACGCCTTCTCCTTCTAGCAACTATTAAGGCAAACAACTCAAATGATACAGCATTAATAGTCCCGACGGCAGAGAGGAGGGGGTCCATTCTAGCGAGCACAAAACTCTTCCTCCAAATTAGACTAAGACTTGGGTGAATGGAAACGCTCGCTGATGCGCATTTGTTTTATGCGAATCACCGTGAATGCGAATCGCTAATGCGAACGAGCTGAATGGAAACGCACCTTATGACATGCCATGAATTCAGAGCTGATATTTGTTGCAGACAATCTTGAGCACGCACCCTCCACACTATTCTTCATGCATAACTAATACTGGCTATTTGATTGGTGGCCAAGGAGAGATACGTTGCTCACTGCTGTGAAGGACTTTGCATTATCTAGAAAAGCTCTAAGTGACTGTAACCACCGATTCATCCATCCACTCATCCCTCTCTCCCTCCGTCCCCAGTGGTGTTACCTTGCTGCTGAAAGAGGAGCATGGTCTGTGGGGAGGTGTGCACAGGCAGCGAGTGGGTCCTCTGCACAGAGCTGCGGCTCTGGCTGGGCATGCTGTTACTGCCTCCCGGGTTGGCAAACCACAGATTCTGGAAAAGGAGAGCAACAGTTACTGGAGTGCACTGGACAGGCCTAAAGAAGTCCTAAGAAGGTCCCAAGATATTCAGTCTCCCTCAGTTCATATTTGTGTTCAATTGAGAGTACTGCTTATCTGTCTTTTGTATATTTTATGATGAACATACAAAAACCCATCCTGTCCTGTCATTAGTGTGCCATTTCCTTTGGCGTATTTTAGTAAGCATTATCACATGAACCCTACCTCTTCTCCTGAGTGTCTGTGGGTGCTAGCCCACCTGTCTGCCCTGGCTGGGCAGTGCAGGGTTGCTGTGTCTGTGTCTGTGTCTGTGTCTGTGTCTGTGTCTGTGTCTGTGTCTGTGTCTGTGTCTGTGTCTGTGTCTGTGTCTGTGTCTGTGTCTGTGTCTGTGTCTGTGTCTGTGTCTGTGTCTGTGTCTGTGTCTGTGTCTGTGTCTGTGTCTGTGTCTGTGTGAGTGTGAGTGTGAGTGTGAGTGTGAGTGTGAGAGCCCACCTGTCTGCCCTGGCCAGGTAGTGCAGGGTTGGTGAGGGTGTGTCGGGGCGAGGCGCTGCCCATGCCCCCTGGACTCATGAGGCCGATGCGCCCCGGCGGCATCCCCCGCGGGGGCATCTGGAACTGCCTCTGCCCCCGCCGGCCCAACGCCCCACTCACAGAGCCAGCTGTGGGGAGGGAGTTAGAGCCGTACGCCCAGCTGCACCAGAGAGATTGGGAGAGACATTATGGACAAGGTCAACATACCAGCTTCTCATGCTTTATTACATCTGAGAGCATACAGAGAGGAGATACAGGTGATATGATGTATTAAAAAGTGTAACAGAGATGAGGGAACAGAGGAAAGGCGGAATGGTTACAGAGAGGGAGAGAGAAAAAAGTGAAGGAGTAAGAGAAAGCTGAGCATATTGCATAATGGCAAAGACAACAAATGAGAGAGAAAGAATTAGGGTGATAAATAAAGATAGAACAGAATAGAAATCACACGTATAAACAGAAAAACAGAAGATGAGATAAAACAGAGAACTTGACCATAAATGCATGTGATTTGGGAGGATGTGTGTGTGTGTGTGTGTGTGTGTGTGTGTGTGTGTGTGTGTGTGTGTGTGTGTGTGTGTGTGTGTGTGTGTGAGGTCTCTCTCACCCTTTCTGGCGGTACATGGGCATGTCCAACATGGCTTTCCTTGGGAAAAGGCGCAGCAGCTTCAGCATCTGCTGCTTCCAGGAGGCCAGCCTCTTCTTCTGCGTCTCTGTGAAAGCCTGCAGGGGACACACCGCAGAGGCAGGTAAGTTCTAAACTCACAACAGTTCATTTAAACTTCATAATGAACTTGGTGAATTGTTAAGCAACTGTTATCAAAAACCTGGCATTACTTCATAGGTGTGCAAATATCCTATAATACAAAAGTTAATTGAAAGACCATCTTTTGAGATTCAAACAAGTTATGGTAGAATATATTATATTAAGGTAGAATGAATTATATTATTATAATTCAGGCAATGATGGAAGTCCACTGACAGGTTCCTCACCTCGTGTGCCAAGCACTTCTCAATTAGCTGAAGGTAACAGCTGATGTTCTCCTCGTCCGGTCTAGACACCAGCAGCTGCGTGCACACTGACACACGAAACACAACATACACAAACACCTCTGTTACAACTCGAGCACACACATGCCGAAGGTAAGGTTTCTCTTTAGCAATCCCAAAACAAATCAGAAGCGGCATGCCTTTCACTGTTAAATTATCTTAAGTCGTAATTATTTCTTTCTTTTAAACAACGCCACAAGACATACATTAAGATCAAGATATTATGCTGGATAACTGGTACTGATGAGATGAATTAATGGAATAAGTAATCAAGACTCAAAAACACAGTGAAGTGTCCATCCTAAGGCAGAGAGTGAACAGGAATACTATGTAACTAGTACATACTATTATGTACATACTATGTATGTAGTTGTGTCTGTTGCGGGACTGACCTTTGCCCATAACGCGGGTGAACTGGCCTGCGATGTCTCCGTCTCCGATGGGTGCGATGGAGGACTCGCTGTCGCAAGTGGAGGGGCTGTTGGACTGGAAGCTCTCCGCTGGCCCCTCCTTCTCTTCCACACCCTTGAGTGCCTTTTCTAGTAGTGTGGCCCCGGACTCAGCCTCCCGGTGGATGCTGGCTGGGGCGTACTCTTTTATGGGTGTGATGATGATCTGCTGCAACTCCTGTAGTGCGTTCCGCACGTTTCCTCCCTCCAGTATGTCCTGGAAAAGACAGCAATTTTATTAGTATATAAGGTTTAACATTTAACATAATGCAGACATTCAAGTCCCAACATCTAAAAGTACTTTAAAACCCATATAATGACTGAGGTATGATATATCTATGTTAAAATGTCACCTTTTCTAAAGATTTCAGGACACTTTGCCTCTCGCGAAGCTTCTGGATGCTCAGGGCAATCTTGTGCCGTGCTCCTTTGGTCACGTTCTATGGGAACACACATAAACATGCCACACCATCTTAGTACAGGTGCTTAATATATATACCTTGCATGGTTTTCCATACCAAATAATGCATAAACAACCATTTCATTTAAGTATCCACACGTAAACACCTCATAAAAAAAGCGTGTTAAAAGAGACATATTCTGAAAAGTGGCCATAGATCTCAGTTTGTTATTTTTCTGCACTACTAAAGCCACACATTGTGTGTGCGTGCGTGCATTTGTGTGTACACGTGCATGTACGTATAAGCGCTCCTGTTCACCTGAGACTCCAGATGGTGCTCGGAGAGGGTCATCATCTCATCGTAGGTTATCTGGGAGAAAAGTGAGGCGTACTTGTGCAGCCGAAGGCTCTTCAGCCACATGGGCACATCTGTGGGAGAAGCAACAGCACCTGATTGAAGCATACTGGATTTTGTGTGTGTGTGTGTGTGTGTGTGTGTGTGTGTGAGTGTCTATATCCTTGCTATATCTGTTACATAAGTGGTTGGGCAAGGACCTAAACATTGTGAAGTTAAGCCTATGAGGACACTGTTAGCTGAACTACTGAAGTACCCTGCATCAGAGAAAATTAAGCAATATTATACTATTTTTGCTGTTTTCAAGGTACTTTTTCTATCTTAAAACATCCCCAAAGGCCAAGGCTATTCCCTATGTAGTTGGATGCTGAAGGTCAGAACCTGAGCGGCTTTTACAGCAAGATTTGCCAAATATAATGGCTGCATTCATAAACGTAGCAACCTAGCTAGCGTTTATTGGTGCCAGCTGTCCTGTTAGCACTGTAGCAAGGGAAATCGCTAGTTTTAAACCAAAACACAGATCATAGACGTCACAGTATTAAACACTAAGTCTCCAATCCACACGTGCACGACCCCAGACCTTTCATGCCACTGCCATCCTCCTGGAAGGTGTTGCGCGCGGAGCCCTGCTCCTCGGTCTGCTCGCTGCCGGAGGAGGCCACGCTGCTCTGGGGGGAGAGCGGTGCATGGTCGGGGCCCGCCGGGGCCTGCCGGCTCCCCTGCTGCTGCAGCTCATCCGAGGGGCTCAGCCACTCAGAGCCGCAGGCCGGGATCAGGGACAGGGACCGCTTCAGCGGGCTAGGCTGCATCTGTACCGACATGCCTGCAGAACCAGAACCAGAAGAACCACAACAAACTGTGTGAGCGGCAGGGCACCTGCTTTTCAGTTTTAAAATGGTTTGGACCAATGACTGAAAAAAACATGATCAGTGTATACTCCGTCAAAAGTGAAGCCACCAGAAGGAACTGAAAAATGGCAGAGATTTAACCAAAATATGGTCAGTTTTGGGCAGACTTGGCTGGTTTTCTGTTTACTACGCTTCCTCTGGATCCAATAAACACTTGACCAATATGGCTTAATTTCTTGATAACGTAAGTGCGTGACTTTTTTTTAACAATCATTGGTTTGGACCAACGGCTAAGACAGCGGTGTCTGTCACTAGCGCCCCACTGACCTGCGTTGCCACAGTTGATGGGCGACGGAAGACCCCCGGAGCTGTGGAAAGGCAGGTGCCCATTCTGGCCGGCTGGCGAGCTGCACGAGGACGAGGAGAGCGCCTGCTGCTCGTGCCAGGCATGGGCCGCCTCCTGCACCTCGGGCGGGCACGCCCACTCGTCGGAGCCCTGCCTTAGGTGCTGGTAGTGGTGCCCACCCTGATGTGATGGCGGTGGCGGCGGCGGGCGTGCCGAAAGGTGCTCCTCAAGGTGGTTGAGCCACATGGCCAGCGAGGTGCGGTCGTCGAGCGTGGTGGCCGGGTGAATGAGAGCGTAGGACAGCAGCTGCCGGCTCTCCTCCACAAATAGGCTGCTCTCGATGGTGTGGCTCAGCACTTTCTGAAGCAGCTTCATGTACTCACACTTGGCCTCGCTGTTGCGTGGCTGCAGCAGTGGCAGGTGCGAGAGCAGCAGCGACACGGCCTTCTCCTTGGGCTCCTGCTGCCACTGGCTCACGATGGCTGCAGGACGACAACACATGTCATATTAATGCAACGTGGTTTATTAAAGCCCCCTGTTGAGTCGGTTTCCTCTGCATAAAAATGCACTGCGTGTTAAGAATGTATTTCCTAAATGCTGAGAATGCAAACCTCAATCCTAAAAATAAATGTATATATTCGCATTTCTTTGAGAGAGAGAGCGCGAGAGAGAAAGAGACACAGAGAGATAGACAGATACTCACACACACACACAGCTCAGATTTCTCCTGAGTGGTGAACAAAGACAAATATGCTAACAAACAATTGTAGAGACCAGTTAGTTTAAACAAAAACAACTCTACGGTTGTACTGAAAGTAATTCCTACATTATCTTTAAAACGTACTACTCTGTGTCTGTGTCTGTGTCTGTGTCTGTGTCTGTGTCTGTGTCTGTGTCTGTGTCTGTGTCTGTGTCTGTGTCTGTGTCTGTGTCTGTGTCTGTGGTACCTGCGTTGTTGGCCTCAGCCTCCAGCACATGGATTTCGGTGCAGTCGGCCAGCCAATGCTCCAGGCAGATGTGTAGGAAGCGGGCCTGGGTGCGCGAGACACGTTTCAACAGTGACAACAGTGCCACCGTCTGCTCGCACTCATTCCACGCCTTGAACCAGTCCGTCAGGATGCCCACCTGCACCACAGAGCAGTCACCATTGGCACACAATTCTCTCTGCAGCAGTGCACAGTCGTCTCAAAAACAGCCTTAACCAAGGGTTGACCAATTTTCTTTTCCGAAGTGGCTCTCTGAAATGACCGGAAGCTAAGCTCTTCATAATAGTACACCTGGTGAATAAACCCTCCAAATGTTCCCTCATGTCACTCACCTGGTCACGGAACATCATGACTGGTCCCTCTTTCGGGAACAGGAGGTTGCTGAAGGGTGGAGAGCAATACTGCTAGTGTGGGGAGGGGGAGGGCTTTGAGAGGGGAGGGTTTGGTGTGGGGGGGAGATGGGGGAAGGAGAGGGGGGTGAGGGGAGAGAGTCTGTTTCAGTCAGGTGCAGAGGTCTGTTGGCGACCCTCCTTTGGGGTTCGTTTGTCTCTGGAGCTCTTGTCTTTGGGGGGGGAGAGGGGTCCTCTCTGGGCAACTGGAGATGCCCCTCACATGGTTCAGGCTGGAGCGAGGGACCAGCTGAAGGGGAGAGAGACAGACAGAGTTAGAGGGTCCTTGGAGCTGTGGGAGGGGGGGGGGGGGGGGGGGGGGTCGCAGAGTGTCTCTAGAAATCAACTTGAAATTCCCTTTCACAATACAAGCCTTATGTGCAAAGACCCCTTAGAAAAATACGGTCGTGGGTTTAAGAAGGTGACAATTACTATGCTATATCCTATAGCATCCTTTATCCAAATAAGATTAATTATCATTGTGTCAGCTGATGAATAGTATTTACACATATTGCCAATAGGTGTTCTCCCTGAGACAATTTGGGCAAGATGCTGCGATTAAAAACAATATTTACTGATGGTTGCATCATTAAATAAGCACCAGGGCTGCGGCAAGTGGTACGGAGGGCACTGTGCTGAGAGACATCTCTTTTATTCAGGTCAGCTTATCATAATGCTGTGCTCAGATAATCAGCTTCATCACGCTACAAATGCAGAGCGCCTTACTGCAAACACCAGCTCTTTACACCTATTAAGATTACACAAGAAAGGTGTAGGCTACTGGTTTGCCTCACTTTCCCCATTGCACCTCATGAAACTTTGTAGCAACCGTATTGGTGAATGCACACCAATCCCTCTGACTGTATGGAGCACGTATTGTGTGCAAGGCAGACCAACATTGCTGCTATAGGTATCCACCCGAGGAAAATAAGCCCTCCGCGATTCAGCTCAAGTGACAGCTCATATGATGTGGTTTGAAAAAGATTATTTGTTCCAAACCACACCGCACCAGACGACAGACAATGAACAAAAAAAGAGTGACTGTGTCAAAGCCATCCCAGATCAACTCAAGCCACTGAATGTGACATTTCTGTGGAATCTCTACCACATATAAAATTATAGAAGACACCAGATTCTGATATATGAGGGTCAATAAGAAAGCAGATGATTATCATATCGAGCTGGACATTTACCCTGCCACTTTCAAGAGACATGCACTTCTGCAGCAAGCTATCATCTACCAAGAATCTTGCACACATTGATTCACTTAAAAACTGCAAATGGGCCAAATTAAGGAAAAGGCTGTGTGAAATTATGTTAAGAACTTGAATGTGAATAAATGATCCAACAGATTTAAAGTCTAAGCGAGCTTCTTGTTTATAGGATTTATAATTAAAAATTTGTCGTAACTTCAAAACTGAATGGCAATAAATGAGTCTTCCTGCTGTCATCCGGTACCGTTAACCGATACGATTAGCTAAATACCTGGGTAATAAGCAACTAAACGCCCATCTCGTCGCATCAATAAAGCACTCCTGATGTGGCACACTAGAATGACAATATAAAAGGTGTTCTTTATCGTAGAGTGTAATGTTATCATCATGTTATCATAGAGTGTCATGTTAATGAACTAACTAACGTTACATCCTCATCTGTTTGCACACCGTGACTAGCTAGCTGTCCAAGTTAGCCAGTTATCGCCAGCTAGCCACATTTCTGGAGAATTTTGGAACACAATAAGCTCTTTATACAATCATTTCAACCTACACCAAGAATAAAAGAAGCATACTTTATATTACTGTGGGTATTTTTCGAAACATTAAATCTTGATCAAAACAAGCAGGTCAACAAGCTTTGTTGTAGACGGGCAGTCGGCGTCGCTAGCCTGTTTGTGCCACGAAAGCTTGCGGGGCTCAGTTAGCTCGCTAAAGTTAGCCGTCAGCTGAAGACTAGACAGAAGAGAAAAATACCACCGTCCATTCAAGACAGCTACTGTTGGCATCAGAAGCGTCTACAAACAGCTTATTTTATAGAAATAAATACAGTAACTTCGTTGTCGTTATTGTTTGATGATGAGCTACCAAAACACAAGAGTAAACACCGGCGTCTGATTTGCATACAAATGATGAATAGCTAGTCAAGGTAATGTTTGCTTGCTAGCTACACTTAACCTACTTAGCTAGCCAGCTCATTAAACAAATACCACTATCGCCGGATTGCTAACAACAGACGATTACTTTCGTAACTTGAAAATACTCATAAATGACGACATGACCATTGTCGATTCACAAGTAGCTGCTTGTATACCATATAATTAGTAACTGCTATGATAAGTGGTTAATGTTAGCTATACCTTAAAAACAACAACGTTGCTAGGTCTAGCATTTGTTGTGACAATCCATTCCAGACATATCGCCAGCTGTTACCCAGTTAATGCAATGGTGCGTGCGAAATATGCATAGACATTAGTTAAAGGACCAACGTTATTTAGCATGTTAAGTTATATTCCATTGAGGAGTGGGATAATATTGAAATGCAAATCAAACCTGGGGTGACGTCGGGGCTCACCGATCCAGGCTGCTGTGCCTACCTTCGGTCTACCGGGAGGCTCTTGTCACCAAGCTAGTCCACCCTTTCCTAGCTAACTTGCTAGGCCTTTAATTAGATTCTTGTCCCTTGCCTTTCCCAGTGGTGGATGAAAACGATTCAGGATTCGTATTGTTTTTCGCTAGCGATGCTGCTGGTGGTATGCTAGAGATTTCCTTTCCAAACAAGGGTTCGACGATCTTCATGAAACGTTGCTTCCCCGTCGCTTATAAGTGATCAAATCCGGCACACACTTGTATTTCTGTTTAGTTCTACCGACATTTTTCACGTTTAAAAAACATATAGCTCGAGTTAGCTGGCTACTGCTAGCTAACGGATACTAGCTAGCAAAATAGCTAACGTTACACCTCGCTTCCTTCACCAAGGGATACATAAGCGAAGGAGGAGATTTTGAGAAATAATGTGCTTGTATATAACGTTAAGAATATAATCCGAAGACGAAACGTATAGTAACATAAAAATGCTAATGGAATATAACGTTTATTTGAGCATATAAAAATATACAGAATCTACAAAATCTACTCCGCTTGGAACATGACGTTATACGCTGAGTGACGCAAACACGTTAGGGAGGAGCCAGAAAAGACCAACACACTCATACTCACAAACACACGCGCACACACACATTCTTTGACAGTTCTAGGTTTAGATCATCTCCAGTTGGTCGCCTCTAAGGGTTAGAGTTAGAAAAGAAACAATATAGTCCTGAGCTGGCTAATTGAGCTCGAGTATCGGGTGGGATGAGCTTGTGGAAATTATGACTTGGAGACAAAGGCCATCTATTATTGAACTTGAGAGACGTCTGCATGCTTCTCCGTCATTTGCAGTCACAATGGATTGAGATGCAAGCATCCACATAACATCCCAGGCAGACAATTTCTCATGATAAGTCTTTTCCCTCAGAAGCTCTTTGTCCGCATTGGTTGTTTATGGACGTAGGCTAATTCATTTGTATAAGAAAATAAGAGAATGTGGATACAAATAAAGCGTATTATTTTAATATTTCCGATATAGGCTAATTAACCATTTTAATACACCATATTATACACTTTTAGATGCATATTTTAATGATTTAGCATTTGTATATTTTACGAAAAGAAGTGCTTCTCCAACAACCTTGCATGGAAAGAAAGAAAACAAATATAATAAAACAATAATATTCTATCTGTTCATATTGCACACCTTCGCAGTCCTCCCGCCTTTTAAGATCTCACCTTCGATGATGATCAGGCACGTGCACAGACATTTTGGGGGGCAGGTGCTCAAAAAAAAAAAGGGCACCCATCGCCAAAATTATTTATTAAATAAAAAATAATAATAATAAATAAAAAAAACACAGAAGGATATTTTCAACTTATATATTAGTAGGGTAACTGATTCTCCCTCATTTGATTGGCTCGTTGATGGCCTGATCCAAGTTAAAAAGGAGCGGCTACTCTGAGCTGCTTGCTGCAGTTCCCTGGCCTTCTGCTTCTTGAGTCTGTCTTTTTTTGGCATTATGCGGCAAATTTTGTGAATGAGATATATCAATGTTATGGATAATAATTGTACTGTTTTCTAGTGTTAAAGCATAAGCAGCATTACACTAATTATGCTGTTCTCAACCTGTGTTTCCTCTTGGCAGGATAAGACAGCTAGCTTACATTTCCCTTATTTTACTCTTTTTCACCTTCTGCAATTACTCATACAAGTTTTATCGTTGTAAAACAGGCAAAACGAAGAGATACATAAATATCACGTTAAACAATGTGGGACAAGAATTGCATGACACCGAGAGCTAGCATAGTTTACCTGCTATTTTCTAGCTGTGAATTCTCATGACATTTATAAACATAAATTCAACATACTTTCGAAATTGTCTAAACGGCATTTATACAACACAAAATAAGCACTTTCAGACAGCTAATGTCATTAAGCATGACAAACGTCAGTAAACACCTGGACAATGCTTTGAAATTAAATTAGTTGTTTGTTTATTTTTTTAGGAAACGTTGGACCAGTTATGTTTTCAGACGTAATGGTTTCAGCGGCACTAATGTTGTTGATTTATAACAAACAACGTCGGGGGGTTGCACAGACACCGTCATTACCTGTTTGTCTGATGCTGCAGGTCAGTGAAGAAGTAGGCTGCACCGGCTTGGCACTGGCGCTCAGCACTGATGTGGGTGGGGGATGAGGAGGGAGGGCCGCGGCGGGGGCTTGTGAGCACCGCTAGGCATAGAATACTATTCTATGTCTATGCCACGGAGCATGACGGGGCGAAATTCTCACAAGAACTCAAATAAATGACCCCTCAGATATCAAAACACATTTGGGGTAATTGATGACAGAGAGACTAATTTGTATTCTAAAAATATTGATGAAAGAAAAAAAATTGGGCGCCAGCAAAAAAGGGCACTTTTTCTCAACCAGGGCACAAGGGCTGGTGCTTGAGCACCACTATGGGTCTATCTGTGCACGTGCCTGATGACGATACTTTACTGGAAATTTCTATTGCTGATTTTGTAGAAGTATGATGAATGTTAGACATCTCATACATTGAATTAGCTTAACTGGTCATATGCCATACATTAATTGTTTCAGCTGGTATCTTTGCATTGGTATTCCAGTCTTTTTGTGCTCCAGTAATTTGTTGTCCTACTAAAAAGTGGTTTCATTATGGATGAACGTTACATTTCAGCCACGACTTGTGAAATTATCATGAGAGCCTGTCATTTTTTATACCCTATTTTAGACCCTGCGAACATCAATCAGGGACTCACACACACACACGCACACACACACATACACACACACACACAAAAAAAAACACGCACACACACTTTGCATGCACACATAAAAATACCCATACATAGACACGCCCATACTCATGACTGTAAGCCTTTCAGCAATTCAAGACAATTCCTGTCAAAAGCTATTCTATCACAACCACTACAAAGAACCATAGGACCAGAGAAATGGATACTGAGAGCTTTTATTTAATTCTCGCAAGGAAGCAGTAGTAAGGCAAACGATGGCTTTCAAAACCTTCACAGCAGCTTTATACACACACAGAGAGAGAGAAACTTTTGCAAATGTAGACATCTTCATGGTAGGTCAAAGGTTAGAGCCAAGACCCAGGGCCACCAGTTTGAGGTCAAGGGTGAGTGGACAGGGTAGGTACCCTCTCTTACTCTATTCCTCTTCCTCATCAGCAGGTGTCCTGGGTGTCACTCTCGAGGGTGTCGTCCTCGGTTTTAACTGTCCTGAGAGAAGGCAGAAGGAATCAAAATATGAAAAACTGATTTCAATGGATTACAATACATAGAGAATTTAGTATGTTAGCAGCACACCCCATGATTTGAATCCCTTGAGATATGCTGTACACCATGTGTTTATATTGAGTTCACAGTGAGTGTGTGATTGGCGTTTGATGCTCCTGGTTACCTAATGAGCACGGTTTTCCTCTCAGTGATCTCCACAGCCTGCTCCTCGGAGTAGGCGGCGGGGGTCTGGACGTGGGAGCCATTTCCCAGACCGGCTCCAAGTCCCCCATAGGCAGCTCCACCGTTTCCAGCTCCTCCAGCCATTCCGTCTCCAATGGCCCCGAGACCCATAACTCTGCTTGCCCCAGCACTGATGGCACTCATGCTCATCACCCCCTGCACCATACTGGTGATGCGCATGTCCTCGCCCTCAATCAGCTTCCTGTTAGAGAAATACACCACAGCATTGTTGGGCTCAATGGTGAAATATCATTTGTGTGGATGTATGGATTGAATGGAACACCTCACTTACCTGTATGTAGTAATCTCAATCTCCAGGCTCATCTTAACATTCAGCAAGTCCTGGTATTCCATGAGAAGCTGTGCGATTTTCCCCTTTGTGGTTTTCAGCTCCAACTGAAGAGCTTCGATCCTGGCCTAAATGGCGTATATACATTTATAAATCTTTGCAAAATTGCATTATGTCCCCTGACTAGTATTTTGTAGGCAAAACATTAAACGTGCTTATCTAATCATCTCAGCTTTTTAAACTGATATATGGACTCACATGGAGAGCCTCCAGCTCTTTCTTGTGTCTCTCTTGAGCTGCAAGAATCTGAGCCTCCAGACCCTCGTTTTTGGTCTTCAGACCATCCATGTCCCTCTCTTTGCCTTGAATCTGTGGATATAGAAGTGCTTTTCAAGTCTATTTGCTGTGCACCTCTTGTCATTTGTAATGAAAGTGTTTTTAAATAGCTTGAGACATGCTGAAATGCAAGAGCAAAGGCAAACCTACATCTTTTTTAGCCGTTGCGAGCTCCTCTCGTGCACCACGCACTTTGTCCACATGGTTTGTGGTTTTGTTGTTTAAATCTTCGAATTTTGAATTATACCACGAGTCCATTTCCTAAAGAGGGCAAAAACACATTTCAAGTTAATATATGTTGATGTTTATTAAATTAGCTCTAAATTATTCATGTTCTGTAAGGGGCCTTTTTTTATGTGGTACTTGAAGATTCTTTGCCGCGATGGTGTCATATTCTTGCTGAATCTGCTTAAGAGCAGCCGCGATGTCAGGGAGGGCAAAGGCTTCTCCAGCGGTGGCATGAGCAGCATAGATTTGCTTCATCAGGTCCTCGATTTCCTGAGGGAATTTTATCATTTCACATAATTTATCGACTGCAAAATCGTGGCTGGATCTATCTTGGTGACTGGTGATAATGAATAAATAAACGTACCTCTCTTTGAATCCTCTTCAGGAACTCAATTTCGACCTCCAGGTTCTCAAGTTGTTTTTCCAGAGCAATTCGCGCGGAGGTGGCTGCGTCAACATCCTGTATGCACACGGTTGAAAGTAAGCCATTCCATAGTGGTCGACATATCAAAAGCATTCATCTTAATCATTAATCCTAAAACTGCCAGTCTAACCGGTCGGAAGTTCTCGAGGTCCATCTCAGCCTCCCTCCTCAGTTCCACAGCTTCCTCGTATTTGGCCTTCATCATCTCCAGCTGTCCAGCCCTGGCATCTTTGGCAGCAACAGCCAGGTCCTTCAAAATTGAGAGAAAACATCAGTAGTTGGAGCACACTATTTGTACCAATAGGGACGGTTGATGATCCGATGCATATTTGTACAAACAGGCATAGGCCTACTAAGAAAGAATTTATGTAAGTGGAACAGACATACCCGTTGCTTTCTCATTTGATCGGCAAGCCTCCTGAGTTCTTTGAGCTGCTCCTCATACAGCATGCGCAGGCCCGTGGGCTTCAGGAATCTGTTCTGGAGGGCCTCGATTTCTGTCTCCAGCAACTTATTCTGCTGCTCCAGAGACCGAACCTTTGGGGACAGAAGGACACATACATTATGGCCCCTGTGTGCAAGCCCTACATGCTCGAATATGCTTGATGCCAAAAGATGTGCTTCTCTGTCCTCGCAGCCAGAAGGCGCATTTAGACACAGCCAGTCTGTGCCGCACACTTAAGCGGAAACAAATCAGACAAATTATGTCAAAGACGGGCCTAGAAAACATGAGTCGATTCCAGGAGAATCAAATAGGCTATGAATTAGTAAAAAAATGTAAAAAAGTATTTTTTTTTTTTTAAATGTAAAAAAGTATTTGTAAGGATGGGTCTTTGGGTGCTCTGTCTGTCCAAGAGTATCCTGTATCTTAATATTCCACTATGTAACTTTTTTTGGGGGGGGTGGTATAGGCGTGCAATAATAACAAATGTAGTGTTTAAGAAAGAAAGGTTGGAATCCACTTTCCTTCTCGATGTATGCAGCCAGCCTGTCGTTCAGCACGACCATCTCGCTGCGCTGGCTGGTGCGAGTGCTGAGGAATTCTTGATTCTCAGCTGCAGCAGCTTCCAGATCTACCGCATCTCCTCCCACACAAACGGTGCCCATGCTTGCGCCGCTACTGTTCAACAAATGCATGAATATGCACAATGAGTGAATTCGTTATCACAGCATGATATGGCTTAATATATATCCAAATGTGAGAAGTGTGGCTGAATCTTCCCTTTAATTTTATGATTTAATATCGCCCATTCTTTTTTCTAAGTGTTTGACTTATAAGACTCAAATATTGTTGACAGTCTGCTGTTAATCTAATGGCATCTCGTCGCGCTACTGTGGAATGCACATGGTGAAAGCTGCAAAGCGGGTGGAAAGTTGATTTAAGAATCAGGGGGATTTGAGTTGTTCAGTCATTGACTGGCTTTCATACATTTTTTAAGTTATAGGCTATAATTGATCATTCAATTTTAGTTTGAGAAAAGAATGCTTCTAGTCTTGGTTACAGTCTACCATCTTTGTCTTATGTCATGCTGATATGTTTTTTGCTGATATTGATATTAAATTCTGCTTTACAAACCACATTAGCCCTACATGTAGAACAACATTATGGCAAACTAAATGGAGCCAGACAATATATCTATCTACCAGTTTTCCTACAGAGGCCTGTAGTCCTCACACACACTATTTGGGCTGAACTCAGTGGGTACTTAGACCTGCGACCTCTAGATAACCCCTCTCATCAAGATACCCCGTGCTATCCCCCTGGGCGGAGCTCACCTCCCCATCAGGGGCTTGCGGGAGGATGAGACTGTCCTGCGACCCATGGCCATGCCGTTGCCAGCTGCTGCCACGGCCGACCGGGAGGAGCTGGAAGCACGCTGCTGCCGGGGGTCCCGGCGGGATGGTGAAGGGCTAGACACCCTCACTTGGAGGGATGTGGAGCTGCATTCTTCAAAATGCCGCCTGTATGACGAAATCTTTTCTGGGCTGCGGCTCATCTTTCCTGCTTGCTGGGGCTCTGAATCTCTCTCAGTCGTTGCTCTTTCTCTCGGCCTCTCTTCTCTGGGAGCTGGAGGAGGTGGTTTGGATGTGGAGAGCTGGGCTGAGAAGTGCTGCTCCTTGGCTCTCTCCTCACCCTTCTTATACTCGAAGCCCAGCCCTAAACATGAGCCAGCAATTCTGGAATGTCAAACCTCCACACCACACAGTGCCCAACCCGCCACAGAGCCTTCTACCAGGGGCCCGACAGGAGATTGATGGGCCAAAATACTTTGAAGCAGCCAGGGCCATTAGGTTCAACAATGATATGATGAGCCCTGATGGGCACAGGGAGAATATATTGTATGTAGGCCACAGCCAGGAAAGTCCTGGTGTCATGGTTCCCCTATGCAGCGAGAGCAAGATAAAGTTAGGAAGCAGGTGGATGGGAGGTAAGGGGGTATCAGTGTGAAATTTGGGCATAAATACTAAAGGTGATTAGATCAGGATTATGATACACATGGAAAACCAAACATGCTTATTTCCTTAACACATACTGTACAACAAAAACCATACTTAAATCTTTAATTTAGTTTGCTTAATGTTTCAGTTTCACAACTACAACTGTGATACAGACAGGTCTTTACATTTGCTAATTTTTGCTTTCCCAAATTATTTAACCAATTTATCATTTCCAGCTCCCTCCTTCCCTTTCTCTAGGCTTTTAGCCAATATTACTATTATTTTTATAATTTCTTTACTATTTATGTATTTTATTTGTAAGGGACCACGTACAATATTACACCCAAATGGGTACCACTTTACAATAAGACTCCATTATAAATTATTTATAAATGGTTTATAAATAGGTTACTAATTAGGCTGTAAACCCTTTGTAAGTCATTAATAAGCCCTTATAAATTAGTTGTAAACACAGTTTTTATACATTGATGCGGGCTCACTATTTGGGAAGATCCCCATCTTGGCAACCCACTGTCTAGCCCTCAACTTGCTCTACTAGCCCAATTGCACACTCCCTACCATTCTTGTATCTGTTACTAGAGATTAAACCCGAGGGGGGCTCACAAAAAACCTTACAATAAGGCTCCATTTTGCGAGTTATAAATGTTTGGAACTGATTACTAGATGATGATGCGTTTCACACTTTACAATAAGGCTCAGATTTGCCAGTTATAAATGTTAGTAACTGATTAATAAAGGGTGATTTGATGTGTAATGAGTATTAAGCAGTAACTTGTTCTGGGATGGATGGATACTTAATTAATCCAAAGGGAAATTTTAGGACATCCAGTAGCATCCAGACACAACATCCATTCTTTTTTTCCAATTTGAATTTGAACTACATGGGATGCACACTATGGTCTTATCTGGATTTCCAGAGCTGATATAGAACAAAAAAAGTTATATTTAATTGTGCTTTCTTTGTTAGCTAGTCACGTGACGACATAGGTCAGAAGGTCACAGAGCAGCGCGCCCACGGCAAATAGGGAGCTTGAGTTTTATATCTTGCCTATATGGAGGGGGGGGGGGGGGGGGGGGGGGGGGGCTTCTTGTGTTTCCGTTCCGTTCCCACTCCTTTTGAACGTGTTCTCCCTATGTGGATGTGATTTGTGGATGTTGTGTCTGGATGCTACTGGACGTCCTAAAATTTCCCTCTGGATTAATAAAGTATCCAGCCATCCAAAAAGTTACTGCTTACTACTCATTACACAACAAATCACCCTTTATTAATCAGTTACTAAGATTTATAACTGGCAAAACGGAGCCTTATTGTAAAGTGTGAAACACATCATCATCTAGTAATCAGTTCCAAACATTTATAACTGGCATTTTGGGGGGGGGGGGGGGGCCCTCCTGGGGTTTAATCTCTAGTAACAGATACAAGAACGGTATGGAGTGTGCAATTAGGCTAGTAGAGCAAGTTAAGGGATAGACAGTGGGTTGCCAAGATTATAACTCATTTATAAGGGATTATTAATGACTTACAAAGGGTTTACAACCTAATTAAAAACCTTTTTATAAACCATTTATAAACCATTTATAATGGAGTCTTATTGTTAAGTGGTACCTGTTTAGGTCATCTGGTAGGGCGTTCCACTGAGATGAGGCTTTCAAAGAGAAAGCTGACTTTTCCAAAGGCAGTGCTACGAAAGGGTACAGTAGAATCTCTGGAAGCTATTCTTGTGGATTTTACACTTATACAGTGTTATCCCAGTGAAAGTGAACAAAAAAGGAGAGGTACAACGATTTAAAATTCTTTTCAAAACAGATTTGAAAAAAGAGAAAAATTCTCAAAGCTCAGAAGATAATGTTGCTGTAATATCCTACAGTGATGATATTGAAATGGCTTTTTTCCAGAACTTTGTTTATACAAGGATTCATTTGGTCTTATAACTTTTTAGATTTTTTTAGCCTGCCCCCACACCTAATACAATAAGACATGTGGGAAAGGATCATGGCATGCATAAATACCTTGGCTGCATACACCGAGAGAGTTTCTAATTTGCTAAACATTGGCCAAGTTTTCTTAAGAAGTTTTTATCTATTTTGCGGAAATGGTCATGCTAAAGTAATGCTAAGTGGACTTAGATGCAAGCATACGCATAACATACCAGTCAGACAAATTCACACGATAAGCGCTTGTCCTCAGAAGCTCTTTAGTCAGCATTGGTTGTTTGTAGAAGTAGGCTAATTCATTTGTATTAGGAAATAAGAGAATGTGGAAACAAATAAAGCGTATTATTATTATTATTATCTGTAGTTTTTGTTTTTAAAGTTATTCTTATTTTTAAGTTCATAATTATTATTCCGATATAATTAACCATTTTAATCTCAGTTTAATACACCATATTATACAATAATATCACAGATGTCTATTTTAATGATTTGGTATTTGTTTATTTCATGAAAAGAAGTGCTTCTCTAACAACCTTGCAAGGAAAGGAAGAAAACAAATATAACTAGACGTAACGCAAAGCGTTACAAAATATGACTGCCGACCTGTTCAGTAGTTTTTGGCACAGAATGAGTCATGGTTGTCAGTGTGTTTGTGTGCTTTTATGTGTTTTGTGTGTGTAAATTGGTTTGTGTTTCATTTTTATGTTTTAAAGGAATTATTTGTGCATGCGTACATACTACTGTGTGTGTATGTGTGCATACGAATTTCTACTGTGTATTTGTGTGTATCTGTTGCAGTTTTGACCATGCATTATGGTGCAGTTTTGACCATGTCAGCCAGACATACCTGCAATTACATCACCTCATGTTTGCTTTTTAATTTTTAAGTAGGTGGCGCTATACATAAAATGAGTGGTTATGGGATGGGTTGACATGTCCCCTTTAGACAAACATACAAAAACATGTGGCCCTCCTAAGCCCTACAGTTCTCTGAATATTCGTAGAAAACTGTATCAGCCCACCTACAGGCCAGTTGGTGTACAGTCACATAAAAAAAATGATTGCCTGGCCCCCCATGGACAAACTTGCACGAAACTTGGCATGCATTCATGCATAGTTTGAGGGTCTGCCACGCCCACACCCTTCAAACTTTGTAAAAGACTCTCACAACTTTTAATTCCCCATTGCTGAAGAGTAACCTGACCACGTTTGAAGGCATTACCATTAAATCTGTAGGAGGAGTTCAATCACATGCGAGGTGTGGAAACAAAGTGAAGTTTCCAACCACCAACAGGTGGCGCTATAGGTGATATCAGTCAGGCATGTGTACGCGTTCGGGCCGGATCCAGCGTCCACCCTAAGACATTGTCTCTGGATCAAACAATGTACGCAACAGTTATAAGAGACTTTGTGTTTTGTGGCAAGCACTAACAAGTTGGCAAAGTTTGAGGGTCTGCCACGCCCACACCTTCCAACTAATGTGAAAATCCAATATAACTTTTAGTCGCCCATGGCTGAAGAGTAGCCGGACCACATTTCAAGGCGTTACCATTAAAGCTGTCGGAGGAGTTCCATCAGATGAGAGGTGTGCAAACGCCGTCAAAACGCATCTTCCACTCAAAATGGGCGACTTCCTGTGGACCTGCCACCATGGTATCGGAGACTTTTTGGTGCGTCCAAGCATAATGAAGACGTGTACCGAATTCCCTCAAGCTACGCCAAAATAACCCCAATGCGCAGGGTTTTTCGCAATGTTCTAGGGGGCGTTACAGAGCCATTTTGCTCCATTTGGTAATATTTCGTAGCCTGGATACCAGCCCAAACCCCGCCCACAAAAATTTTTGTCAGGGAGATTTGGTCTGGCTCTGGGTTAATTGGGAGAGAGTTTCATCGGTAGGATCAAACCGGACCAATCAAATTGGCAGGGCGGGCTTTATACGTTGATGGACAGATACCAACGCTTGAGTTGAATTAACCGGTAGATTCGAACTCCGACCAAGATGGCCGCGTCTCGGGTGCTTAGTGGGGAATATTTTATGTGAATTAAGCTATCTACACGACTTTTTAATGTCTACATTGACTCGGTTAGTTGTGCATGTGCAACACGAATGTAACAGAGTATTGTTTGTCTTAACTAAAGTTCTCTAGACCATTATTGTTATATCATTGCTAACGTGTACACAAAAAACCCATCGAAATAAACTGTAGCTTGTAGCCTTAATGCTAATTAATTAACGTGAGCAGGCATATCTCAACAGACATTGACAGCGCATTCATTTTGAAAGAGGAACAGAGAAACGTGATTAAGGCATTTGTCATTGAAAAGATGTTTTTGCCGTCCTTCCTAGGGATCAGGTAAAAGTTTAATCTATCAGATGGTAAAAGGCTACTACGTTGCTCTGATTGGTTCTAGGTATCCAATTCAGCGAATAGGCATTTTCTTTCCTGGTTCGTTGAAACACGCCCCATAATCACAGCCCAAAGGTCCGGTATCAGACTCATATTCTGACTAGAATCATGAGTATGACATCGTCAGGCTAAATATTTCGAGCACTTTGACATATATTCGATTAAAACACCTAATTTTTTCTTTTTAATTTTTAACTAGGTGGCGCTATACATGTAATGACTGGTTATGGTATGAGTTGACATGGCCCCTTGACACAAACATACAAGAACAATTTGGCCCTCCAAGGCCCTACAGTTCTCGGAATATTCGAAGAAAACTGTACATGCGCTATACATGAAATAAGTGGTAGTGGAATGGTTGACGTGGCCTCTTAAGACCAACACGGTTTTTGACTTATTCACAGAAAACTGAATCGCCCCACCCTCTTTAAAAGGGGTCCAGTTCCGACGGGGGTGCAACGGATCAAACGAAAATCAGTGGTTCCACGCTAATCTAGTAAGGCTAAATGCCCACAAAATTTCATGCACCGCGGTGTTTTAGTGTCCCGGTGTTTCAGTGTCGCGCGGCGGTCATAATAATACAATACAATTTGATCTGTTCATATTGCTCTGAAATAATAACACTGAGCAGGTTTACCCATTCTTTTTCAGATTTGTAGAATTATGATGAATATTAGACATCTCATACATTGAATCAGCTTAACCTATGGTCAGATATGCCATCCATGCATTGTTTAAGTTGGTATCTTTGCATTGGTAGTCCAGTCTTTTTTTGGTCCAGTCATTTGTTGTCCCACTAAAAAGTGGTTTCATTATGGATGCAGCCCTGCATGGTGCGGGTGCTCGGGGTGTTTGGCATGTTCAAGTGGCAAGACGGCTCAGGATGTGGATGGAATGAGGACGTGGAACTCCTGTCTGCCTTCACCTTGCGGCACCAGAGCGCTGGCATGATGACTGCGGCTTCTCCTGTGGGTGACAGACTCTGCCTCAGGTATCTCTGTCTCTCTTTCTGTCTCTTTCTCTCTCTCACTGTAGCTCTCTCTGTCTCTCTCTCCCTCCCTCTCACTTGTTCAGTTTCTTTTTTCTCTCCCCCCTTTCTACTAATTCCATTGTTTCTTTCACCGCTGTTTTCTTATCAGGCATACTATACTGTACTTGTTCAACATGTAACCTCTCACTAATGGAGACATTTTTAACAGAAAAGAAATCTAAAGAGAGAGAGGAAGAGAGAGGGAAAGAGAGAGAAGAAGAGAATGATACAATGCCAATGGAGACATAAGACACAAGATTAAATATATGTAATACATATATCATATATATATATGATAAATATATGATAGATATATGTTTCTTCATTCTTTATGCCCTTTATTTTTATTACAATAGTTTCATATCCGCAGTTGATGCTTGCAGTTGTTGAATAAGCCCCAAGAAGTTTTCGCTTCCTCGAGGTGATATTGAGGTTTTTGTAAGGGTATGTTTAGATTTGATTTAATTAAATTACATTTATTTTAACTACATTCTTTTACTTTTACTCTCATGTTCTTATTGTAGAGGTCTTCTAGAAAATAATCATGTTTTTAGTTAGGGGAAATATACAAAATCATCAAGGCATGTCAGACTACCTTAAAGAGTCCAAGACTCTCAAGAAAACCCATGATAAAGTAATCACAACCCCTACAATGAACCACAGGACCAGAGAAATGGATACTGAGAGCTTTTATTTAATTCTTGCAAGGAAGCAGTAGTAAGGCACACGAAAACCTGGCTTTAAAAAACCTTCACAACCAGCTTTGAACACAGAGAGAGAGAGAGAAGCATTTAGCAAATGTAGACATCTTCATGGTATAGGTCAAAGGTTAGAGCCCAGACCCAGGGCCACCAGTGTGAGGTCAAGGGTGAGTGGACAGGGTAGGTCCCCCTATCACTCTTAACCTCTTCCTCATCAGCAGCTCCCTCAATGATGTATCTCCTCTCCTGTGTGTCACTCTCGAGGGTGTCGTCCTCGGTTTTAACTGTCCGGAGAGAAGGCAGAAGGAATCAAAATATGTAAAACTGATGTAAATATTTCAATGGATTACAATACATAGAGAATCTAGTATGTTACCAGCACACCCCATGATTTGAATCCCTTGAGATATGCTGTACACCATGTGTTTATATTGAGTTCACAGTGAGTGTGTGATTGGCGTTTGATGCTCCTGGTTACCTAATGAGCACGGTTTTCCTTTCAGTGATCTCCACAGCCTGCTCCAGGGAGTAGGCGGCGAGAGTCTGACCGTGGGCGCCATTTTCCAGACCGGCTCCAAGTCCCCCATTGGCAGCTCCACCGTTTCCAGCTCCTCCAGCCATTCCGTCTCCAATGGCCCCGAGACCCATAACTCTGCTTGCCCCAGCACTGATGGCACTCATGCCCATCACCCCCTGCACCATACTGGTGATGCGCATGTCTTCGCCCTCAATCAGCTTCCTGTTAGAGAAAGACACCACAGCATTGTTGGGCTCCATGGTGAAATATCATTTGTGTGGATCGGTGGATTGAATGAAACACCTCACATACCTGTATGTAGTAATCTCAATCTCCAGGCTCATCTTAACATTCAGCAAGTCCTGGTATTCCATGAGAAGCTGTGCGATTTTCCCCTTTGTGGTTTTCAGCTCCAACTGAAGAGCTTCGATCCTGGCCTAAATGGTGTATATACATTTATAAATCTTTGCAATGATACATTATGTCCCCTGACTAGTATTTTGTAGGCAAAAAAATAAACGTGCTTATCTAATCATCTCAGCTTTTAAAACAGTAATATGGACTCACATGGAGAGTCTCCAGCTCTTTCTTGTGTCTCTCTTGAGCTGCAAGAATCTGAGCCTCCAGACCCTCGTTTTTGGTCTTCAGACCATCCAAGTCCCTCTCTTTGCCTTGAATCTGTGGATATAGAAGTGCTTTTCAAGTCTATTTGCTGTGCACCTCTTGTCATTTGTAATGAAAGTGTTTTTAAATAGCTTGAGACATGCTGAAATGCAAGAGTAAAGGCAAACCTACATCTTTTTTAGCCGATGCGAGCTCCTCTCGTGCACCACGCACTTTGTCCACATGGTTTGTGGTTTTATTGTTTAAATCTTCGAATTTTGAATTATACCACGAGTCCATTTCCTAAAGAGGGAAAAAACACATTTCAAGTAAATATATGTTGATGTATATCAAATTAGCTCTAAATTATTCTGTAAAGGGCCTTTTTTAAAGTGGTACCTGAAGATTCTTTGCCGCGATGGTGTCATATTCTTGCTGAATCTGCTTAAGAGCAGCCGCGATGTCGGGGAGGGCAAAGGCGTCTCCGGCGGTGGCATGAGCAGAATAGATTTGTTTCATCAGGTCCTCGATTTCCTGAGGGAGTTTTATCATTTCACATCATTTATCAACTTCAAAATTGTGGCTTCATGTATCTTGGTGACTGGTGATAATGAATAAATAAACGTACCTCTCTTTGAATCCTCTTCAGGAACTCAATTTCGACCTCCAGGTTCTCAAGTTGTTTTTCCAGAGCAATGCGTGCGGAGGTGGCTGCGTCAACATCCTGTATGCACACGGTTGAAAGTAAGCCATTCCATAGTGGTCGACATATCAACTTAATTCATCTTAATCAATAATCCTGAAACTGCCAGTCTAACCGGTCGGAAGTTCTCGAGGTCCATCTCGGCCTTCCTCCTCAGTTCCACAGCTTCCTCGTATTTGGCCTTCATCATCTCCAGCTGTCCAGCCCTGGCGTCTTTGGCAGCAACAGCCAGGTCCTTAAAAATTGAGAGAAAATGATGAAAACATCAGTAGTTTGAGCACACAATTTGTACCAATAGATGTATGACCAGTTACCAATTTGGTATGTGTCTGTGAAGAATTTAAAATTAAAATCTGGCAAAAAAAAGTAGCCGTAGCCTCGGAAATGTGTCTGACACAGCTGTCAGTATGGGGTCGGTTTATGATCCGATTCATTTTTTTTTTTACAACCGGGCATGGGTCTACTAAGCAAGTATTTATGTAATTGAATCAGACATACCCGCTGCTTTCTCATTTGATCAGCAAACCTCCTGAGCTCTTTGAGCTGCTCCTCATACAGCATGCGCAGGCCCGTGGGCTTCAAGAATCGGTTCTGAAGGGCCTCGATTTCTGTCTCCAGCAGCTTATTCTGCTGCTCCAGAGACCGAACCTTTGGGGACAGGAGGAAACATACATTATGGCCCCTGTGTGCAAGCCGTACATGCTCGAATATGCTTGATGACCAAATAAGTACAAGTAAAGCCCTGCTCCGTCTTCACAGCCAGAAGGCGCATTTAAACACAGCCAGCCTGTGCCACACACTTTAACGGAAACAAATAAGACCAATTATGTCAAAGACGGGCCTAGAAAACATGAGTCGATTCCAAGAAAATCAAATAGGCTATGAATTAGTAACTGAAATTAAGTATTTGTGGGTAAATTGAACAGTGCTTTGGGGGCTCTGTTGGGGGGGGGGGAATCCACTGACCTTCTCGATGTATGCAGCCAGCCTGTCGTTCAGCACAACCATCTCGCTGCGCTGGCTGGTGCGAGTGCTGAGGAATTCTTGATTCTCAGCTGCAGCAGCTTCCAGATCTACCGCATCTCCTCCCACACAAACGGTGCCCATGCTTGCGCCGCTACTGTTCAACAAATGCATGAGAGTGAATTCGTTATCACAGCATGATATGACTGAATATGTATCAAAATGTGAGAAGTTTGGCTAAACCTTCCTTTAATTTTATCCTTTTAATCGCCCATTTTATTTTTATCACTGACAAACGTTTGAATTAAGTGTGTGATTTATTACACTTAAATAAAGTGGTCAGTCTGCTGTTGATCTAATGGCATCTCGTCGCGCTACTGGGGAATGCACATGGTGAAAGCTGCAAAGCGGGTGGAAAGTTGATTTAAGAATCAGGGGGACTGGCTTTCATAAACAATTTTAGTTATAGGCTATAATTGATTTAGTTTGAGAAAAGAATGCTTCTAGTCTTGGTAACAGTCTACCATTTTTGTCCTCTGCCAGCTCTACAATTCATGTCATGATGTGAAACAAAACATTGTCTCTAGATATTGATTGAACTTTATACCTATTTTGTGGCTAGTCTGGCCATTGTGGCTTGTACTTCTCACCTCAGATTGATCTGTGTGTTTGGATAAAGCTGACATGTTTTTGGCTGATATTAATGTCAAATTATGCTTTATAAATGGAACCCTCTGCGCTGACCTAACAAAGTACATTAGCCCTACATGTAGAACAGCATTATGCCGAACTAAATGGAGCAAGAAAATGGATCTATCTACCAGTTTTCCCACAGAGCCCTAGAGTCCTCACACACACAATTTGGGCTGACCTCAGTGGGGACTTAGATTGCGACCTGAGATACCCGGTGCTATCCCCCTGGTTGGTGCTTACCTTCCCATCAGGGGCTTGCGGGAGGAGGAGACTGTCCTGCGACCCATCGCCATGCCGTTGCCAGCTGCGGCCACGGCCGACCGGGAGTAGCTGGCAGCACGCTGCTGCCGGGGGTCCCTCCGGGATGGTGAAGGGCTAGACACCCTCACTTGGAGGGATGTTGATTCTTCAAAATGCCGACGGTACGAAGAAATCCTTTCTGGGCTGCGGCTCATCTTTGCTGCGTGCTGGGGCTCTGAATCTCTCTTTGTCGTTGCTCGGCCTTTCTTCTCTGGGAGCTGGAGAAGGTGGTTTGGATGTGGAGAGCTGGGCTGAGAAGTGCTGCTCCTTGGCTCTCTCCTCACCCTTCTTATACTCGAAGCCCAGCCCTAAACATGAGCCAGCACATCTGGAATGTCAAACCTCCACACCACACAGTGCCCGACCCGCCACAGAGCCTTCTACCAGGGGCCCGCCAGGAGATTGATGGGCCAAAATACTTTGAGGCAGCCAGGGCCATTAGGTTCAACAATGATATGATCAGCTCTGATGGGCACAGGAAAGATATATTGTATGTAGGCCACAGCCTTTCGCCATGGTTCCCCTATGCAGCGAGAGCAAGATAGAGTTAGGAGCAGGTGGATGGGAGGTAAGGGGGTATAAGTGTGAAATTTAGGCATAAATACTAAGGGTTATTAGATTAGGATTATGATACACATGGAAAACCAAAGCATACAGTATCCTTATTTCCTTAACACATACAGTACTGTACAACAAAAACAGGTACTGAAATCCCTATTGGTCTTTTTCATTTATTTTAGTATGCTTAAAATGTTTTACAATTACAACTGTGATACAGACAGTTATTTACATTTGCAAATTTTTGCTTATTTCAAATTATTAATTATTTATCATTATTAACCAATTCATCATTGCCAGTTCTATCCTTCCCTTTTCCTAGGCTTTTAGACAATATCACTATTATTTTTATAATTCCTCAACTATTTATTTATTTAACTTGTAAGGGACCATGTACAATATAAAACATAAATGTTACTATTTGATGCATTGTAGCAGATTTTTCACTTTGACTTTGCTAATTTTTGCTTTATCCCAAATTATTTAACCAATTCATCATTTCCAGCTCCCTCCTTCCCTTTCTCTAGGCTTTTAGCCAATATAACTATTATTTTTATAATTTCTTTACTATTTATGTATTTTATTTCTAAGGGACCACGTACAATATTACACTTAAATGTTACCATTTGATGCATTGTAGCAGATTTTTCACTTTGACTTTAATAGAACTACTATTCTTTATGTCATCTGGTAGGGCGTTCCACTGAGCAGAGGCTTTCACAGAGAAAGCTGACTGCCCAAAGGCAGTGCTACAAAACGGTACAGTACAATCTCTGGAAGCTATATTCTTGTGGATTTTACACTTATCCAGTGTTATCCCAGTGAAAGTGAACAAAAAGGAGGGGTACAACCATTTAAAATTATTTACGCTAGACACATTTGAGAAAAGAGCTAAATTCTCAAAGCTCAAAAGATGATGTTGCTTTAATATCCTATAGTGATGATCCTGAAATGGCTTTTTATCCTGACCTCTTAATGTTTGTTAAACAAGGATTAATTTGGTCTAATATCTTTTTTAGTTTCTCTAGCCTGCCCCCAACACCTTATACAATAACGCATGTGGGAAAGGATCATGGCATGCATAAATATCTTGGCTGCATACACTGAGAGAGAGTTTCTGATGTGTCAAAAATTGGTAGTAGTTTTTATCATTTTCTTGACGTGTTTCCTAAAATTGAGATTTAGATCTATTGTTACGGGAGGATATTAAAGTTCAGTAACTTTATCAGCCTTTTCGCCCTTAATGAATATGTCAACATTAGGGGGCTGTACATTGGCACATCAGAATCTTTTTCATAGCAGCAGTTAACCTCTGCTAGCTGAATTTAAATATAAAATTTAGAAAAAATCTACAGAATCTACTAAATCTACACCGCTTTGAACATGACGATATACGTTGAGTGACACAAACACATTAGGGAGGAGCCAGGAATGTCCAACACACACACACACACACTATCACACGCACACATACTATGACAGTTCTAGGTTTTGATAATCTCCGGCGGGTCGCCGCTAAGGGTTAGGGTTAGTAACGAAACAATATAGCCCTGAGCTGGCTAATTGAGCTTGAGTATCGGGTGGGATGAGCTTGTGGAAATGATGACCTGGAGACAAAGGCCATCTATTATTGAACTTGTGAGAGGTCTGCATGCTCCTCCGTCATTTGCGGTAATGGTCATATTAAAGAAACATCACTCAAAATGGATTGAGATGCAAGCATCCATAACATCCCAGTCAGACAAATTCACTTGCGGTCAGAACAACATGGAGCTCTGAAAACAGTGGAGATGGTTGTAGACTTTAAAAGGTACCCTGCCCCACCCAGCCCCATCACCCTGAGAGACTCCCCAGTCGACACTGCGGAGTCCTTCCGCTTCCTGGGCACCATCTTCTCCCAGGACCACAAGTGGGAGCTGAACATCAACTCCCTCACCAAAATAGCTCAACAGAGGATGTACTTCTGGCAGATGAAGAAGTTCAACCTGTCCGTCCTCACCTCCTCCATCACCATCTGGTACGCTGCCGCCAATGACAAAGTCAGACTGCAGCGTATCATCTGTTCTGCTGAGAAGGTGATTGGCTGAAATCTGCCATCTCTACAGGATCTGTTACATTAACAAACATTAAATTACATTGCACATTGCACAATCAGATTGCACTCCTGTTTTGCATTTTGCATTTTGCTTTTTACTTTACTTTTTGATATACTATATTTTATATTGTTTTATCTTATATATTGTTTTTCTCTTATGTGTTGTAGGCCTACTTATCATGTTTTTATGTTGTTTACTGGATGCACCTATACACCAAAGCAAATTGCAGGTAGGTGTAAACCTACTTGGCAATAAATACAATTCTGATTCTGATTATGAAGCTTTTGCCCTCAGAAGCTCTTTTGTCCACATTGGTTGTTTATGGGTTAATTCATTTGTATTAAAAAATAAGACAATGTGTATGCAAATCAAGCATATTAGTAGTAGTATTTGTTTTTAAAGTAATTATTATTTATTTGTTTTAATTATAAAAATATAATTTAAAAATATAAATGTTTAAATATAATTATTATACTTTCTCATGTCTTTGCAATCCTCCCACCTTTTCAGCATGCAGTTATACCTGTCATGGCAGCTTCACATAGTGTTGGAACTTGCTCTGATGTTTAGATTTTAAATCAAGTGACCAGTCATAGAGTTTAGGCCATAATGACAGAGTCATTGGTGTTTTTGCACATTGCCTTCTCAAGATGACATCTCAAGATAAAAAAACTAGAGAGTGTGAATGGGATGGAATGGGGACTTGCAGCGCCTGTGTGCCTTCACTTTGCTGCACCGGAGCCCTAGCATGATGACTGCAGCTTTCTCTGTCCCTCCTTCTGTCTATTTCTCTCTCACTGTAACTCTAGCTCTGTCTGGCCACAGCTGTTCCATATGTAACCTCTCACTAATGGAGACATTTTTTGCACAAAAGAAATCCAGAGAGGGAGAGGAAGAGAGACAGAAAAATAGAGAGAGGAAGAAGGAGAGAGAGAGAGAGAGAGCGAGAGAGAGAGAGAGAGGAAGAGAATGATACAATATATAAGACACAAGATTAAATATATGTAATATATGATAAATACATGAAAGATAAATGTAATAAATATATGACAGATATATGTTTCTAGTTCTTAATGCTCTTTACATTTATTACAAGAGCTATTATACATATCAGCAGTTGATGTTTGCAGTTGATGAATAAGCCCCAAGAAAAAGTCTTTGCTTCCCCGTGGGGAATATGGAAGTTTTTGTAAGGGTATATTTAGATTTGATTTAAATGAAACATTTGCTTACTACATTCCTTTTACTCTCATGTTATCATTGCTGAGGTCTTCTAGAATATAATCATGTTTTTATTTAGGGGAAATATTAAAAAACATCCAGGCATGTCAGACTACCTAAAAGAGTCCAAGACTCCCAAGAAAACCCATGATAAACCCATCACAACCACTAAAATGAACCACAGGACCAGATAAATGGATACTGAGAGCTTTTATTTAATTCTTAATTCTCAATTCTAAAGCAGTAATAAGGCAAACAATGCCTAAACCTTCACAGCCAGCTTTGAACAAACACAGAGAGAGAAGCATTTAGCAAATGTAGACATCTTCATGGTGTTGTGCCAAGGTTAAAGGTCAGAGCCCAAACCCAGGGCCACCAGTCAGTGTGAGGTCAAGGGTGAGTGGACAAGGTAGGTCCCCCCCCCCTCACTCTATTCCTCTTCCTCATCAGCAGCTCCCTCAATGATGTATCTCCTCTCCTGTGTGTCACTCTCCAGGGTGTCGTCCTCGGTTTTTACTGTCCTGAGAGAAGGCAGAAGGAATCAAAATATGTAAAACTGATATTTCAATGGATTACAATACATAGAGAATCTACGTTACCAGCACACCTGTACACCATGTGTTTAAATTGAGTTCACAGTGAGTGTGTGATTGGCGTTTGATGCTCCTGGTTACCTAATGAGCACGGTTTTCCTCTCAGTGATCTCCACGGCCTGCTCCTGAGAGTAGGCAGCGGGGGTCTGGCTGTGGGAGACATTTCCCAGACCGGCTCCAAGTCCCCCATAGGCAGCTCCACCGTTTCCAGCTCCTCCAGTCATTCCGTCTCCAATGGCCTCAAGACCCAAAACTCTGCTTGCCCCAGCACTGATGGCACTCATGCCCATCACCCCCTGCACCATACCGGTGATGCGCATGTCTTCGCCCTCAATCAGCTTCCTGTTAGAGAAAGACACCACCACAGCATTGTTGGGCTCAATGGTGAAACATCATTTGTGTGGATCGGTGGATTGAATGAAACACCTCACATACCTGTATGTAGTGATCTCAATCTCCAGGCTCATCTTAACATTCAGCAAGTCCTGGTATTCCATGAGAAGCTGTGCGATTTTCCCCTTTGTGGTTTTCAGCTCCAACTTAAGAGCTTCGATCCTGGCCTAAATGGCGTAAATACATTGATACATTTTTTTTAATTAAACGTGCTTATCTAATCATCTCAGCTTTTTAAACTGTAATATCATGGACTCACATGGAGAGCCTCCAGCTCTTTCTTGTGTCTCTCTTGAGCTGCAAGAATCTGAGCCTCCAGACCCTCGTTTTTGGTCTTCAGACCATCCAAGTCCCTCTCTTTGCCTTGAATCTGTGGATATAGAAGTGCTTTTCAAGTCTTTTTTCTGTGCACCTCTTGTCATTTATAATGAAAGTGTTTTTAAATAGCCTGAGACATGCTGAAATGCAAGAGTTAAGGCAAACCTACATCTTTTTTAGCCGATGCGAGCTCCTCTCGTGCACCACGCACTTTGTCCACATGGTTTGTGGTTTTATTGTTTAAATCTTCGAATTTTGAATTATACCACGAGTCCATTTCCTAAAGAGGGCAAAAACACATTTCAAGTAAATATATGTTGATTTATATTAAATAAGCAAATTGTTCTTGTTCTGTAAGGGGCCTTTTTTTATGTGGTACCTGAAGATTCTTTGCCGCGATGGTGTCATATTCTTGCTGAATCTGCTTAAGAGCAGCCGCGATGTCGGGGAGGGCAAAGGCGTCTCCAGCGGTGGCATAAGCAGAATAGATTTGTTTCATCAGGTCCTCGATTTCCTGAGGGAATTTTATCATTTCACATCATTTATCAACTTCAAAATTGTGGCTTGATGTATCTTGGTGACTGGTGATAATGAATAAATAAACGTACCTCTCTTTGAATCCTCTTCAGGAACTCAATTTCGACCTCCAGGTTCTCAAGTTGTTTTTCAAGAGCAATGCGCTCGGAGGTGGCTGCGTCAACATCCTGTATGCACACGGTTGAAAGTAAGCCATTCCATAGTGGTCGACATATCAACAGCATTCATCTAAATCATTAATCCTAAAACTGCCAGTCTAACCGGTCGGAAGTTCTCGAGGTCCATCTCAGCCTTCCTCCTCAGTTCCAAAGCTTCCTCGTATTTGGCCTTCATCATCTCCAGCTGTCCAGCCCTGGCGTCTTTGGCAGCAACAGCCAGGTCCTTAAAGATTGAAAGAAAATGATGAAAACATCAGTAGTTGGAGCACACTATTTGTACCAATAGGGTCGGTTGATGATCCGATGCATATTTGTACGAGCAGGCATAGGCCTACTAAGAAAGTATTTATGGGAAACAGACATACCCGCTGCTTTCTCATTTGATCAGCAAGCCTCCTGAGTTCTTTGAGCTGCTCCTCATACAGCATGCGCAGGCCCGTGGGCTTCAGGAATCGGTTCTGGAGGGCCTCGATTTCTGTCTCCAGCAGCTTATTCTGCTGCTCCAGAGACCGAACCTTTGGGGATAGAAGGACACATAAATAATGAGCCCTGTGTGCAAGCCCTACATGCTCGAATATGCTTGATGCCAAAATATGTGCTTCTCTGTCCTCGCAGCCAGAAGGCGCATTTAGACACAGCCAGTCTGTGCCGCACACTTAAGCGGAAACAAATCAGACAAATTATGTCAAAGACGGGCCTAGAAAACATGAGTCGATTCCAGGAGAATCAAATAAGCTATGAATTAGTAACAAAATGTAAGTATTTGTAAGGATGGGTCTTTGGGTGCTCTGTCTGTCCTAAATCTCAATATTCCACGATGGTACTTTTTTTGGGGGGGGGGGGGGGGGGGGGTGGTATAGGCCTGCAATAATAACAAATGTAGTGTTAAAGAAAGAAAGGTTGAAATCCACTTTCCTTCTCGATGTATGCAGCCAGCCTGTCGTTCAGCACGACCATCTCACTGCGCTGGCTGGTGCGAGTGCTGAGGAATTCTTGATTCTCAGCTGCAGCAGCTTCCAGATCCACCGCATCTCCTCCCACACAAACGGTGCCCATGCTTGCGCCGCTACTGTTCAACAAATGCATGAGAGTGAATTCGTTATCACAGCATGATATGACTGAATATGTATCAAAATGTGAGAAGTGTGGCTGAACCTTCCCTTTAATTTTATGATTTAATATCGCCCATTCTATTTTTATCACTGACAAACGTTTGAATTAAGTGTGAGACTTATTAAACTCAAATATTGTTGACAGTCTGCTGTTAATCTAATGGTATCTTGTGCTACTGGGGAATGCACATGGTGAAAGCTGCAAAGTTGGAAAGTTGATTGAAGAATCAGGGGGATTTGACTGGCCATTGACTAGCTTTCATACATTTGTTAAGTTATAGGCTATAATTGATCATTCATTTTTAGTTGGAGAAAAGAATACTTCTAGTCTTGGTTACAGTCTACCATTTGTGTCCTATGCCAGCTCTACAATTCATGTCATGATGTGAAACAAAACAACATAGATATTGAGTCAAATTAATACTGCTTTTTTGCTAGTCAGGCCATTGTGGCTCGTACTTGTGGATTGATCTCTGTGTTTGGATAAAGCTGATATGTTTTTTGCTGATATTAATATTAAATTCTGCTTTAAAAATGTAACCTTCTGTGCTGCGCTGACCTTACAAAGCACATTAGCCCTACATGTAGAACAGCATTATGGCAAACTAAATGGGGCAAGGAAATGTATCTATCTACCAGTTTTCCCACAGAGCCCTACATTCCTCACACACACTATTTGGGCTGACCTCAGTGGGGACTTAGATCTGCGACCTCTAGATGACCCCTCTTATCCTGAAATACCCCGTGCTATCCCCCTGGGCGGAGCTCACCTCCCCATCAGGGGCTTGCGGGAGGAGGAGACTGTCCTGCGGCCCATCGCCATGCCGTTGCCAGCTGCTGCCACGGCCGACCGGGAGGAGCTGGAAGCACGCTGCTGCCGGGGGTCCCGGCGGGATGGTGAAGGGCTAGACACCCTCACTTGGAGGGATGTGGAGCTGCATTCTTCAAAATGCCGTCTGTACGACGAAATCTTTTCTGGGCTTCGGCTCATCTTTCCTGCTTGCTGGGGCTCTGAATCTCTCTCAGTCGTTGCTCTTTCTCTCGGCCTCTCTTCTCTGGGAGCTGGAGGAGGTGGTTTGGATGTGGAGAGCTGGGCTGAGAAGTGCTGCTCCTTGGCTCTCTCCTCACCCTTCTTATACTCTAAGCCCAGCCCTTAATATGAGCCAGCACATCTGGAATGTCGAACCTCCACACCACTCAGTGCCCGACACGCCACAGAGCCTTCTACCAGGGGCCCGCCAGGAGATTGATGGGCCAAAAGACTTTGAAGCAGCCAGGGCCATTAGGTTCAACAATGATATGATGAGCCCTGATGGGCACAGGGAGGATATATTGTATGTAGGCCACAGCCAGGAAAGTCCTGGTGTCATGGTTCCCCTATGCAGCGAGAGCAAGATAAAGTTAGGGAGCACGTGGATGGGAAAAAAATCCACCAGGACAATTCTGACTGCACCGGCCACCCACCGGCCCACAACGAGCCCACAACTGGCCCAACCCATCCCCTCCACCTCCCATATATCAACTACACAAACAAAATGAATGGACTTAACGGGAAATATGACCACTAGACCACGGGTGGCTTTTGATCATTATTGTGAGATTTAGTGTTGATGTGTGTGTGTGACAGACATGTGTATTTGTATAGGTACATTTATGGAAATACGGAACAAATCGCGTCCCGTATTGGCTCAAATGTTATGCTAATTCGCAACAATGTGTCCTGTCAACTCACTCGCATCACTAGTTGACACCGGCTGGTTCTTTCGGAATAAATCTGTAATTCTTGACCATTTTGATGCACTCTCCTCCAGCACCCGCCTCTTCTTCATTCTGGCCTTTTCGGCCCCTCCTTTCTCCTTTCTCTTCTTTCCCCCCATCAGGTCCGCTTCACCTGCTATCTCTCTCTCTGACAGCTACTTATTCATCTCCCTACGTTCATTGGATAAAGGCAGAGCGATACGCTAAGTCCCATTTCCCATGAGGCTTTGCTCCGACAATTCTACATTAATTTATGAACAAAAAAACTAATTAAATCGCTGGCCAATTTATATTTGTGGTCATGAAAGTTATGTAACATCTGAATAAAAATTATTAGATCAAGATAGGAGGCTAACCAAAAATCAGTAGGCTGGATTAATGAGAGTGAGTTTGACACACACCATGAGTGAGATGTTGATAGGTGAAAAATCACCCTAGTTACCTCAGGACTCCAGAGCTGCATGTAAGTATATTTATTAGACAAACAACGAAAACAATTGCAATCGGGCTCCCCTCCCAGCACAAGGCTGAAAGTGAAAGCAATGATAAACCTATCGCACAAGGTTTATATAGTTAGAAGTTTAGCTTTCAGCAGGGATAACCACGTGGTGGATTTCTCACATCCGAGGCTCCCTGTCTTGCAAGGATGGCAGTTTTGCACAAGGTCGGAAGAAGCACAGTTTCCTTCTTATCACCTCTGGTCTAAACATGCTCTTGTTCAAATGCAGACTAAATGGCACCTAATATTCTAGTTACTCACACACAGAGAAAAGCCATGCTCCTTCTTTCATAAGCACATGATTCATACAAGGAATATATTAATACAAGGCACTTAATTCACATATTCTTAAGTCATTAACAGTGTTTGGAAATAATCTCTATCAGATGTAGAGAGACAATAAGTGTTATATATATTGGTTGGACTATATCCTAGTCAAGCTTTTGGAGAACTTGGAGATTTTCACGTGAACATGACTTGTTTGACATTAGTTTTAACTCAATGGGCCGCTCATGAACTTCACATGGCTGCACAGGGCAGTCTGCAGGCTGCTTCTCGTGAGCTCATTGGCCTACCGGCCAATAATTTGGGATAAGGAACATTTGTAAAGACCTGTCTGTATCACAGTTGTAATTGTGACACTGAAACATTAAGCATACTAAAATACATTGAACCAACAATAGAGTTTTAAGTATGTGTTTTTGTTGTACAGTATGTGTTAAGGAAATACGCATATGCTTTGGTTTTCCATGTGTATCATAATCCTGATCTAATAACCCTTAGTATTTATGCCAAAATTTCACACCCAGGGGCGGAGTGGCCATCGGTACGACTGGGAAATATCAATGTATTTTAGTATGCTTAATGTTTCAGTTTCACAATTACAACTGTGATACAGACAGGTCTTTACAATTTTTCCTTATCCCAAATTATTTAACCAATTCATCATTTCCAGCTCCCTCCTTCCCTTTCTCTAGACTTTTAGCCAATATTACTATTATCTTTATAATTTCTTTACTATTTATGTATTTTATTTGTAAGGGACCACGTACAATATTACACTTAAATGTAACCATTTGATGCATTGTAGCAGATTTTTCACTTGTACTAATAGAACTACTATTCTTTATGTCATCTGGTAGGGCGTTCCATTGAGCAGAGGCATTCACAGAGAAAGCTGACTGCCCAAAGGCAGTACTACGGAACAGTACAGTACCATCTCTGGAAGCTATTCTTGTGGATTTTACACTTATCCAGTGTTATCCCAGTGAAAGTGAACAAAAAAGGAGGGGTACAACAATTTAAAATTCTTTACGCTAGAAACAGCTTAAACAAGGATTCATTTGGTCTAATAACTTTTTTAATTTTCCTCTCTGGTCATGCTAAAGTAATGCCATCCATGCATTGTCTCAGTTGGTATCTTTGCATTGGTAGTCCAGTCTTTTTTTGGTCCAGTCATTTGTTGTCCCACTAAAAAGTGGTTTCATTATGGATGCAGCCCTGCATGGTGCGGGTGCTCGGGGTGTTTGGCATGTTCCAGTGGCAAGACGGCTCAGGATGTGGATGGAATGAGGACGTGGAACTCCTGTCTGCCTTCACTTTGCGGCACCAGAGCGCTGGCATGATGACTGTGGATTCTCCTGTGGGTGACAGACTCTGCCTCAGGTATCTCTGTCTCTCTTTCTGTCTCTTTCTCTCTCTCACTGTAGCTCTCTCTGTCTCTCTCTCCCTCCCTCTCACTTGTTCAGTTTCTTTTCTCTCTCCCCTTTCCCCTCTTTCTATTCATTCCATTGTTTCTTTCACCGCTGTTTTCCTATCAGGCATCCTATACTTGTTTAACATGTAACCTCTCACTAATGGAGACATTTTTAACAAAAAAGAAATCCAAAGAGAGAGAGGAAGAGAGAGAAAAAGAGAGAGAAGAAGAGAATGATACAATGACAATGGAGACATAAGACACAAGATTAAATACTGTATATGTAATACATATATCATATATATATGATAAATATATGATAGATATATGTTTCTTCATTCTTTATGCCCTTATTTGTATTACAATAGCTATTGTACATATCCACAGTTGATGCTTGCAGTTGTTGAATAAGCCCCAAGAAGTTTTCGCTTCGAGGTTTTTGTAAGGGTATGTTTAGATTTGATTTAATCAAATTAAATGTATTTTAACTACATTCTTTTACTTTTACTGTCATGTTCTTATTGTAGAGGTCTTCTAGAAATGAATCATGTTTTTAGTAAGGGGAAATATACAAAAACATCAAGGCATGTCAGACTACCTAAAAGAGTCCAAGACTCTCAAGAAAACCCATGATAAAGTAATCACAACCCCTACAATGAACCACAGGGCCAGAGAAATGGATACTGAGAGCTTTTATTTAATTCTTGCAAGGAAGCAGTAGTAAGGCACACGAAAACCTGGCTTTAAAAAACCTTCACAACCAGCTTTGAACACAGAGAGAGAGAGAGAAGCATTTAGCAAATGTAGACATCTTCATGGTAGGTTAAAGGTTAGAGCCCAGACCCAGGGCCACCAGTGTGAGGTCAAGGGTGAGTGGACAGGGTAGGTCCCCCCTATCACTCTTAACCTCTTCCTCATCAGCAGCTCCCTCAATGATGTAGCTCCTCTCCTGTTTGTCGAGGGTGTCGTCCTCGTTTTAACTGTCCGGAGAGAAGGCAGATGGCATCAAAATATGAAAGACTGATGTAAATATTTCAATGGATTACAATACATAGAGAATCTAGTAGCCTATGTTACCAGCACACCCCATGATTTGAATCCCTTGAGATATGCTGTACACCATGTATTTAAATTGAGTTCACAGTGAGTGTGTGAATGGCGTTTGTTCTCCTGGTTACCAAATGAGCACGGTTTTCCTCTCAGTGATCTCCACGGCCTGCTCCTCGGAGTAGGTGGCGATAGTCTGGCTGTGGGCGCCATTTCCCAGACTGGCTCCAAGTCCCTCATTGGCAGCTCCACCGGTTCCGGCTCCCAAGGCCCCAAGACTCATAACTCTGCTCTCCCCAGCACTGATGGCACTCATGCCCATCACCCCCTGCACCATACTGGTGATGCGCATGTCCTCGCCCTCAATCAGCTTCCTGTACGGAAAAGACACCACAGCATTGTTGGGCTCAATGGTGAAATATCATTTGTGTGTATGGGTGGATTGAATGAAACACTTCACTTACCTGTATGTAGTGATCTCAATCTCCAGGCTCATCTTAACATTCAGCAAGTCCTGGTATTCCATGAGAAGCTGTGCGATTTTCCCCTTTGTGGTTTTCAGCTCCAAATGAAGAGCTTCGATCCTGGCCTAAATGGCGTTTATACATTTATAAATCTTTGCAATATTGCATTATGTCCCCTGACTAGTATTTTGTAGGCAAAAATTTAAATGTGCTTATCTAATCATCTCAGCTTTTTAAACTGTAATATGGACTCACATGGAGAGCCTCCAGCTCTTTCTTGTGTCTCTCTTGAGCTGCAAGAAGCTGAGCCTCCAGACCATCGTTTTTGGTCTTCAGATCATCCATGTCCCTCTCTTTGCCTTGAATCTGTGGATATAGAAGTGCTATTCAAGTCTATTTTCTGTGCACCTCTTGGTATTTGTTTTTAAATAGCTTGAGACATGCTGAAATGCAAGAACAAAGGCAAACCTACATCTTTTTTAGCCGATGCGAGCTCCTCTCGTGCACCACGCACTTTGTCCACACGGTTTGTGGTTTTATTGTTTAAATCTTCGAATTTTGAATTATACCACGAGTCCATTTCCTAAAGAGGGCAAAACACATTTCAAGTAAATGTATGTTGATGTATATCCAATTAGCTCTAAATTATTCATGTTCTGTAAAGGGCCTTTTTTATGTGGTACCTGAAGATTCTTTGCCGCGATGGTGTCATATTCTTGCTGAATCTGCTTAAGAGCAGCCGCGATGTCGGGGAGGGCAAAGGCGTCTCCAGCGGTGGCATGAGCAGCATAGATTTGTTTCATCAGGTCCTCGATTTCCTGAGGGAATTGTATAATTTCACATCATTTATCAACTTCAAAATCGTGGATTGATGTATCTTGGTGACTGGTGATAATGAATAAATAAACGTACCTCTCTTTGAATCCTCTTCAGGAACTCAATTTCGACCTCCAGGTTCTCAAGTTGTTTTTCCAGAGCAATGCGTGTGGAGGTGGCTGCGTCAACATCCTGTATGCACACGGTTGAAAGTAAGCCATTCCATAGTGGTCGACATATCAACAGCATTCATCTAAATCATTAATCCTAAAACTGCCAGTCTAACCGGTCGGAAGTTCTCGAGGTCCATCTCAGCCTCCCTCCTCAGTTCCAAAGCTTCCTCGTATTTGGCCTTCATCATCTCCAGTTGTCCAGCCGTGGCGTCTTTGGCAGCAACAGCCAGGTCCTTACAAATTGAAGGAAAATGATGAGAACATCATTAGTTGGAGAACACTATCTGTACCAATAGATGTATGATCAGTTACTGATTTGGTATGTGTTTGTGAAGAGATTTAAATTAAACACCAGCAAAATAAGTAAGCCGTAGCCTCGGAACACGTGTCCAGCACTGCTGTCAGTATACTGTAGGGTCGGTTGATGATCCGATGCATATTTGTACGAACAGGCATAGGCCTACTAAGAAAGTATTTATGGGAAACAGACATACCCGCTGCTTTCTCATTTGATCAGCAAGCCTCCTGAGCTCTTTGAGCTGCTCCTCATACAGCATGCGCAGGCCCGTGGGCTTCAGGAATCGGTTCTGGAGGGCCTCGATTTCTGTCTCCATTAGCTTATTCTGCTGCTCCAGAGACCGAACCTTTGGGGACAGGAGGACACATACATTATGGCCCATGTGTGCGAGCCCTACATGATCGCTGACCAAAAAAGTGCAAGTAATGCGCTGCTCCGTCTTCAAGCCAGAAGGCACATTTAGTCACAGCCAATCTGTACTGCACACTTAAACGGAAACAAGTCAGACAAATTCTGTCAAAGATAGGCCTAGACAACATTCCAGGTGAATCAAGTGACTGTATTTAAGTATTTGTGAGTATGGGGGGGGGGGGGGGGGGTATAGGTATACATTAGCAATAACTAATGTAGTGTAAAAGAAAGCCACTTTCCTTCTCGATGTATGCAGCCAGCCTGTCGTTCAGCACAACCATCTCGCTGCGCTGGCTGGTGCGAGTGCTGAGGAATTCTTGATTCTCAGCTGCAGCAGCTTCCAGATCTACCGCTTCTCCTCCCACACAAACGGTGCCCATGCTTGCGCCGCTACAGTTCAACAAATGCATGAGAGTTAATTCGTTATCACAGCATGATATGACTGAATATGTATCAAAATGTGAGAAGTGTGGCTGAACCTTCCCTTTAATTTTATCCTTTTAATCGCCCATTCTATTTTTATCACTGACACACTTTTGAATTAAGTGTGTGATTTAATACACTTAAATAAAGTGGTCAGTCTGCTGTTAATCTAATGGCATCTCGTCGCGCTACTGGGGAATGCACATGGTGAAACCTGCAAAGCGGGTGGAAAGTTGATTTAAGAATCAGGGGGACTGGCTTTCATAAACAATTTGAGTTATAGGCTATAATTGATTTAGTTTGAGAAAACGATGCTTCTAGTCTTGGTTACAGTTTACCATTTGTGTCCTATGCCAGCTCTACAATTCATGTCATGATGTAAAACAAAACATTGTTTCTAGATATTGATTGATTATGCTTTAAAAATGGAACCCTCTGGGCTGACCTAAGAAAGCACATTAGCCCCTCATGTAGAACAGCATTATGGCAAACTAAATGGGGCTAGAAAATGGATCTATCTACCAGTTTTCCTACAGAGCCCTACAGTCCTCACACACACTATTCGGGCTGACCTCAGTGGGGACTTAGATCTGCGACCCCTAGATGACCCCTCTCATCAAGATACCCCGTGCTATCCCCCTGGGCGGAGCTCACCTCCCCATCAGGGGCTTGCGGGAGGAGGAGACTGTCCTGCGGCCCATGGCCATGCCGCTGCCAGCTGCGGCCACGGCCAACCGGGAGGAGCTGGCAGCACGCTGCTGCCGGGGGTCCCGGCGGGATGGTGAAGGGCTAGACACCCTCACTTGGAGGGATGTGGAGCTGCATTCTTCAAAATGCCGACGGTAAGACGAAATCCTTTCTGGGCTGCGGCTCATCTTTGCTGCGTGCTGGGGCTCTGAATCTCTCTTAGTCGTTGCTCTTTCTCTCTGCCTCTCTTCTCTGGGAGCTGGAGGAGGTGGTTTGGATGTGGAGAGCTGGGCTGAGAAGTGCTGCTCCTTGGCTCTCTCCTCACCCTTCTTATACTCGAAGTCCAACCCTAAACATGAGCATGAATTCTGGAATGTCAAACCTTCACACCACACAGTGCCCGACCCACCACAGAGCCTTCTACCAGGGGCCCGCCAGGAGATTGATGGGCTGAAATACTTTGAAGCAGCCAGGGCCATTAGGAACTAGGTTCAACAATGATCAGTGGCGGCGCCAGAGATTTTTCTCTGGTGGTGCTATGGGGGTGCTCGGCGTTTTACTGAGGGTGCTATGAAATTAGGGTGATAGCATATGAGTCTCATTTTTCTCTACTAACACCTCCCCACCATATCGTCACATAGCCTATGTTTACACGTTTGATCTCTAACGCGTCTTTGGGTTACATAAAAAGCGTCATTCAAATCGATCGTATTATTATTATCATTAGGCTACTTCTGACGGACGCGCACAAAGCCGCATTCATCTCCGACGGTCAAAATGGATGCAGCATGTTATAGATAACGTAATCCTTACTTCACTTACTTCAGTGTGTGGATTAAAGTTTGCGCCAGATGACTAACAGGTCACCACTACCATGTGCGACAAATTAAACTAAACATACCAAGTTCAATACACTTCTAACTAAAGACGGCAGATTAGAATATCAGATAGAATTAACTTAAACAGGCAAAGAGTCAGAAATGCTTTCAAAAAGTGTATATTATTTTAAGTCACAATCAATAAAAACATGAATGAGACCAAACAGTAGGCACTCAAAACCACAATAATAAGAGATCAAAAAGTGCACACAAAACTATGCTTAAAACATCCCTTAATTGTTTCCTAATCATTTCTGCCATTACATTGATGATCTCATCCTGCACGTCATGGTGCACATACTTTGCATTTGACGGGTTGTTATCTAACTTTTTCTGAACGGTTTTATCAAATTTTCCAATTACAGATAGCAACTCGCGGACATTACCCCTGTTTGCTGAATCCTCATCTTCAATGTGGCCTCGCTGTGAGATCCCCTGACAAGCAGTGTAGCGCAAGCTTTCCACAACATTTTTGTAATATTGGTCTTTTCGGACCATCCTGGGCGTTCATGCTTAAGTCACCCAGGGTGCTAGCAGGATGGCTAGCAGCGCCCTCAGTAGAGGTGAAGGGTTAACTTGGACCAGGACGTTCCTCTTCTTCTACATCAGAATCAGAATCCAATACCTCTTGCATTTTTTCTTCCTCTTGAACATCTTATTCAACTCGAGGAAATTTGCAGATCAAATACCGATCCATTTTCGTGATTTTGTGAACGCTTGACTTAGAATTGACCGATCGCGAGGATTACTGTTACCAAGCCTACTACTCATTGAACAATCACGTTCACGCGCAAAGTGTCTGTGTCGTGCTGCGTGAACAATCTGTTTATTTCAATCTGTTATTTTCTTTTGTGATTAAAATATTATTATCACACAATACATTTTATTAAGAACTCAGAATGAAATTAAATAACAATAATAGGCCTAAATAAACCATTATTTTCTTGGGGGTGCTATGGGGGTGCTATGGCCAATCTAGGGGGTGCTCTAGCACCCCCTAGCCCCCCCCCTGGCGCCGTCACTGACAATGATATGATGAGCCCTGATGGGCACAGGGAAGATATACTGTATGTAGGCCACAGCCAGGAAAGTGCTTTAGCTATGGTTTCCCTATGCAGCGAGAGCAAGATAGTTAGGGAGCAGGTGGATGGGAGGTAAGAGGGTATCAGTGTGAAATTTAGGGTTAGGGTTATTTAAGGGTTAAGGGTTATTAGATTGGGATTATGATACACATGGAAGACCAAAGCATATCCTTATTTCCATAAAACTATTGTTCGCTTTTATTTATTTTAGTATGATAATAATGTTTCTGTTTTACAATTACAACTGTGATACAGACAGGTCTTTACATTTTCACATTTTTGCTTATCCCAAATGATTTTACCAATTCATAATTTCCAGCTCCCTCCTTCCCTTTCTTAGGCTTTTAGCCAATATTACTATTATTTTTAGAATTTCTTTACTATTTATTTATTTTATTTGTAAGGGACCATTTGTTGCATTTTAGCAGTTTTTTAACTTTGACTTTAAAGGTACTAATAGAACTACTACTGTCATGTCATCTGGTGGGGCGCTACACTGAGCAGTGGCTTTCACAGAGAAAGCTGACTGCCAAAAGACAGTGCTACAAAACGGTACAGTATCATATCTGGAAGCCATTCTTGTGGATTTTACACTTATCCAGTGTTATCCCAGAGTTTTTATAGCCTGCCCCCAACACCTAATACAATAAGACATGTGGAAAAGGATCATGGCATGCCCAAATATCTTTGCTGCATACACAGAGAGAGAGGTTCTAATTTGTCTAAAATTGGCATATTTTCTTAAGTAGTTCTAAAATTCAGATTTGGATCCAATGTTACGACAAGATATTTAAGTTCAGTAACTATATCAGCCTTTTCACCCTTAATGAATATGTCAACATTAGGGGCCTGTATATTGGCACATCAGCATCATAGCAGCAGTTAGCCTCTGCTAGCTCAGCTGTTTTTGCATGTGTGTCCAACAGTGTCATCGGCATACATTTCCAAATGGCAGTGGCAAGGATAGTGACTAATTGATCAAATTTGTTATGCAAGATTCTTTCCAAATATCTGGAGCTCTAGCGTGCATGTGGGAGATGGCTGGTCTCAGTGTCTAAGTGTGTCTCAGAGGTGTGAGGTAAGGACAGATGAGCTCAAGCACCAAGGCGGTATTTTGCTCACCAATGCTGGTCCACACATAATCTCATTACATTGCACGTATGCTGGTTCAGTTAACATGGAACATGGAAAACAGGGAAAATTGTATTTCATTTTTTGAATATAAAATAGGGGGATATCTTATTGAATGATTCACAAAAGGATCTCTATGACTGATAACTGAATGTATGACTGATAACTGAATATGTGCCAATCGCCACAGGTTTGTCCGGTTAGAACAAGAATGTCAAAGTTCCAATGATGACGGAGTATTTATTGCACACGCACACGGCCGGATTAACCATATGGGCAACTGGGCAACTGCCCAGGGTGCCCAAGACGCCAGGGGCCCCAAGCAACCGGTGTAAAAAAAAAATATATATATATATATATAAAAAAAAAAATTCTAATATATAGTAATGATAATAATAATAATAATAAAACATGTAATTGCAATTATACAGTACATATATTTGGGACAACAGTGACCAAAAAAACTTGCTTTCCTTAACGTCCCACTATGTGTCTCAGTTTGTCTGTGGTGCCTCCTGCGTTGTGTCTGTGCAAGCAGGGCACCCAAGTATAACATAAGTTCACATTAAACATAATTTACAGCATATGCTGTAAGCTGTGATGTAAGCGAGAAAATGCAATAAAGTACTATATGTATAAAAAAACAATCAAGTAAAATACAGATACTGAGAAATAATACTTGAGTAAAGTAGGAAAGTATTTTTCTACTCAAGGACTGAAACACCCCTGTGGATAGGTATGGTTTGTGTTCTGCGGAGTGGGGGTAGGTGGGCACCAGAGTCACTGTTGCCCATGGGCACCATGTAGTCTTAATACGGGCCTGCACACACACACACACACTCAAGCCTTGAATGGAGAGATGGACACACATGAATGACTGATAATGATGAACCGTGAAATGAACAGTGACACAATGATCCGTGGTTTGTACAGAAATGATAAATAACAAGACATACAGGAATGAACAATTATGTATAACAAGAATACACTTTTTTATACACATGATGATTATGACAACTATGAATAAGTATGGCTCCGTCCCGTTTACACCGTGAACATTCCACTCCTCCGTTTTCAACGGTAAATCTTTGGCTTAACAGTGAAACATGACAAGACAGTGAATAATTACCACACTACATGAACTAACATATATGTTCTACACTGATATGACACAGACTCGCGACGTTACATGTACAATAACGAAACACTCACTCATTCTCCTTCGAACTCCTTGACGCTCCTCTCCAGCTTCTGTTGACCCACGACTGGCCAGAGGTCGGTGGGATATTTAAAAGATGGGGAGCCTTGAAACTGGCTTGGGGTAGCCAACTGGTCAGTACATTTCCACTGTGCATGAGCCCCACGGAACCCCGGGATCAACTGATAGGGTGACCTCTATATGGGTGACCTCTCTATGGACCCCAGGTCCCGTGAGTGGCCTGCACAGTGGGGTGCACAGCTGGAGACCGCTGGTTGATAGCGGCAGCAAGACAAGTAGGCTATTTTCGATGCTTTCTACTCATATGTTTCACATTCGATAACACCTCAATGGGCACACCAACCCTGGATTTTTGGGGAATCTAAAATAAATAATGAAATACACAGATCCAGAAAACAGCGTCAATCCTATTGGCTTGTTGTCCGTTACGGCTATACGCGACTGGCCCCCGCGAGAAAAGAATACACTAGCTTAATTTGAGTGTCTTGAAAATACAATCACTGATGTATGGTAAACTGAACTGTCACATAATTTGTTTTGGAAAAAAGTATATTTTCCGCAGCATAGGTAGGCTTATGAGCTCTTCGACAGAGACATTGACTATGACATTGATATTGTTAATGATAATAGTCTATATCATTCTTTCCTAGATTATCAGATCACCTGACCATTAACACCATTCCATGAACATGGACACTGAGTTATAAGATATTAGATATAAGATATAAGATATAATAATATATAGATTAGATTCATCTTTAATCATTGTGCAGAGTACAGATAGAGCCGATGAAATACAGCATCTAAATGCAAGTACGAACCATAATATAAGTGATGCTATATCTTACATTATGTTAGACAGCGATGTCAGTGAAGAGTTACAATATATTAAATTTGTCATATACAGAAAAAAAGTGGACAGAGTTGTTATTATTATTATTATTATCATCACTGTTGTTGTTGTAGAGGTGGTGGTAGAAATGTGACATACAGTAGATAGAAAATACAAAAATGTAAAATCGCAGTAATTAATATCCCTCCCATTATGCAAATACCCAGTGTAGAACCTGAGGATGTCACTAGTTTTTGGTCACAAGTTGCAAGTGCAACAGGAAGAACAAACAGCTTCACAGCTCATAAAGCAGAAGGTTATAACTTCGAGTCAGAGAAATGGTAAGGATTCATTGCTTTTATTACAGTCAGAGTGTTTTCATGATTTCATATTACCTAGATTACATAAAATGTTATGTATGTTCTAAGAGTCCCATTTCTGTGTAATATCTTGGTGATATTCTCAACCGTTATGCAGATCCAGGAAGTAAAATTGCAACATGCAGCTGCATAGGCACTTCCTGCCTGCAACGTTCCACATAAACACCTAATTTTTGGTTTAAAATAGAAAAAAAGACAAACAAAATATAGCGCATAAGTAATATTCATGATATAGACACACTTACTCTATGATTGTCCCTGTTTTAAAGTCACTAGAATTGGCATGTTTTTAATAGTTTTATAGTTGTCATGTTCATGCAAAATAACATTTCTTCTGTTCAATGGGCAACTTTATTTGTTAAATTAATTATTTTTAGTTCAGGAATTAACCACAGTATTATGGCCAGCCCTGTCACCTGATGTTTTGGTTAAATCATTTAGGCAGACTCTCTAGTTGTGTGTGAAGTGGATGAAACCCTCAAAGAAAAACTGAAGAAGTTCCGTTTCCGAAAAGATACAAACAATGCAGCCATTTTAAGTAAGTGTCTGTTTCAGCAGATTACTGGCTGTTGCATAATTTTGTTACGGTTATCTGGCTTTGCCTTAACAGCATTTATTTATATGGGCATGATGTCTGCCAATGGTGGAAAAAAGGCAACCCACACTGTGTAGAGCACTGTGCCATACTTTTCAGCTAGGCAACTGAAGTTCAGTTCAGACTTACTGACTGTCACCTATAGTGACTACATTAATGACATGTTGTGTTTCCCTCTGTTCAGTGAAGATAGACATGCAGCAACAGCTGGTGGTGTTGGAGGAGGAGTATGAGGTAAGTTTGATCAGTCATGTCTTCTCGGGGCAGTACATGTGCTCATTTGACACTACAGTTTTTCTGTCATTTTCATTTTTTTGTGGGATTAAAATAAACGCAGTGTTTCTTGTCAGTGTTGATATTTGTATTCCATTCTATGACAGTTAAAGCTGTATTAAATGTCATAAATGACTTCAGATATGTCTAGTTTTGCCATCATACCCTACACCTTATTTCATATAATAATTGGATATGTGGAAATACATTGCGTAAACCCTCTTGACAGTTTGAACATTATAATTATAAGATGTTCCTTTGTGACATGTGGATGTCATACGGAAATCCTATTCATGCTGAGCGGAAGGGTACAGGTAATGAGCCACATGGCAACAACAACCACGACATTCTCTCTTATTTCAGGACATTTCCCTTGATGACTTGAGGAATGAGCTCCCAGAACGTCAGCCCAGATATCCTTCCCACAACCTGCTTATATAGATTTTTGTTAAATTTCTGCAATGGCTATGCTAAAAGATACATTTTCATGGTTCAAAGATCCATGTCACACCTGTCTCTATGTCGGCTAATGTCTAGGAAGTGTTTTAGTTGATCAGACAAAAGGATTGAAAGTAGTCATTGCAAAAACAAAAAGTGAGTTAAGGTCACTTTTCCTGGTGCATACTAGTTTGTGTTAAATCAGATGCAACTAGCAACAACAAAAACATTCCTTAACATGACAGAACATTCATTGTGTACAGCTACAAATATAATCATGAAGATGGGAGGGTGTCATACCCACTCTGCTTCATCTTTTCAAGTCCCGTAGGTGAGAAATGCTTACATGGACTGCCTTGACTGTCAAGCTGTTTGCATCAAACTATAAAGCAACTTAGTTTCTTTTTACAGTCCATGCTGATATCAAATGACCATGCACTCTGAACTATAAATACAATGTACTAGACTGTTAGGGTTAACACTTGCCCGTACACTTACACTACGCACAATATCTACAGGGTGCAAGCCTGAACAACAAATGATGTACGCAGGCAGCAAAAACCGCCTGGTTCAGATTGCAGAGCTCACCAAGGTAACAATTGATCACACTTTTCTTTTTTTTCTCTCCTATCTAATTGAAGAAGTGGAAGTGGTAATCTACTGAATATTCCGTAGTCTACCCACCGAGTCAGTGTTTAACTGAAGAGGAGTCAATGTCATGTGCAGAATTCTATCAAACCCCTAAACGTATCACCTGTCATTTGTTTCAGCTGTACCTGTTCATTTCCTCCATCAAATTTTTTTTTTTATCCTGTAAGCTATTTCAATCAATATTCATGCATTGATGATGTATTGATCAACTATTGGTTTCATGGAATTTGGACTTCATGGTTATTTAAACAGACAGAAACAAGTTTAGGAGATAACCCTGTGCATGTGACATTGGGACAAGCATGTGTTGTGTTAAGCTTCTCTTGGACATACACAAAGGGCTTAAAGTTGGTCACCATCCCCACAATCATAATCATATGTACAACAGTACAGTTAGTATACCTAATCTTCTCAAATTATGATTAAAAAAAAATCACAATTTAGTATTATCTGGATGCTACACAAATAAAGGTGACACATTCGCCTTTGGCTCCATTTCATATCCAAAAGTATGAATATCCCAAAAGACTTCAAGGACGTACCGTGACTTCTTTGGCATGAACTTTTCCTTATCTCTTTCTTCATTTCAACCTCCTCCTGCACAGGTGTTCGAGACTCGCAACGCAGACGACCTGACAGAGGAGTGGCTGAAAAGCAAACTGTCTTTCTTTCGTTGAAAGAAAAAACCCCTTTAAGCTTTTTGTACAGTATTGTCCTAAAAGGTTTCTTATGTTTGTTGTTGTACAGTGGATAGAAAACAAGTGATTATATCACCTAAGCTTAAACATACACAAACAAATAAGATAGGAAATATAGTCCAAGCTAAGTTGTATTTTAATAAAGCTTGACTGTGATTTATCATTTGGATATTACTTAACTAGTGGCTGTTGTAGTAATAATAAAACACAGACAATGATATTTAAAAAAAACATCAGTTTAATATTTATTTACATTGTCCATACACTGCAGAAGACTGTTTCAGCTTAACTACGACCAAAAAGAATATGCTAACAGTATAAGACAATGTGCCGCTCACATTCAAATCAGCTCCACAATTAATTGATTTCTAAGGTTCTCATAAACAAAAGAGAGAAAAACTTTACCCATCCAACCCAATGCCGGACAAGATAAGAAAGGTGGAAAAAAATAGAGAGAAAGACATTTAAAAAATGTCAAAAACAAAGACAGTGTGAATTGTAATGCAGGTGGAGACTGGCGGTTAATGTGTACTGAAGACTCACTCTAGCTGGCACAGTTAACCTGTCTGAGTTGAGTCTGCCCTCCCCACTCCCCTCACACACATCAGGAGCCAGACATCATGGCGGCCTTGAGAGGGAAAGCCTAGAGATGAACATGACTGGCGACATCAGTGTTGCCATGAAATACGCATGCTGAGAACCCCAGAGATGGGTACAGTGAGGGGATGCTGGATGAGGACTGATTCAGTCAGACATGATAGCTTTGCACCCTTAAACAAGAATGCCATTTGCTAATGGAAGTATGCATTTTTGTATATAAAGGCATGTTTGAGTGTGTATCCGATTGTATATAAGTGCATGTGTGTGAGTGTGTGTGTGTTTGCATATATGCGTGCATGTGTGTATGTGTGTGTAGATGAGTGCATGTGTACTAATGTGAGTAAGTGTGTGTGTGTATAAGTGTGTGGGGGTACAGCTGTGCTCTGCCATTTCATTCACTGTCGCTGGCGTCACTGGAGTCGGAACCTTGGTCGCTTCCACTCTGCTGGCCGGCCTCTGAGTGATCGCTGCTGCTGCGCACAGGTGACGCACTCCCACTCCTTCTCCCTCCACCATCCTCCTCCTCCTCTTCGCTGCCGCTGCTGCGACCCCCGCCCCTGCTGCCTCCCTTGGCCTCGCCATCGTCGTCGCTGTCGTCGTCACTCCCAAAGATCTCCTCCTCGTCGGCACGCGTCTCACGTGCCTGGCGCTCGTCGCCGCTCTCGCTGCCACTGCCGCTCGTCCGCCGCCGCCGCTCTGGTTTCTCAACCTCCACTTCTTCGTCCTCTTCCTCGGCCTCGGGGCGCTCCTCGTGCTCTGACTCGCTCTCAGAGTTCTCGCTCTCGCTGCCCTTTTCTTTGTCTAAGAGACAACCAAGGATAACACACACACACACTCTATTAGTTTGAATCATTAACACAGACGTCCTAACCTCATTTTAAGACAAGCCTCCTTAAGTCAAGGACAGGAAGTAAACACTGCACTTGTGAACTCGTCCCTCCTATAACAGCAGCTTCAATTTTAACTCCGGATGTCTGTGACTAACTAAGATTGATGACTGGTGTTAAAAACAGGAGAAAGTGGTGTAGTGACTGCAGATGCAGCAGCCTCACCAGACTCATGGACCTTGTCCATGTCCTCCTCATCCTCGGGCTCGTGATTCTCCAGCTGAGCTTTGCGGGCATCCTGTGGGACACATCATGCACACACATCTATCAGTTTCCTCAAACTAAAGCCAACACAGGCCAGCTCATGAATTATGGGCCCTTGGGGATTTGTGGAAACTAGTTTTATCATTCCTTCACCAATTTCTTCTGGATATTAACACACAATAATGTTTATAATGATGTGGGAAGTCTGAATAAACGCAGGGCAAAACACACACTTAAAACGTGGAAGAATAACAAACCACCAGCTAGTCTTAATTTATCATGAAGCCTGTAACAGTGAAGGCGTCAGTTCACTTTGACTTAAAAAAGTGGCCAAACTAATTTCTATGTAACACAGCATAAAGTATGAGGGAATATTAAGAACTAATAGATTGTGTACTGTGGCAGGGACAAGTGTACAATATCCCAACTTAAATTTTACCTGTGCTTCCAGCTCCTTGTCGTTCATATCTCTGTGATTGCACACCAACATCGCATTGGTGGTGGACTGCGCTCCAGCCTTGGCTCTTCTCTTGCTGAGACGCACTCTGTGACCAAGAACATCAGACAGATCAGAATCTCACTGGGACCAAGAACATCAGACAGATCAGAATCTCACTGGGACCAAGAACATCAGACAGATCAGAATCTCACTGGGACCAAGAACATCAGACAGATCAGAATCTCACTGGGACCAAGAACATCAGACAGATCAGAATCGCACTGACACACATGCAGCCAGTTCTAGGGTCATATTTTGTTCTTATTTCCACAAAGGGATGAGATTAAGAAACAGATCATTAGAATTTCTTTAAGCCCAGACATCAACAAAATGATTGCTCTATGACAACAACGAAGGCTGATTATGTTAGCCTAGATTCATTAGCAATGATGCATTCATTGTTTTGTTGTCATTGCCCAGTTCTTCAGGAGGATGCATTGAAATGTAAATGCAATGGCTTCCCACCTGGTCTCCAGCTCGTTGTAGTAGACCCCATCTCCATCTCTGAAGATGAAGAAGTAGTTCTCCTCATAGCCCTTGCTGGCCTTGTTCTTCACGTTCCAGTTGTACTCTCTGGCAATCTTGTATTCATACCTAGGCAGGAATGAAAATAAGTCATTTTGAGAATTAAAGTGACTCATGGTAAACTTTTCCTTTGCACACAAAATGTCTGGAGACATCCTGAGTATAAACACAACATATCAGGTTATAACATTGTAATAAAGTCTGGCTGATGCAATTCCAACATGAAACCCAGGTAAATTTCGGGACATTTAGGTACAATATTATTATAATATTGGTATTACAAACGCCCAGTCTGTATTATGCATTACATATGTAATTGACATTTCCCATCCCACATGTTATTGTCAGCAATGTAATTTCTTACAATTCGTCTGGCATGTAGTCGATCTCCTCCTCGACATCTCTCTTGCGTTTGCGCATGGTTTCCTCGTTGGGCAAGAAGTACGCCACAAACTGGTTTCCTTCCTCGTCCATCATACCCCTGCAGAAAGACAACACCAACATTCAGCATGCGAGAGCACTTTGTGCACCAATCTTCAAAACTGTTCACCAGGACAGTCGCAGGGCTGTAAAAGTCCCAATTGGATGACCTACCTGCCTGCCGACCTATCTACCTTTGCACACTCGTTCACTTATTGCACCTGACTGGAGTCTTCCACAAGGCATATCACTTAAGCTTGCAAGCTAGTCATACAAGAATGGCAGAGAGAGTGCAGCCCAACTTCTTACAAATTTTAGATGGCTAGCTGCGCTCGCACCACAACTACATGGGATGATGTATTCAATAAACTGCTGTTAATATAGGGATGCAATCAATATGCAGGTTTATCTTATAACATGTCATAAAATACTGTAATGCCGTTTATATTCAGTGTGGTAAATTGTCGGGAAAATTGGTAGTTGAATATGTTAGTGAGAACAACAATTCACCTCACTACTCTCTCGTGAACTCAAGCAGTACCAGTGCGTGCTCATGCGTTTTGAAAGAAGGGTCTTAAGGAAGGGGCTGTTTATTTTCTGGTTGAATACTTTTAAAATCTATCTTTCTATTATTTGTTTCTCCAGAATCACCTGCCCTGTCTTAGAGAGTCTTACTAACTAGTCTCTGGAAAGAACCACTTACAAGATCCTGTCAAATGGGTGTAGAGATTAAAAATGTCAACTGACTTAGAGCTGAAGCAACATGAAGTCACTGTGTATCACTCTTACCTGATCATGGCCTGAGACATCACATCTACACCAGCAGGGGCAGACATGTCTTTGGGAGCAGGGTCCGAGTCAAAGATGACCTGGGCGCATGGGTTTATCCACATCTGGGGAAGAGAGCATGACAAGGAGAGGGCATGATGTTGCATGCATGACCACAGAAAATGTGTGTCACTGTGCCTTGTATTCACCCCCAGGGTTCCCTCACATTGACAACTTTTTAAAACTTTTTCAGGAGTCTTTAAGGACCCTTTTTGAAATACCGTGTCCCATGTGAGGCCATACCTTAAAGTCAGGGAAGACTGGCATAACCTCCACTGGAGTGACTCTGGGTTTGCTGTAGTGCGCTGTGACCTGCAAGGAGGACATGAGCCATCATTTTTTTTAATCTTGCAATAGTCACACTTTAAAGAAGCCTTATGGTAGGGCCATCTTTATGGTAAACCATTTATAAAACCTTTTGCGAACAACATGTGGAATATTAAGAGGACGTGTTCCTACAGTTTTCTGAGCATCTTCAAATGTCTTTTCAATCGCGGCAATCTGACTGTCTCTGTCTTTGTAGATCTCTTCCTCTGTGAACTGCTGCTTGACAGAAACACCAATCCTGCAAAAGAAAGTTCATTCAAAGTTTCCCTTTGTGTAAATGACCTGTGTGTCAATGTGTGTAGCCATTAGCAGATAATAAGGACTTACTTGACTTCCACTTTCTCATTGGAAACACCATATCTGTTGAACTCTGTGGAGATGTACTCGGTCTTTCTCATCCAGGGTACCACTTTGGCATGCTGCTGAGATCTGAATAAACAGCAATGAAATAAACAATCGAGTCAGAACACCATGTGGTCTATGACATTATGGACATGAAAAATCATTACCTATTAATTTCAACCCTTTCTCACCTTTTGGAACTTGTAGGAGCCGTGATGTCCTCTTCTAGAAGTTTCTCATCCGCTGGATCAAGTAGAACTACACAAAATGTAATCAATAAAAACGAATTAATTATTTGTTATAAAATATGTTTTCTGTAGTAGACCTGGGATTCATTTGTGTTGCATCGACTTACTGTTAGGATCTACACGATAGGTGTCTGGGTTAATGAGGTCAATTGTAACGCCCAGGTCAGGTTCAGTCAAAAGATCATGCTTGTGTTGTTTCTCTAGCGAAGTTGCTTTGTATTGCACAAACCTTTCGACAAAACATGACAGGAAGTACAGTCAAATATCTGGAGTGATGTAACATTTTCACTTTATATGTTGTGGATGCAAAGCTTTACAAAACCAATGTACACCTATAAGTGTACACAGCATACCTGTGCTGATCAAATGGGTAGGTGATGAACTTTGGGTCAAAGGGTATGTCAGGGAGGCTGTTGCAGTACTTCACTCGACACACAACACCAGACCTGACAAGAATTCAGAAATCTCAAGAAATTATTACCGTCAACAGATGAGATGGAAAAACTCATTTTTACACTACATAGCTGATGGGTTAACTTTGACTGAAATACACTTAACATACCTCTCAGGGACGGTTCTGTGCGAAGAGGTCCTAAATGAGACGAAAATGCGCAGATGAAAAACATTGATCTTCACAATATTACGACAAATCCTCATTGCACTGTAATGATATGTCAAAGAAGCACCTCGCCTGTTTGCTAACCAAGTTGGTTTGTGAAAACATTGCCTTTGCTAACGCATGCTCCATTGTCGAGTAACGTCATTGTTTTCATTTTTACACATGGCCATTTAAACGACATGATAAACTATAAAAGGTAGTTACGTAACTAGCTCGGTGGTTTCGAATCTAATGCTTGAGCAAAGAGAGAATAACCGGATAGATAGTAGGCTGGATTGGTAGCACAGACGCTAGTCCCCGAGCTAGCTCGCTAGCAAAGTAAGTTACCTGTGCCCGTCTTCACGTTGAGATTGTGTTTGGATCGTTGGAGCCATCTTCGAGAAAATTGATGGATCTGAGAATTGATCCTGGCTCTGGCCCAAACAATGGCAAGACTATGAATAACAACGTTTAAGTTCACAAGAATGCTACACCGTTATTCTACCTCCCTCCATTTACTACGACAACTCGTTGACTTCTTGTTTTGTTTCCGTAAAATTGTACCATACTTTATTTATGGCGCCACCTACTGTTGTGGAAGCGCGGGCCTTATGACTTCAGTGAACTGTTTTACAAAACTGTTTGTATTATTAAAAAGCAGCTGGTAGGTTTGTGGCCACAGGTCTCACTGATCACAAATGGAATCGGAGAACAGCATGAGAAAAAAGATGGACCATCACCCAAGCAAATGTCAACTTTATTGCTTAAAAGCAAAACAGCGTTGAGTGCAAGTAAAATACAAATTAACAGTCTTTACAAGGTAAAAATTCTCTGAAAATTCAACGAAATGTACCAAAATCATAAACAGAACCACTGAAACATTCTGAGGTTTGCCTCACTAAATTCAGCTTGATGCTGTTGACATCATGTCTCACAAAGTATAGAGATGATTCTGTTTGTTTTCACATTCAAATCAAAACATCTGTATATACACAGGTATATATAATGAGACTGTATATACCCTGACCATATTGGAAAAGGGCAGAGAACATAGGCTGGTTAATGTAGTGTAGCGGGAAGAGCTTCCAGGAGGACAGTCTGTATTTATGTTTAACCTTTTCTGCTTTCCATCAAACACACAGGCGTGACCACAGCAGTCATTAATCTAACCAGAACGTCCGTCCTCTGGTCCTGTTTATCTCCGAGGGTGTTTCAGGCAGGTCCATGAAGATGGACTCAGAAATGGAATACCTTAAAAGATGGTTTGAAAGAAATATGAAAGACCCCATTCTTCTAGGTTGTTCGAAACGTGCAACATTTTCTTGCACATTTGGATCATGTCTGCATCTCCCCAGAACGGTCCACTCTGCAAAAATAAAAGATATCAATGTCAGGATTTGGATGATTTAAAGTGGGACTAAATATATAGTGACAGAAAACAATGAACTAAAGATAACACTTATACAAGAATGTTTTGTTATTGTGACCAATGATACCTTTCCCATAGCCAATAGAAACGGAATAATCGTACCTATCTATACAGATCACTTACCTGGTTAACATGTAGAGCATTTGTCCAGGGTCATCGGCAAACACCCTGCAGGAAATCAAAGCAAAGATTTCCACTCAGCACATTTTAATAGTTCAGCAGCAGAACCACTTTACAAGAAATCAATCACTATAGCCTACTGTTTAATTTAAAGGGGGTGCATGAATGTCCCTGTGTCACTCATTTCCGCAGAGCACAAATAACAGGATCAAAGTAATCCTTCCTCTTTCTTAAAGAATGTGTTACTAATTAAATCTATATTTATAAATAATAAAATCAATTATAAAACAGCACTCACCCATCTCCCCAGTGATAGAAGGCCCTATCCTGGTAGAAGAAACATAGGAAGAGCCACACGCTGATCGTCTCCATCCAAAAGATAACAAAAAGGAACCACACAGACGACAGAAGCAGCTCACACACCATCCTGACTGCTGGGCGAAATGCTGTAAAAAGACCAGCAGAAAGGATTCAAACATTAGGCTAGACAAAAGACATGAACTATATTCCTTCCACTATCGACAGAACTCACGTGTAACTTAAAGCTTGTTTAAATCTTGCGTGATTGAACGGATTTTCAGGGTATGATTTAACATTTATTTATTTTTTACATTTTGCGACCTTCTGCGTATCACCTTTTTCTCCACTATGTAACACTATGCAAGCTAAACCTGCATTATGTCATGGAAAACTGGACAAATTCGCTTATGTTATGCACTATCCTTGTCGCACTCGCATCCCATTAGTATTGTGCTAATATAAGAGCTCCTGGCTATTTAACATCATTACTCACCTTTTTTTTTCCCCTCTTGGGCAAAACTTTTTAGGTAGACGTCTAGGTCAGCCAGCCAACTATCTCAAACATTTGTTAGATGTTAGTTCAATTTGCAAACATTAGCTAACGTTAGCTATAGCTTTCAGCAGCCAATCTTTCAACCAAGGCGATATCTACTTTTGTAGTATTAGTACCTAACGTATTTTCACTAGATAACTACATATATTGAAATGTGGCAACAATATATTTAAGTTCACGTTCTTCTATGAACCATTTCACATGACTAAACTCAGATTTCTGGAGGTACACAAAACAAACTGTGTTGCGCAGCGTGTAAACAGCGACAATAACGAAGATTTCAATATGGCCGCCATTCGTATTTTTTTCAAATAAAAGTCTCAAATGATTTATTTGTTTCTAAATTATACAACAACACATTTAGATACAATTCTCAATTTAAAAAATAGATTGTGCTACCAATGGAACAACGAACGTAAAGGTGGGAAATACAAGCCAAACTGGGAAGAAGCTTGAAATGTCTTTTTTAAATACAAAAAGCCTATAATGTTGGTAAGCTGAAAAAAGTATTTTGTTTCTCCAGAGACTGATAGTTGGAAGGTAGGCAAAACAATCCATAGAATTGGCCTACAATAATGGCTAATTGATGAACTTGTGTGGCTGAGAAAACAACAAATTGTGCATCCTTGATTTCTGGGTTAAATTAAATCCTTATAACAAGGAAATATTGTCTTTTGTGTTTGTCATTGCCTTTGCTATTATTGCCAAACAAAAAAAAGCCATGTGAATCTTTCTGTGTCCCCTTGTCGATCATGTCTTTTATCATTAACCTCGTCTTCAGGATTGTCCTGTCCAACACTGTACCTTGATGTGGTGGTCAACTAAACAGGCCTTGCTTCCTCAACAAAGTTATCTGGGCTATTTCTGTCTCTGTATCTTTCAGCATTACTTTTTTGTCTTTTTACATATGAATAGCATTACATGTAATGTAGACAAATAGGCAGACACTGGCACTTTCCCTGTCTTGCTTTCTGATATGAAGTGCAAAAAAAATACAATTTGTAACTCTGTAACTGTGCGGTAACTTGTGTAAAGTCCTTTAAGAAAATAGTGTTTACATATATTGTGAGCTGAATTGCCTTTGTGGGTACCAGGCTGTGGGGTATAGACCCTTTTATGACCTACGTCATAAACGTTAAGAGCACACATTCTGGAGGCAAAAAAGCGGCAATTTTAGCCATAGTTAGTGACAGTGCAAGAGGATTTTGGAGAGATAAAGCTAAGGATTTCTTCGCAGGTATGAACTTAAGCCATTTCTTTTGCCCCCAGAATGCGTGCGCAACCTAGAATGCTGAGCATTGTTTACCAACGGCGAAAGGGTCTATAGGAGTCCATCCTAACCTGCTCCATCACCGTCTGGAATGCTGCCATCAATGCCAAAGACAAGAGCCGACTGCAGCGTAAAATTTGTTCTACTGAGAAGGTAATTGGCTGCAATTTGCCATCACTCCAGGACCTGCACAACTCCAGGGCCCTGATGTGAGCAGGGAAGACTATGGCTGACCCCTCCTGGTCAGGTGTTTTTGAAAAACTCCCCTCTGAGAATGCAGTCATAAGAACATTATTTTCAAGACAGAAGTCAGTCCTATCAACAGATGTCAATGTTAACAGACTCCTGTTTCATCCCAGGGACAGCTATTCAGTGCGTCATATTGACTGTCGTACATTTCCAAGATTCTCCTTCTCCTATAATTATTGAGTATTCATTCTGTATGTGTCTGTGTTTATGCTTCTTGTTTCATCTTGTCCCCATTTGTACATTTAACCTTTTTGATGCCACATAATCAATCCTTGTTTGTGGAACCTACTTGGTAATAATCCTGATCCTGATTCTGAATCACTTTTGTACCAGGGCATGTCAAGCCCCAGCTGAGTCACATTCTGTAGGCTTACAGTCTTCGCATGTGCTGTACTGATACACAATGCCCACCCTATGTCTTCCTAAGTGATTTGGAGTCAGAGGTTACAAAGTCAAAGAGTAATTGTCATGATTGCTTCTCTTGCTCCACTTGTGGAGCTGTATCCTGAAAAAAATGAATGTTTTATTTAAGATTTTTTTTTTCATTTGTTCAGCAGCCACTGCTGTTGTAAAAGTGTGTTAACAATTTGTATTGCATAATCCATATACATTTTAAATAAGTCACATAAATAGGGGAGTTCAACTCACAACTCTGTCCTGCCTATTCATATTAAAGACAGTCTATAGGCTCATTGTATTCAGTAATATATAGGATGTTATATGACTCAAAAGCAGCATTATTCTTTTATCAGCTATGAGGCCCTTGGTGTGAAATGCAACTTTCTGGATGTGGTTATGTGTTATTGATTTAATGGAGGAATGATGATTAGACAACCAAAAACTAAATGTTGTGTAGCCTACCTAATAGGCTACCATCTTATTCCATGGTTATTTGCAAGATGGGTTTGCTAATATGACAAAATTCGCAGTTGCCAAAAGCAGTGTGTTTATCAAACATTTGTAAAAACCGGATTTTCAAACTAAATTTGGAACTGACTTTTATTTTGACGCTTTTCGCCGCCAAATTGCCTCATATTGTTGCTTATTGTCGCTAGCTCCACGGCATCTTCCTCTACCGGATGGTGGTAGTCCCGCACATCGCGCATGCTCAAACACAAACGGTTTACGACAGAAGGCTCATCATGAACATTGGGCTTGTTTTAACGCATAATGTGGGTTACGTTATACGTTATATTGAATAATGTAATGTTGTAAACGGTTTACATCATAAGGCTCAACGTCAACATATAAGGGTTGTCTTCACGCATAATGTGGGTATATTTAATGTAATATTAAATTATGTTGTAAACGGTTTACAGCGTAAGGCTCAAAGTCAACATATTGGGGTTGTCTTCACGCATTATGTGGGTATATTTAATGTTATATTTAATTATGCAGTCGACAGTGTCGCAAAGTCGGGTAACGATTGTGTAGGTATCATACCCAACCCATAGACATATATATACAGTATGTCTATGATCATACCTACTGGGCCGCAAGGCTATCATGGGTAATTACCTCAGGCAGGGGTTGCGATCAGATAGTCCACTCTATCGTCTTTTCCTAACCACTTTTCCTTGAACCTTGATGGAAAACTTCATAAGGTCAATGAAAGATGTGTAAAAAGAATTCATAAGGACCTATAGAAAAGACAACCAGTGTCCGACTGCACTTACACTAGGCTCCTAATATTGCAAAGGGCGGGATGTGGATTATGTTGATCGGTTATTGATTGGGTTGTTGTTGCTGCTACAGGGAATTTTCATAAAGGAGGTCTACAGTGCTAAAGGAGCTATGAAAGGAAGCATTTATGCACCTTTCCTTTCGACCAGTTCTAATCATGGCTGCCACTTAAAGTAACACTATGCAACAATTTGACACTTTTTGAGGTATGGTTTATAGGTCTTTTGGTATTAAATTCATTTTGAAAGAATGTGGTCATGTGAAGAACAGATAAACACCTTTGTCTTTCCCACTAGCGATCCAGGATTTACCCTATGAAGTTCTGTGTTCCGGGCTGGAACAACCTGCAAAGCAGGAAAAAAAGCTTTCACAGCAAGTCATTGCAAGGCTACTACCAAAAGACGCCAGTTAGTGTGTTGGCAAGCTTCTATCAGCAAAAAAGTCTATCCAAACGGAGCCAAGGTCTGAAGATAATAGGGTGTGTCTATGGGGGGGCTGGGTTGGGCACTGCCCATGAGGAATCATCTGGGAAAAAAATCACTGTACCTTTTTGTTAGTATTCATAGTTTTCTGTCATTTTGTCAATTGGCCATCAAAAAATGCTCTGCTTTTCTATTGGCCATTTTGAAGGTGTGGGTGTGCTAGATCAGTGCTTCTCCTTAACATTATCGCCAGACAAGTAAACTACAAAACCTGTCTGTAGCTGTAGCTTTCAGCAATCCAACTTAAAATTAAAGTCGTTAGAAGTTATATTAGAAGTCTTGTATAATTTGAGTTGCATATTTTAAAGTTACTGTTGTGTCCAAAATACCACTCGTCTCAAGCTTATAAATAATAGGAGGCTGGATTTGTAGATCTGAAGTTTATTGGTTCCCGTCCAGCAATGGAGGTGGTTCATGAAGTATCTCGGTGTGTGTGTGCTGATTAAGCTGTTTTAAAGACCCCTACTCCTCCTATAATTTTGTGTGTGTGTGACAGTGGCAGTGGCAGTGGCTGCCCTGGCCAATCAGACTTAGTTGTCCATGTTTACAGATAAAAAACGCTACATTACCAGGATTTATTTAGCTCGCTAGGTAAACCTTCCAGCATGCTGCCTCCATTGTCGAGCCCAGCACATCTACCAACACCAAATAAGCATACTTCCAACCTCCGCAAAACAGCTCTGCTGTGTCCAGTCCTGACAGCCCATCCCATCCCATCCCAGCCAATCCCAAACCAATTCCCATTCCAGTTATCAAGAACCCATTTTTACAAAATGGGAGAAGGTTTAGTGCAAGTTATCCGATCATTGAATTAACATCATCTTAGATTAAGTATTCAGCAATTAGCCAGTGTGAATGAAAGGCGAGGTCTGGGATTTTACTTCCATACACTTTTCCTGATATTCGAAGAATTGCTCCTCACAGTCCTGTTGAGTCCTCTATTCAGTGTTAGGGGTTGAAAAGTCTAAATATAAATTTGAGACTTTAATTTTTTGCTTTTTCACAGGGTAATGGCCCCGGACCCCCCTACAAAAATTAGATGCTGTAAATGTATTTATTTTGACCCCGCCCTCCCCTTAAAATGAAACTAAGTCTTTACATACCTAGTTGGGAAAAAGCAACATTACTTATGGAGGGTGTAAAGAAGCTCAAAATGTCTGCACGAGCGCACTCTCATGCACTTAACGATTTTGAAAATAGCCTACATCCAACTTGCCAAAAGCTTTTACTCACAGACGTTTATTTATACCTACACTTAGACACAGATAAACTTTGAAATTAATATAAGGTACTCCAGTTTAATGTTTTCTTATTGACCGTTTAATTGTCACGATAGTCGATACTCTGCCCCTATGGTAGTTACTAAAACACCAAAGGTTTGAATCGTAGTAGGGTTATGAATATCAGTGAAACTACAATTACCACATACCCATCACGCTTTCCGGAAGAAAATCAGCTAGGGTTTGTATAAGTTTACTTCCGTCTCAAAATGCGTTCCTTTTCCTGTCTACGGCCCCCAGCAAGATGGCGGTGCAAATATCCAAGAAGAGAAAGGTGAGTCCAACATAATCTATTTTTGTGGTAAGACGCGAAGGTTTTCTTTAAATACAGACATTGTAATGTTCGTTGTCACTTAACCGATGCTTATTCATTTTCGCATGTGTGTCTGCTCAAACTACAAGTGAGGATTATTTTGGATTTAGTCAGCGCTTCATCTCAACGCAAACATGGCTGGATCCTAGTTCCAGCTAGCTACGTGTAGGTAGTAGCTTCACGTTACGTTGCAGTCCCTATATTCTTTTATTTTAGTGTTTACATATAATGTTTAAAGTGGTCTATGGCCCGGCCGTGGATCTCAAACGTAATCTCTCTTATAGCCAATTAAGCGTTCACATGCTCTTTTGGACGAATTTCGCAGCTGATTTCATTTGCCAGCTAGTGTGCTAGGATGTAATTACACTATGCCCTATAGTATAGTAGTTATACAATATCCCTGAGGCTGACTATTTATTACATTTGTCACAAGTCTTAATTCAATACTAGTGCTTTTCTAATCGGGGTGTTTTAATGAGGAGTAGAAGTCATTTATTTTCTTCGTAGCTAACATTTAGCTAAATGCTCTGCCAGGTAGAACAGTGTGGCTGGCGCTAGTTAAAATTAGCATGTCTGCTAATCCATGATTGACAGTGTAGCGAAGCGACTATAGTACGCCATTAAGATCTTTATTTTTAATTAATTTGGAAACTTTGCACCTGCGATCAAATACCATCACCTTATGTCTTAGGGCACAATGTTGTGCTTGGTACTTGTTAGGAATAAAGTTATCTGACCCAGTGTGATTTTTAAGAGAATGCAGGGCAGATATTCAATTTTAAGTAATTCCCTTCGGTGAAGATACGATGACGAGTCGGAAATGGACTCTCCCTCTACTGTGGTGGCTGGCTTAGGGTCACGTTCTGTGCCTCTGAGTCTAGTTCACAGTGGAAAGGTGTTCTGCTCATTTGAAGACATCGAGGCATTTGTCTGAGAAGGGTCTTGTACTTAATATTTTGAAGGATTTACTTAAAATTGCATGTTTACCTTCACTCTGTGCTGCAGGATGTTCACGTCACATTGTTGCTCCTATCCAGTCGTATTCTATTGGTACCCTGACACTGGGGCACATACACAATGCCTTTGGCATGCAGGCCTGCTCATTCATTTTGGAACTTTGCCTATGTGATCGAATACTCATCCCTGTTCTAGCTAAGCACACCAATTAGGAGATCTGAATTTTTCTGATTATGGTATGTTCACAGTTTGTATCAGACGGCATCTTCAAAGCCGAACTGAACGAGTTCCTGACTCGTGAGCTCGCTGAGGATGGCTACTCTGGAGTGGAGGTCCGCGTCACTCCTACTAGGACAGAGATCATCATTCTCGCCACCAGGTAACTGAATTTATTCTAGTCATACCCTGACACTGTAGTACATGCACAATGCGTTTGGCCAGTAAGCCTGCTCATTGTTGTATTAGGGGAAGTCAGACAACTTTTTCAAGGTATTCATGTTTGCTTTATTTCATTTTGAAACTTGCATATGCAATCAAATACCATCCCCTTCTATCTTAGGACACAATGTTGTGCTTGTTAGGAATAAACGGGTATCTGACCAACTGTGTTTAAGAGGCTGCAGGGCAGAAGTTCAATGTAAAGTAATTTCCTTCGGTGAAGATACGATGACGAGTCGGAAATGGACTCCCTCTCTACTGTGGTGTCTGGCTTAGGGTCACGTTCTGTGCCTCTGAGTCTAGTTCACAGTGGAAAGGTGTTCTGCTCATTTGAAGACATCGAGGCATTTGTCTGAGAAGGGTCTTGTACTTAATATTTTGAAGGATTGACTTAAAATTGTATGGTTTCCTTCACTCTGTGCTGCAGCATGTTCACTTCACATTGTTGCACCTATCCAGTTGTATTTTAGTGGTACCCTGATACTGGGGCACATACACAATGCCTTTGGCAGGCAGGGCTGCTCATTCATTTTGGAACTTTGCATGTGTGATTTAAATACTCATCCCTGTTCTATCTTAGGACACAGAACGTACTGGGAGAGAAAGGCCGTCGTATTCGGGAACTGACCGCCGTTGTCCAGAAGAGGTTCGGCTTCCCAGAAGGTAGTGTGGAGGTGAGGAACCTATGGCCTTCACGTTGACCTTTACTCATTTGGCACACATCATATTTCATTTCAAGCACAACATAAGGTGCGTAAGAAATGTGCAAAGTGAAGTCATTCCCTTCAGTGAAGATACGATGACGAGTCGGAAATAGCTCCCTCTCTACTGTGGTGTCTGGCTTAGGGTCACGTTCTGTGCCTCTGAGTCTAGTTCACAGTGGAAAGGTGTTCTGCTCATTTGAAGACATCGAGGCATTTGTCTGAGAAGAGTCTTGTACTTAATATTTTTAAGGATTGAATTGAAGTTTCATGTTAAGCTTCTTTCTGATTTAGACTGGACAGAATCATGCAAGTTATTCAAACATTACTTTTCTCCTCTCCAGCTTTATGCTGAGAAAGTTGCCACCAGGGGCCTGTGCGCCATTGCTCAGGCTGAGTCTCTGCGTTACAAGCTGCTGGGAGGTCTGGCTGTCCGTAGGTAAGCACCCATTTAGATGTTTTTAGGATCTCGTTTTTTTTCAGGGCCTTTTTCCTGCATGTCACCACCCCAACTCCCCTTCAGTGATGATACGATGACGAGTCGGAAAAGGACTTGCTCTCTCTGTGGTGACTAGCTCAGGGTCACGTTCTGTGGCCCTGGGTTCAGTCTCACAAAGGAGGATGTCCCTTTCAGTTGAAGACATTGAGGCATTTGTCTGAGAAGGCCAGAAATCTCCTGATTATGAACTTTAGTGCCCTGTTTCCCACTTGTTAGGCTTATGTAGCTTTTAACATCAGGTGTGTTTGCTTTGCAGTCCCTTGTCACTTACTGTGTATCTCTGTTCTCAGGGCCTGCTATGGTGTCCTGCGCTTCATCATGGAGAGTGGAGCCAAGGGCTGTGAGGTGGTTGTCTCTGGCAAGCTTAGGGGCCAGAGGGCCAAGTCCATGAAGTTTGTGGACGGCCTGATGATCCACAGTGGAGACCCCGTCAACTACTACGTTGACACCGCTGTCCGCCACGTCCTGCTCAGGCAGGGTAAGTCTAAATAAACGAGATTCTTTTAGTTGTCACTTCCAAGCTGAACTTGTATCCGTCTTGGTTGGGTTTGCTGTGTCAATGGAGAAGCCTCTAAAGTTCTGAGAATTTCATGCAGTGTGGAAAAATGTTGCCACTGTTGACGGAAAACTAATGTGGTGCTTGTTGGAATAAACAGCTATCCAACCTAGTGTGTTGCAAGAGACTGCAGGGCAGAAATTCAATGTAATGTCATTCCCTTCAGTGAAGATACGATGACGAGTCGGAAATGGACTCCGTCTCTACTGTGGTGTCTGGCTTAGGGTCACGTTTTGTGCCTCTGAGTCTAATCCACAGTGGAAAGGTGTTCTGCTCAGTTGAAGACATCGAGGCATTTGTCTGAGAAGGAACTTGTATATTTAGAAGGATTGACTTGAAATGGCATGGTTAGCTTCACTGTGCTGCAGCGCATTCATGTCACATTTTTTTCACCCATCCAGGTGTGCTGGGTATCAAGGTCAAGATCATGCTGCCTTGGGATCCCAGTGGTAAGATTGGCCCCAAGAAGCCCCTGCCAGACCATGTCAGCATTGTGGAGCCCAAGGATGAGGTCCTCCCCACCACTCCTGTGTCCGAACAGAAGGGAGTTAAGCCTGACGCTCCAGTCATGCCACAGGGTAGTGCCCCTGTGCCCACTGTTTAAAGGGTAAGGAACTGTAATGGATGAAATTGGTTGGCAGGCCATGGTCTAGAATTAATGAACATTGTTAGTTTTTGTCTTCTGTTCCGATGCTTGTGAGGATGTTGAGCTGTGGTTAAATGTCTGCATGGGTGTCTCCTGTTGTGCAAGGCCTGGCACATTTATAAAGTGCAGATTGTTTTTGCCTTCAGTAATGTGTCTTTCGTAACAGAATGCCCTCTGTATCTATGGTGACTGGCTCTGGTACCCAACCCCCTGAGTGCTGTATGTAGAACAGAGGCTTAAGTTGATCTTCTGGCTGCGAATGGCTCATTGAACATCCTATGTGCAAAACGTGCAGCTGCATCCTGTCTACATTCATTCTATCTTCTGTCTTTGTAGGTCTTCATCAACAGATGGACAGAACACTGGTGGAATTTTCTGTACAAAAATAAAAAATATGAAATCCCATGTTTTTGTATTGCCCCTCTTTGTTCAAGGTTATCGACTTAATGAAGTTAAATACACCCAAATGCCAACTCTGGTGTTACAATTGACATGGATTATTTAAGGATGGGTTCAAAACCATCATTAACATTTTCTACAGTGCCTTTCCCTTTACCACCTCAGTCAACACCATAGCAAATGTTAAAATGTAAAGCATAGCTTAAGGGTCATTTAATGAGTGCATTTTAAGGAGTCATTTCACTATTCTTTAACACACGGCATCCCTTGGTTTAAAATAAGAAAGTAACTACCTCAAGATGAGGAAGATACATAAGTACGATTGTGCAGTGTGTGTGTATACATTGTCTAGGGTGTATACTTCTAATAGGCTAACTACATGTTAAGAGAAACAACTTTTGTAGTATATAAAATGGCATTTGATCATGTAGATGTAGAAATGCCATCTCTAAACATTTTTGAATTCCTTTACATTAACACATGAACTTATACAGGTGCATCTCAAAATGTAATATTTAATTTAAAAAGTCACACCTTTATATATTCTACAATCATTACACATGAGGTGGCATGTTTCAACCTTTTTTGTTTTAATCTTGAGTATGGCTTACATCTCATGGAAATCAAAAATATTAGAATAAAACAATATTACAAAAATCAACCTAAGAGCTCTAAACAGCTAATTAACACAACACAAAGTATGTTAATTTATACAGTCAATACTTGGTCGGGGCACCTTGTGTGCCAGGGAGACAATCAGCATGTGGCACTGCTGAGGTGTTATGGAAGTCCAGGTTGCTTTTATCGCAGCCTTCAGCTCGTCTGTATGGTTGGGTCTGGTGATTCTAATTTTCCTCTGGACAATACCTTATCCATGGGGTTCAGGTCAGGCCATTTGGAAGGCCAATCAAGCACAATAATACTATGGGCAGAAAATCAATTACCAGGTGTTTTAGCACTGTGCAGGTGCCAAGTCCTGCTGGAAAAGGAAATCAGCATCTCCATAAAGCTTGTCAGCAGACAGAAGCGTGAAGTGCTTTAAAATCTCCTGGTAGACGGCTGCATTGACTCTGGACTTGATAAAATACAGTGGACCAACACCAGCAGATGACATGGCAAACCAAATCATCATTGACTGGAAACTTCACACTGGGCTTCAAGCAACTTGGATTCTCTAGTCTTCCTTCAGACTATGGGGTCTTGATTTTTAAATGAATTGCAAAATTTCCACTGAGCACCTGTCCAGTTCTTTTTTTCTCCTTCGCTCAGGGAAGACGCTTCAGACGTTGTCTCTTTATTCTAAAATGTTTAGGTATTGGATTTTTGATTTCCATGACCTGTAAACTGTAATCATCCAGATTTAAACATGCCACTTGATGATATTGTAGAATATATTAAGGTGTGACCTTTTTAAAATTAAATTACAGAAAAATATTTTTTTTTTTTTCACGGATATTAGGATTTTTTTTTTGATGCACCTGTATATTGTCAACGGGGAATCCCTGGGGTTGGGTTTTCGGTGGAAATACTTTCCGTTGAAGCAGGCCTTAAGCCTAAGTGGGAAACCCACTTATAAGAAATAAGATGATTGAATTCACCACGACATGCTGAAAGATGATTAACAGACTTTGGAAAGAATGTTTTAACTATATCTTAACATGGGCTGAGGAACTAGTATTTTAATGCTTGTAAATATCTTCGTTTCAGATTACCAAATTACCAAGTCATTTGTTTCTCATGATCTCATCAAAATGTTTGCCGTGCAACCAGCTGGTGAACAACGGCACTGAAGTCAAACTAGTTCACCTGAAGGCGTGGTTTAGATCCATGGTAGACTGTGCTGCTTCCCATACTAGTTGTCTCAAGCGATCGGTAGAACTTGCGGAAATGAGCCTCCCCGACTACAAATCTGTTGGTAAACCGTCGTCTGCTGATGTGCAGTTGGTAAGAGCTATGTTTTCTTTGAGTGTAATCTGAAATATGATCGTTCTCAACCTTAGTTTAAAAAGAAGATGGACATTTTCAGTTTGAATTAGACTGTCGTTAAGACCTGTAAATAAATGAATAACACCTGTAAAGTAGTGAACAGCTGTTACACACTGCATTTCATGTTAATCTATGTAACATATTTAACGTTAGCGAGTTAGGTCTTCGAGCCAATAATTAGTTTTAAATGCATGGTCCATCGGACCTTTATAGACTTTGTGTACTCTAATCAAAACGTCCATTTCTCTCGATGAGTAATTCAGCCCATATTAGATGAAATACACAATTCTATTATTTTAAGAGTAATATGTCCACTCCATCAGACGTGAAATAAAAAAAAATCCTTGCCTTTCTCTGAAGTAGCCTACTGAACCACCCTTATGAATCATACAGATTGATGACTAGATGCTAGTCAGCCTATCATATTCGACTTAAAAAAAAGAGCTAACAATTGTATCTTTATTTCTAATGTCATAGCAGATTTTTTTTGTTCCTTATTCTTAGCATTCATCTATTGTGCAACTGAACATAGGAGGCCATGTATACAGCACCACTCTTGACACCCTTAGAAAGATCCCCAATTCCAAACTGGCTGAAATGTTCAGGGGTCCTCCCAATCTTAGGACAGATGCAGAAGGACGATACTTCCTTGACCGGGATGGGACACATTTTGGACAAATCCTCGAATACTTAAGAATGCAAACTGTGCCCATCCATCATGTGCAAGAGGTGTATCGTGAGGCTGTCTTTTATGATCTAAAACCTCTGGTGAAGGTCCTGGAGGAGATGCCGCAGCTTTTTGGCGAAACTGTGGGAAGGCAGCAGTTCTTGTCCAGAGTCCCCAACTATCAAGAGAATCTTGAGGTCATTATCCGGGTGGCACGGGCTGAGGCTATCGCTGCTCGCTACTCCAACGTTATCATTTGTGTGCTGAGGTCGGAGGAAATCGTGGCACGATACAATGATGCTATGACCAGCTATAATGCAGAAAAGGAGTCTGTTGTGACCTTTGGTCCATGGAAGTCCCCGGCCACTGTTGAGGAGGATCTGTTGGACTGCATCAAAATGGACATTGAGGCCAAAGGTTATAGAGTTTCCTTCCAGCGTCACAGCACTGACAAAGGTTTCTTATTCAAGAGCTATGACTTCTTCTACAAGCTGACTTTCAAATGGTGGTGAATGGAAGTTCAGCTCCACTGACAGTATTGAGCAACTTAATGGTTACTTTGCTGTAATGTTGAGGTTGGTGATTTAGTCAAGTTAATGAAGTGTGTCAGTTGAGAGATTTGGCTATATTATCTTTTTGACCAATTTTTGATTTTAAACTATTATTCAAGAACAACATGTGTTTGCTTTATCAATGTTTGTGTTTGTTTATATAGCATAATACACCCTTGTCAAATGGTCTTAGGCTCAGCCCATATACCGGTAGCACACGCACATCCACCTTTGTTTAATATTGACATTAGATTGCTGTGTAGATTCATTGAAGTGCATTACTTAAATACCAGACAGCATGTGTATATGGACGATCCAGTTCAAGAAGTCATGAATATGTGGAAATGTTTAAAAGGTTCCAATGAGAAAACTAACACATAAAAGTTCAAGGTGTCCTGATATAAGACATGCATCAGATTTAAGAGGAGTTTCAGTACATCACATGATGATGAATTGATATTCAGACTCTCAGTATGCGATGACATCAGTGTATTGGATTGTATAGGTCTGTTTAAGCACAGTGCTTTGTGTTGTATGTGTAGCATGCTCAAAATCAATAGCTCAGTTGTTTACAATTGTGCTCTGAGTATTTGTACAAAATTTACTTTCAGCAGGCTGTTCAAAACTGGTTAGGATGGATTTTACTGTTCACACATACATTTATCAATAAGAATATTGTGTAAATATTTTCATGCTAAATATTTGAACTGATTGAGACCGAGTGCACGTGAAAATGCTTTCCCACTTTGTACTGCAGGGATTATTTACTCTAGACTCGAATTAATAAACTTATTGCTGCCATACTATTTATAATGTTATGGTTTTTTCTTGTTTGTATTATGGTAAATGTGCCTAGTGTAAATTTACTTTGGCCTGCTGGTGTGAAATTTGTTGTAGATGATCAGTCTGGTGAATTAAGGTTAAATGTTATGCTCTTTATGTTAGGAATAATGCTGTTTTCATTTGTGCCAATAATAGTAAGGTATTAAGGACTAACCATAAAATATATGTTATATACATTTTACTTGGGAAATGCGCCGCATGATCCACCTAATAAAAATGCTTTACTAGTTCACTAGTCAATGAATGTCTGACTCCGAATACGTAGGCCAAAAACATTTGATTAACTGATTTACCGTTCCTGGCCATGCAGTGGCAGTAGTAGCGCTCTTATGAACAACTTTTTGGTCTACGGCAGAACACGCAAGACAAACTGAACGATATTATGCAAATCTCGTTTTGTTACTACAAGGTGTAATTGCAGAGGTCGGCACACTGTTGTCACTCGGATGATGGCAGCTCATTTGAAGAAGCGAGTTTACGAGGAATTTTCCAAAACTGTAGTACAGGTAAGTATGTTGGATATCTGTGAATTGTGTGATTCGAAAAGGAAGCAGTTTGATAAGGAATGTATACGTTAGGTTTGTTGGCGGCGGATTGTGGTATTAGCTAGCTAAGTTAGCTTGCTAGCTACTTACGTGAATTGTTGTTTGCCAGTGTTAACACGGGTGCTAGTTATTACTATATACAACTCTAGTCCCCAGCCGACGAGATACTTACTAGCTAAGTGGAAAGCTATACAAGTTATATTTATTTCGTGAACAAGCGATGCATATTGTAAAAATACCATGATCGATATGAGTTAGCAATAATTGGATAGCTTGCAACTGTTATGTTAGTTAACATTAGTGTCAAGGCAGACAGTAAAGTCTCTTGACATGAGGACATTTCAAAGAATTCAAGAGGCCACAAGAAGAACAGGTGTCCGATAAAGACAGTGACAATGCCAGTGGACAGCAAAGGTCTAAAGTGTTTTTGAGCAGTGAGAAATATAAATCCAGTCTTTCAGCTGGAGTGTCAGACTAGAGTAGGCTACGTGGACAAGTTCTGCTCTGTTCTCTTCCTTGTAATGTGCATACAAAACACGTTGCTATTCAACATCAGTATTCTTCCAATTATCGGTGGTTATGGTCGGGTGAAAAAGAGGTTTTGGAAGCCAGTGTATAAAGACATTAGTTTTTCTCTAATTTACTCTGTTCCTCGCAGCAACATCCCCTCGAAGAGGTCCCAGCTAAAAAGCTTCGATTAACCAAACCCAGCAAGTCTGCTGCGCTGCACTTAGATCTGTGCAAAGCCACCAACTCCACGGATGCACTGCAGTATCTACTACACTTTGCCCGCAAGCCGGTGGAGGTAGAGAGTGTAGAGGGTGTTATACGCATTCTTTTGGAGCATTACTATAAGGTGAGAGGCAAGACTCTACAGAAAGACATTCTCAATCTTTTTAGGGAAAATGTACTGATTTTTACACAAACAATTATATTTTTATATCTTCAGAAGGAGACGGACACTTCGGTGCGGCTGAAGATCGCCTCACTTCTTGGATTGCTGTCTAAAACACAAGGGTTTACCCCTGATTGCATAGTGGATGATGCCATAAGTACACTTAACAATGAGAGTGAGTTGTTTTTTGCTGTATAAACTTTAGTTTTTGAATGTGTTACCGATGTTTTCTTCAGTATGTGTGTAATAATCCACCCTACAGAGTCCCATCAGGTTCTAGCCCAGCTGTTGGACACCCTGCTTGTCATTGGCACCCAGCTTCCAGACAGTGTGGCCATCACCCAGAGACTGATAGAGGTGGCATGCAAGGTATTGTCAATAGTTTGCAAAAATATTATTACTTTGATCTGATGGGGAAATATTTTCTCTTCTTTAGATTTATTATTTTTTGACTTATTCTATGGGATTTTACCAACAGCACCTGTCAGACACTTACTTTGGAGTGAGAAACAAGTGCCTTCAGCTTCTGGGCTGCCTTGGGACTGTGGACAAGCCTTTGACCAAAGACAGTGATGCCACAACTGGACCACCAGGAGCCCCTATCAGAGACGTTCAGAGTGTCATCAGTGATTACTTTGCTGATCAGGATCCAAGAGTGAGGACAGCTGCCATCAAAGCTATGGTAGGACGATACACTGCAATAACATGATGTGCAATTTAGTGCAAATGGAAGATCCTGAATACCACTTTTGTTTTGGTACTCTAAAGTTGCAACTTCATGACAGAGGGATGAAAATTCAGCAGACCATCTATAATCAGGTAAATGACAGTTTAACCTTTACACCCACAGCTGTACCAGAATAGTTTTTTCAGTCATACAGTCATACCCAATTATATATATATAATATATAACCCAGTTGTGTCCTTTTACACCTTTCCATTACAGGCCTGTAAGTTATTGAATGATGACTATGAGCAGGTCCGCTCAGCTGCAGTGCAGATGGTGTGGGTTCTAAGCCAACTTTACCCAGAGAGGTAATATAAAATGATGTCACTGTAAGTCTTCCGTACAACTTTATGACACTGTCAAGTGGAAAACAATAACTTTATTTGTGAATTCCTTATCTCCCAAAACTATGATGCAGCATTGTCCCCATCCCATCATCAAATGAGGAGATCCGTCTGGTGGACGACTCTTTTGGAAAGGTATCCCACATGGTCAGCGATGGATCATGGGTTGTCAGGGTCCAGGCTGCCAAGCTGTTGGTAAGAAGCACATTGTGTCCTCTAACAATGCCATATTTCTGTTAACTTGTTTACTGCTGCAGAGACACTTTTATTCATCAGGGGCATATTATCATCTAGCCAGTGATTATTTCGCAAACCCCTTTGATTCTCCTTACAGGGGTCTATGCTTCAGGTTAGCCCCCACTTCCTGGAACAAACACTAGACAAGAAACTGATGTCAGACCTTCGGGTACGTTGCCATTTATTTACCCCAGGGTGTTTTAAATCGCAGGCCTCATAAAATACAGCACACAGTATGAGATCTCCTTTTGTACGTTTTGAGAAAGCAAAGTGTCTCTCCTCTTAAACCCTCCAGAGGAAGCGTACAGCCCATGAGCGGGCCAAAGAACTTTACGCCTCGGGAGAGTTCTCCTCCGGCCGAAGATGGGCAGACGACGCCCCAAAGGAGAGGGTGGATACCTCCGGGGTGAACCTGATTGACTCAGGGGCCTGTGGTGCTTTTGTGCATGGCCTGGAGGATGAAATGTATGGTGAGTAAGTAGAGCTTATTAAAAAGATGACATTATCTATGACACAATCACAAAACTATTTTGTATGACTAACTATCTAATGACTGGTCCTCCCTTTGATTGTCGTAATTTAACTGCGGCCAAAATTCATTATGGAACCCTGTGTACTTTGAGATTAGATTTTATCGCATGACCGCTTCTGAGCCATAACATTAAATGAAGCAGCTGAGTCTTGAAGGTCAACTGTAAACAGAAGATGAAAGGATTGGGACTCTGCCATTGTGGGCACTATTCGTTGATTCGTTCGAGATTATTCGTTGTAGGTTTGTGAGATGCTAACATTTAATGAATAGCATGACACCAGATTTCCTTTGAAATGTCTCAAACAGAGGTGAGGATTGCAGCTGTGGAGGCCCTCTGCTCTCTGGCTCAGTCCTCTGTCAGCTTTGCAACGAAGTGCCTGGACTTCCTTGTGGACATGTTCAATGATGAGATCGAGGAGGTGCGTCTGCAGTCCATCCACGCGCTCAGGCAAATCTCCACTAACATCACCCTCAGGGAGGACCAGTTGGACGTGGTGCTCGCTGTGCTGGAGGTAAGCCTCAGCTCTGTGACAGAGTACACTGAACTGAGAAGTGTTTTATCTATAACTGTGCAGTGCATGTTGGCTGTGCTACTAAAAGGTCTACACCATTCATCATACATTTTCTGCGCTTGCTTGTAAACAGCTGGTTTCTTTTCTATTTCATGTTGTGTCTCACTCATGAGTTACAGACTAAATAAATGTTTTGACCTTTGAACCCAGGACTCTTCTCGGGACATCCGTGAGGCCTTGCATGAGCTGCTGTGCTACACAAATGTCTCCACTAAGGAGTGTATCCAGCTGGCACTTCTGGAGCTGCTCAAGAATCTCACCAAGTACCCCAGCGACCGCAACTCTGTGTGGAAGTGAGTCTGCATGGCTCACAAGAGGCAGTATCATCTTTTGTTTTCTGGGTGGGCATTCTATTTTTTACCCATTTATCTATTTTACCCTTGTCTAGATGCCTGAGGTTCCTTGGGGTGCGTCACCCTACACTGGTGTTACCTCTTGTGCCTGAGCTTCTAAGCACCCACCCATACTTTGACACTCCGGAACCAGATATGGATGACCCAGCCTGTATCCTTACTGCCTGTACACTGTTGCATACCACCAAAAATGAAGATTTCTAATGTGGCTAGTGGTTACTTTGGGAATGTATGGGAAGTATGACTAAATTCTGTTCTCAGTGACATGTTCCACATCCCTGGAGCTGAATCCGTGGTCTTTTCCCTAATATTCTCTATCAAGATATTGCTGTGCTCGTGTTGGTCTTCAACTCAGCCAAGGCCTGCCCTACCATGTCGGCACTGTTCTCAGACCACACTTTTCGACACTATGCCTACTTGCGAGACAGTCTCTCCCATCTGGTTCCTCAGCTGCGGGTGAGTAAATGCATTTGTCTTTACAGTATTCATCTCTGAGGAATGCTGGATGTACACTTGTGTTGGTTTATGATATTTGGCCTCATCATTTCATGTTCTCTGTGTGCTGCAGCTGCCTGGCAAGAAGCTGATATCTGGGTTGGGTTCAGATGTGTGTGGGCTCGTCTCGGGCAGTGTGGAGTCGGCCCGCCTCTTCTTGCAGGACAGCTTGGCCCGTGTTGGTATGCTCCAGAGCCTGGAGGCGCCAGGAGCCCAGGACCTGCTCGACTTCACCATTAGGTACCAAGAGCATCTATGATACATCTTCTAGCGGGTAGTCATGTTTATTTTGGTAAAGGGCAAGTTTGTAAAACTGAATGGACCAAATTTAGGAAGGATGTCTTTTGTCTTGGCTAATAACACGATGATCAGGAGTTCGAAATGAGTCACCAAATTATGGAGGGTGATTATTCTAGATGCATTTAAATGATATTCATGTGTCTAAGTGATAGTTTAGTTGTCTGAGGGGGCTTATTTAACGGGTGTCTAATGCAGTTGTCTGGGCAGTTGGCAAAATGTATGTGTTGCGGATACTCAAGCGAATATTTGTTCAAAGGAGATAGAAGAACATCGTTGCCACCGACCGGGATTCAGAATAGCCACCGACAGGAGCAATTCGCAGTTAGTGATATACAGTTAGTGATATACATTTCACGCTATATAGGATTTCGAAATAATCATTTTGCTGGCTTCTAAACCTTATAAAATTGTTAAATTGATAAGGTTTATAAATTATTTAATTTTGAACATTTGATCATTGTGCAATTAGCCAAGTTACAGTCGTGGCCAAAAGTTTTGACACAAATTTACATTTTCATAAAGTTTGCTGCTTCAGTGTCTTTAGATATTTTTGTCAGATGTTACTAGGGAAGACTGAAGTATAATTACAAGCATTTAATAAGTGTCAAAGGCTTGTATTGGCAATTACATGAAGTTAATGTAAAAAGTCAATATGTGCAGTTTTGACCCTTCTTTTTCAAGACCTCTGCAATCCGCCCTGGCATGCTGTTAATTAACTTCTGGGCCACATCCTGACTGATGGCAGCCCATTCTTGCATAATCAATGCTTGGAGTTTGTCAGAAATAGTTTCACCAAACTGTTCCTGGATGGTTGGGAGAAGTGGCTCTCGGAGGATGTTTTGGTCCAGCAAGCGCCAGGACCGTCTCCTAAACATGATTCAGCTGCGGGATCGGGTCACCTCCAGCACAGAGCTTGCTCAGGAATGGCAGCAGGCAGGTGTGTGTGTGCATCTCCACGCCCAGTGAGGCGAAGACTTTTGGAGGATGGCCTGGTGTCAAGAAGGGCAGCAAAGAAGCCATTCTCTCCAGGAAAAACATCAGGGACAGACTAATATTCTGCAAAAGGTACAGGGAATGGACTGCTGAGGACTGGGGTAAAGTCATTTTCTCTGATGAATCCCCTTTCCGATTGTTTGGGGCATCTGCAAATAACCTTGTCCGGAGAAGACAAGGTGAGCGCTACCATCAGTCCTGTGTCAAGCCAACAGTAAAGCATCCTTAGACCATTCATGTGTGGGGTTGGTCCTCAGCCAAGGGAGTGGGCTCGCTCACAATTTTGCCTAAGAACACAGCCATGAATAAAGAATGGTACCAAAACATCCTCCGAGAGCAACTTCTCCCAACCATCCAGGAACAGTTTGGTGATGAACAATGCCTTTCCCAGCATGATGGAGCACCTTGCCATAAGGCAAAAGCGATAACTAAGTGGCTCGGGGAACAAAACATTGATATTTTGGGTCCATTGGCCACGAAAACTCCCCAGACCTTAATCCCATTGAGAACTTGTGGTCAATCCTCAAGAGGCGGGTGGACAAACAAAAGAAAACTATTTCTGACAAACTCCAAGCATTGATTATGCAAGAATGGGCTGCCATCAGTCAGGATGTGGCCCAGAAGTTAATTGACAGCATGCCAGGGCGGATTGCAGACGTCTTGAAAAAGAATATTGACTTTTTGCATTAACTTCATGTAATTGCCAATAAAAGCCAGTGACACAATGTTTGTAATTATACTTCAGTCTTCCATAGTAACATTGACAAAAATATCTAAAGACACTGAAGCAGCAAACTTTGTGAAAATGCATATTTGTGTCAGTCTCAAAACTTTTGGCCACGACTGTACATGTGGAAAGCTAAGTCAAGAGGACATTCTACTGACTGTTCGTCTATGTGTACTAATGCTTAGTACATTGAGCCGATGGAAATGTCATTTCATTCAATATCATGCCTTGTGTGTGTGTTGGGTTTTTGAATGGCAAATAAAGCTACCCTTCATCATGTGTTATGTTTTTTGTAATAACAACCTAACTGCTCACATGTTTGGTTGGTGCTGGTTTTGGTTCCAGAGATCTTCAGCGGCTGGGGGAGCTGCAGACTGAACTAGCTGGCTCTGCAGACTTCTGTGCCACCTACCTGCGCTGCCAGCTGCTGCTTACAAAGGTTGGCATACCACCACCCAGCAACTCCCACATTTGGGGGTCTGATGCTTTGAATGATGTATTGATGTTAAGAGCTGCAATATGTTGATATGATCAAATGTAATTCCTAGTTCTCAGTAATCGTTTTTTCTGTGATCATATAGCTGCAAATGTGCTGACTTATGTGTGTGTGTGGTAAACCAGGCCCTGCAGGAGAAGCTGTGGAGTATGGCTGTTCCTCTGTGCCTAAAGCAGAATGCAATGGCATCAGCTGCTGTTAAACAGGTGAGGGTCTAGAATATTCTCCAAACACATATATGAAAACATGATGTAAAGCTTAAACGTTTTGAATTCAATGGTGTCTATTGAATTCATCCTGTGGGTCATTGTGTTGTGTCAGATCCTCGAAGAGACATATAAGCTGGAGTTCCTGTACAGCGGACTGGAGACGCGGCAGGTGGCCACCATTCACCATGTCCGCCTGCAGGCCAAAGCCTTACAGCTGGTCCTGACTGCCCGTACCAAACGAGGGTTAGGCCTTTTTAAAGACTCTTACTCAGCTATGCTCTTACACACACTCATATTCCTTTAATAAATGCCATCACTGTCCTACTCTGAGATGATGAAGATTTCTTATTATCTCTGCTGCAGGGTTGACCCCCTCATCAGTGTCTGTGAGAAGTTCATCCAGGAGGTGGAATCTTTCCAGAGGTATTACCATGATCACCACAACAATACATTGTTGATATTGTAGTTAAATTTGTTCACACATTTTATAATGTTGTCTTCTCTTGCCTTTTGCGACAGGCTCTTTATGTCTGAGCTGTCCCACTTCCAGGACAGTTTTGTGGAGAAGCTGCTGGAGCTGATGCCCAGACTAGTGGCCTGTAAGCCGCTGGACCTGGTGAAGATCCTCCATACCACCCTCAGGCAGAGTGGCTTCCTGCATCTCAAAATCCCTGAGCAGGTCCATATTTACACACACATTTAACCATTTATATCATTACAACTTAAGATATTGGTCTTAACCAGGGTCAGAAACTAATAAGGAAAGGGGGCAAAATATTGCCCGAAAGACATGAGTTCTGCACATGATCTAAGCTCTATCTACAGTTGGTTGAGTTCATGCATGTGTGTTTTTTTGGGATTGGGACTTCAAGGAAATTCTGGAACACAGGTTTTAATGACTTGTCTTTGTCTAATCTGGTCCTACCAGATCCACCGCGCCTCTGCCATCATCATCGAGCCAACAGGAGAGTCAGACAACCCGCTGCGTTTCACAACTGGACTGGTGGTAGCCCTAGACATTGATGCCACGTTGGAGCATGTGCAGGACCCTCAGAACTCAGTCAAAGTCGAGGTCAAGGCTCACCTCCCTCCCTTCCTTCCCTCATTTTCTGGACAAATCATCTGTTTCCTTAATCCTCTGGTCTGTAAATCCCAACTCAACTGCATTGCATGTCTCTATAGGTGTTGTATCCAGATGGACAGGCCCACATCATTCATCCCAAACCTGGAGACTTCAGGCACCCTGGGCCTGGGCGTGTCCGCCTCATCACCCAGGTGTACCTCTCCCACTCTGCCTGGACAGGTAAAGACCTCCAACGGCAGTGTGTCTCAGGAAGAGCTGGTTCATGTGTGTGGTACATGGGCCCTAGTGCTCATATGAGTCCTGGCAGTGTCTCCCTTGCTGGATATAAATAGACTTGCACTGTTTCCAGGAAGGCAGATCTGTGGCCTTCTGCTCTTGTTTTTGTGTAAGTTTGAAGAAAGTAGCCAGAGATCTATTCAGGCATGTCTTCCAAACTCCCTACAGCTGCATAGGGCAGTAGATAAGTGTGAAAGGCATCACATCCAGACTGGAAAATGCCCAAGGTGTTGTTGTTGTACTAATTCTGCATCAGTACTTTTGACCATAGGAAACAGTTTGTTTCTGTCATAATCTTAATTGTATTTTCTTCTTTCAGAACCCTGTCAACTTCAGGTGAGGTTATTGTTGGCCTACAGCTCCAGCACCAGCAAGCAGTCCAGCCCTAAGCCTGCATGGAATGAGAGCACGGAGGGGCTTCCTCAAGCTGAGAGTTCCATCGAGGGCACAATACCTCTCAGCAAGCCTGTTAAGGTGTTCATCATGCCCAAACTGGCCCGCCGCTGAAACCTGTGACTCTGAGCTGAGATTCAGCTGGGACAATAAACTAGAGACAGCTGGGTTTTTGAGAAACACTCATGAAACTCAATGGACAAATACAGCTGTGCTTAATTGCACTGGCATCCCCTTAACGCGTGTAGTTTTTTTTTTAAAAGCCTTTATAGATGTTTCATTTTTATATCGCTGCAATAGTAGCCTTTGAATCAATGGTCAAAGTCAAACTGCACAAAATAAGATTTTTATCTGTTAACTGGTCAAATAAACAAGTACAGTAAAACTTTTTTCTGAAGACAAGGCGCCAAGTAACTTTCAAGAGGTTGTCAACAGTTCCTCAGATTGTGAGGGAAATCACAGGCACTGAGATGTGGTGATGTTGGCAGCAGCAGGGGTATTTTGGTGATGTAGTCAGCAGGTGGAGTGAAAGACTCCTCCAACCTTCACTCCCTGCCCAGCCAGGTTGTTGTACTCCTTCACAGCCTTCTCGGTCTGGAACACCCTCACATCCACCCCGTTCTGCTTCACATAGTCCAGGGTGCTTGATGGCACCTACAGCCGAATGAAAAACAGTTCATGGAATTCACTGAAACTAGATGAGGTGGTAAGTTGCTATGTTTCATATGGTTTCAAAAAAGTGCTGAGCTCCTGCAAGGGATTTCAATGCATCCAGTTCTGCAATGTTTTTTAGTTTTTTTTTTACGGCATCCAGTTTGTGATATTTTTATTTGAAATACTTTTTTAGGCAGGTCTATATTTTATTAAAATTAAGAACCGTTTGTGTTTGATGCATCTCAGCAAAATCACTTAATATCTTGGGTACACACAAATATTGCAGATATAAGGTAATATACTGGCTTTATCTAGCACGACACACATACATACATACATACATACATGATCCTACGGAATGCACAATTTATCACAAGTCACATTTAATCACTTAAGTCAGTCTATACCTGCAGTGCTTCGTTCATGCCTCTGCCAATCACCAGTGTCTCCACTCCCTTCTTCAGGATCTCCTCAAGATCAGCAGGTTGGACACCTGGGAAGTGCTGGGCAGGGAACAGCTGTACTTGTAGATCATGTTCAAAACCGTACGGTAGAAAGTGCGCTTTATATCACAGCTGTTATATATAAATGCATACAACTCACATCTGTCCCGGTCTCCCTCCAGTCCCATGCACGACTCCCTCCAGGCCATATTTTGCAGTCTTTGTAGCCTGTGGAGCAACCCTTTACCTTCATGTGTCCCCAAGAGACAGACGCTATCTCTGGAGATGACATTTGACAAGGTGTAGCCTACTGATGCTATATCCTGGAACAAGTGAAAGTGCAAAGGAGAAATAGATAAGGGTTACAGTCAGGCAACCTCATAGGAGCGTGAGTTACTCGTTATTTACCAGTTTAAGTCAGTATCTACGACGTTGTAGGCAAGTGGCTTGCTTTATACTATTATCTACTTAATTATTTCACAGAAAAAGTTTTTATGGGATCAACTCACCCAAATGTGTAAAATAACGTTAGCCTTCCAGATACAAACTGAAAGATCCAGTCGCATAACGGCAGTACATTTACGGTGCACATTTTTGCCTTTAGGATAGGACATGTATTGGAATTGGACAACACCATTCGACTGGCAGCATTTACTGCAAATAACTTAATTTGAGAAGCCATGACCTATCGTAACACGATCTGGTTACTTCGACTACACAAAATTCATTACGCATGGGCTGTTTACTGTGAAAGTGCCGTGTCCGTTTGCTTCCATAACAAAAGTGTAATTGGTCAATTAATTTATTAATTAGGCTGTACCTGGAGAAAATCCGATCGTTGACCATTAAATAGTTTGTCTCGAAAGCTGATCGTTAGAGAGTACTTTCACCCCTGCTGAAAAATCGTCATATGACAACAAAGGCTGTTCATTGACGAACACACCCACCCAGCAACGTCAAGTGCTGCAAGCCAATCACGTTGCGTTTGACCGGCCCAACACTAACACAGCCTGTGGGAGTCAGCATGGATTTTAATCTACCTGACCTGCTCTGTCAATAGCAGCGTCACGATTATTACTGTTCATATACATAGCAAAATAAAAATGTATGTGGAATGCTACGTTAACCTCAAGAAACAGAGTTTGTCTATTGCTACATTTTCACATATTCTACCCCCATATCATCCGTAGTGAAAGGGCTTGGATGCTTATTAGCTATCAAACATTCTCAAGTTATTAAAAACTTGAATCGCCAGTGGTTCTGGTGGTCTGTAAACCCACTGATAACGAATGATGCTATTCTGGCGCAGTGAATTGTGGGCAGTTCTCGGTCCTCCCAACTTCTGTTTCATCCTACTGACTACCCTATTGGAAAAATGGCTGATCCGGTGGCAGTAGCGGGTTCTTCCCCTGGTCTCTGCCCGAGCTTTGCTGTCGTCTGTTCATTCTTGGATCGTTACGGTGCGGCATTGGACTTACCTGAACTGACTTTCCCACAAATGGAACGATACCTACAGGAGACATCGACAGGTAATTGTTATCTGCGACGTTCTGGAAAAGGGGTCTCTCCATCACCATCATGCTCTAACGTTAACGTTACTGTAGCGAGCTAGCAGCCAGAGCATAGGATGTTTTGATACTGTGTAAGGAGTGTTAAGTCTCGCTCTTTATATAAATAGCGCCACTGAAAGTCAGGAATCGGATATTTAACAGTATATACAATAATACATGAGTCAAAGTGGTCGTCATCTTCTAGCAGTGTGGTCAAAAATTTGTCAGGTGTAATTTTCCATTGTAGCTTGTTTTCCCTGATAACTCGTGGATCAAATTTACAGTAGCCTCTACAATGTAACGTTAGCGTACATAAGCGATCCTGCATCTCATTTTGGAAACCTTTTATTTATTTGGATTAGTTTGTGTGATGGTGGGTCACATCATAACTGTTCCTAGAATATTCCAATATTAAGCATAGCCTATGGTTGGGTAAAATTTTGACAAATAGTGGTTCACTGTCAAATAGTGTTTGCGCGTGCGCACAACATACTACCAAACTTCCTGTTAGCTGCACTGTCTCACATTCAAGCTATGCAACTGTACTGTACTAGACAATGATTGCCCCATGGTTGACCTGCACACACTCAGTGATGTGACAGTATACTGACACAAAGTTCACAATTTCAAAATATATCAAGTGAGACATTTTCATTAGTGTTTACGTTGTGACGCTGAGGTACCAGCATACAGAATACCATAAGTATTGCTAGCTAAACTAGCTCGTGCTATAACGACTTTGCTTCTGAATTACTTCAGGCCACTATTTCCAAATCGGGCATATATATATAGACTTTGAGCTTGTTGGTAAAATTATCCTATAAAGTCGTTGGCTTTTTGTAGTCTTTTGCATGTCCCTTGCACACTGTTTAAAGTGCCAATTAATGACTTTGATTGCACAATTTAGTCCCCAAGCCCCTTGTTGAACTCCATGTGAAACTTCTAAGGAAGATTGGCAAGTCAGTCTCGCCAGATAGATGGGAAAAGTACTTGGTGAAGGTGAGTGACACTGTCAATTGACAATCAGAATGACTGATTATGGTGAATTTGCATGCGCACCCAGATGTGGGAGTTACTGCGTACTTGTAATTCTACAAAAGGCTGACATTTCAATACAGTATGTCTATCTAATTAAGGTTTGCCAGGAGTTCAACTGTACGTGGGCATGGGAACTTGAAAGAAAAGGATATTCCCAGATGACTGTGGAATCCAAGACTGGAATCCTAAAGGTATGGAGTTATAGATGATTTGCCTTTGTTGCACTAGAAGAATTGATGTTGGGTGTCTTCATTTTGTATGCTGTTGCACCGCAAGTCAATTCCCAAACTGCAGCATCTCTTATCTCTTTATTTTGTTGTCTTCAGTACTTATGTGAGTGCCAGTTTGATGACAACATCAAATTCAAGACATCAGTCAATGAGGAGGAACCAGACAGGATGAGAGTGCTGCCAATCGGCAAAGACAGAGAGGGTCTCATGTACTGGTTCCAGCTTGACCAAGACCAGAATGTTCGTGTTTATGTGGAAGAGCAAGATGATCTGTATGGGGCCACCTGGAAATGCGTTGTCAGGTAAGATTTATCAAGGCATTTAATGTGTTATCTGATTCAAAACAGTAATACATATTCTCCAACTGTAATACATTATGATGTATTGATATTGATACCACTTATAACACTGATTGGAATAGGTGATATATATCTTACTATTAACATGTAAAACCAAAAATATGAATCTGTTTAACAGGAACCGAAATGATTTGGCGCAGACCTTGGAACTGCTCAAGGGTCAGATTGAACCTGGGCGTACTGACCAGGAGCAACGTGATGGTTCCATCTGTGCAAGCCCTGTGCCAGAAGATGATGAGAATGATGGAGACAATGAAGAGAATAAGAAAGGTAATTAAAAAAGTGATGAAATCGTTTATGATGGCCTTATTTTGTCTGGAAGACCAAACAAGTCTGTAAATATGTATCTTTAGAGGGTCTTAGTAAAATGATAATTGAAAAATAATTAACCTTAGATATCATCATAAACAATAAGCAGACTTAATGGATTAATACAAAATGTATTCTTTTTAAGGCTTGGTAGAGACCCAGAACAAAGAAGGCTCTACTGATGGTCCAAAAAGCAAGGAAACAGAGAAAGCCAAGCCTCCAGTATTAAAGGATGGAAAAGAAGGACAGAAGGATCGAAATGAGAAGTTGAAGAGCAGTGTTGAAAAAGAAGAAGAAGAAAACATTGAGATGGAGATGAAAGTTATAAATAAAACAGAGGTTAAGTCAGAGGAAAAGCCTGTTATAGACAACCGGGTCAGCACCATTATGACTCTGGTCAAAGAGGAACCTAAGGACTCAGAGGTAGCATGGAACGCTGTTTCTGTTGTCATGGCACCAGGTTCTGTAAAACAAGAAAATAGTGTAAAGGCAGAGGTGCGAGAGGAGACAAGTGAAAGGACACTGGAAGAAATGGAGAGGGCCTTAAAGAATGACCAGCAAGCCAAGATGCCTCTGAAGAAGAGAGAGTTGAAATTGAGTGAGGGGTTTGGGAACAACCTAAACAGTAATAACAATCATCACTCTAGTAACAATAGCCTAAACAATAATGGCACCTTGAGCTCTGGTATTATTGTCCGCAACCCTTCTGTCTTAACCTCCAACGGACCATGGCCTTCAAGGGAAGAGGCCCCAACTAGTGAAGAAGAAAGGACAGTGGTGTCCAGCACTGCCTTAGATGCCACAGGCACAGGAATAAAGAGAGAGGCTAGGCTTGATCTATGTAATGGAGAGACGGCTCCAGCACGAAACTTAAGTCAAAACTTGAGAGAGCACTGTGTGAGTGTTGGTGTGATAATGGGTCCATTGGACAGAAATAAGTCATTTGTAGAGCAAAATGTCCCAATCGTTGAGGACAAAAATGGACTAGCTGGAAACTTCATTAAGACTATACCAAGCTGCAACAAAGAGGGCAAGGAAGACTCTACTGCCCAACATGAGAGAATTCCTAGTCCTGGGACTGTGCGTCAGTCTGTGCTTGTAAGGAAAGCCACAACGCTTGAGGACCTAGCAACAATATTTCCGAAGACCTCTGAAGGCCAAGTAACCAGCACACCTGAGAGTGACCTCAGTGCAGTGAGAGGAAACGAGCTTGGTCAAAGAAAAGAGGAATCTTCCAGCTCAGTGAACATATCACAGTCTGCTGAGGAAGCTATAAACGAAACCCCTAAAGAGACCAACCCTCTGACCATTGAGGGATCTGCTGGGTGTTCTGGAGCTGAAGAGGATATGGATGAAGAAGAGGAGGAGGAGGTTGACATGACGGTAGGAAAGGGGCCTAGGAAGGACAAAAATAAGATCACAGAGGATGTAGATGGGAGTCCCCGAGCTTTTTCTAAAGATTCAGAGAGCGGAAGCAGTGGGGATGACGGATCAGAACCAGAGGGCACAGATGAAGTGTCCTCAGAGATCCAGAAGGAGGGCATTCGCCTGAAGATTAAGATCCCAATGCACCGGAGGACACCGGAGTTCCAGAGGGAGAGGGAGCAGGAGCAGGACGACTCCAGCAATGGGCACTCCCTACGACGCTCAGCACGAATCTGCCGACCAAGCACTAAGCTTGCAGAGATTCAGGACGGGAGACAAGAGAAGAAGTCCCCTGGAGCTCAAGAGGATAAAGAGCCCGGAGACAGTGAAGTGAAGAAAACTTGTCATAAGAAAGAGAACCCCCGGAAAGCGGACTCTGACGGGCAAAACAAACCTGGAAAGGTTAGCATTAAATAATTTGGTATACTGCAATAGATTGTTAAGGTGTAAAGTGTTGTTTTACTTCTTCAACACTTTATCATGTCATTTATGTGCACCTCTTCCTTCCAGGTGCGAAGGCGACATAGACGGCCTAGATGGTCCAACCCTCGGTCAAAGGGTCGTAAAAAGGGGCTTGGTGAAGGGGAGGAAGGGCTGGAAGAGAGGAAGGTTAAAGAGGGAAATCAGGAGAATTATCAGTCTGACAGGGAACGAAACCACAGTGACTCTGAGGCTGCTGAGATTCCCAATGATGACCCCTGCAGTCACTGTGGCCTCTCCAATCATCCAGAACTGGTATGTCAGTGAATAATGTCTTGGCAGGATAAATGTGGGTGTGTGCAAAATACAGTTTTGAGAGTTTTATGGAAATGGTGGGTGGAGTAAGAAAAAGCTGTACTCAGGTAAAAGTATTCTTACTTTATTATAATAATAATGACTCAGGTAAAAGTAGAAGTACCCATCAAAATGCTGACTTTAGTAAGAGTAAAAATTAGTCTCATAAAATAACTACTCATACTTCATATGATGATATATTTTTTACACCAATTCGGCATGTGTACGATATCCAAATGTTGCCCAAAATTTAAAATTTAAAAATGATTGTCTAATAGACACAACATATCAGCCATCTGGATATTCAAGGACTAAATAACATTCCTCCGAATTGAAACATTTTAAATGGTTGGTTGGACTTTATAACATTGATGTATAGCCTCTCCAAAAGTGACAGAAACGACTCAGCAGAGCAATGACAAATGAACACTTTGCTAACGTTGCGTTATCTACAGTTATAGTAACTAAGATCAAGGTAAATCCAATATTATATATGTTATACATTTATATGTACCACAATACCATGAGCCACGTTAACTTTAATAACATCATTCTAATGTCAGCATTATGTTACCTTGAATAAAGAGCGGATTATGATCCATTTTAACTCTTAAACAGTAACTTAACATTAGCCTATCTCACTTCTGGTGACTAGCTGGCTCTCAACATGATGTTATATTAGGCTAACAAACACAACAGCAAAAAACAACTGAGCATCTTTACGTGCAAAAGGTTATGATTTGTAGCTCCTCATGCAGCCTGCATCCACCGATTTCTACTCAGAGAGTTTTTTTTTACTTCCAAAGATTTCCATTGTCAAGTGTACTGGTTCACTGTAGCTGTGGCATTGGTCAGAGGCAAAAGCAAAGTTGACTTTGTAAGCTAGAGGTTGTGCGAGTTTTAATGAAAATGATTTCATATAAAAGTAGCAAGACTTAAGTAGCCTTTAATCATAAAAGTGCTTGACCTAGACTCCTATATAAGATCAATCTATTGGGAAAACAGAGTAGACGTAACTACCGACCTCTGTTGAAGTGTGATGTTGTTAAGGTTAACATTATTATATCTCTGCAGATTTTGCTCTGTGACCTTTGTGACAATGGTTACCACACAGCCTGCCTAAGGCCCCCCCTCATGATCATCCCTGATGGAGAATGGTTTTGCCCCCCATGTCAGCATGTAGGTGGTTCTTATTTTTAAAGCCATGCATTCAGAATCTGAATGGGTTTTTGTTTGTGTTTGTTTGCCATGTATAATTATTTATGGTGATGGTGCTTAATGTTACTTTTGCCCTCTTTTCCACATTAGAAACTGCTGTGTGAGAGGTTAGAAGAACAGCTCCAGAATCTCGATACTGCACTGAAGAAGAAAGACAGAGCGGAGCGGAGGTTTGGTTCTCTTCTCTGTCCTTGATATGCAGTATGCAAAGGATATACACTGTCATATGCCACGGTCAGCTCCTAACCTCTTCTCCATCCTGTCAATCTAGGCGAGAACGGCTGGTGTATGTGGGCATCAGTGTAGAAAACATAATCCCTACACCAGTAAGTGCCCATGTGTTAAGACGGTGTTCATGTTGACCATAAACTGCCATTACCATATTTTCTTCTTGTCATTTCCACTTGTCTTTGTATATTCTCTCTCAGCAGGACGGTGATGCTGAGGAGGAAAAAATTGAAAAGAAGAAGAGTGCGAAAAAAAACAAGAATCTTGAGAGGAGATCGACAAGGACTAGGAAGTCCATCAGTTACAGGTGCTTCTAGTTTCTGTTCCTTGGTCTTCCAGCATCGTTATGAAGTGTTGAAATGGAAATGCATTTTGTAATGGTGGTTGTGTCTGTCGTTAGGTTTGATGATTTTGATGAGGCCATTGATGAAGCAATAGAAGAGGAACCTGGGGAAACAGATGTCCAAGGTAGGCGGGTCATCTCTGCTTGTGCCATAATTGTGTTTCTCTGTGTTCTGCTACTGTATAAAAGGATAACGTCACACTCTCATGTCCACACTAAATAGGTGCCAGTCGAGGCAAAGACATGGCAACCATCACAGGCCAGCAGAAGAAGGAGGAAGGGAAGGACAACAAGCAACCAGCCAAACCCGCACCAGCACCTCGCAGGAAGAAGCGCCGGCGACTCAATGACCTGGATAGTGATAGCACAGTAGACGAGGAGGAAAGTGAAGACGACTTTCACCTCAGCAGCAGGTAGACTGACGGGACAACACTTGACACCAACTAGAGTTCTATTTCATCAGGTGTTAAGAGAGGAAACATTTCTCACCATTGTCATGTATTGAAGTAATCTATAGATGGAGTATGTTTATAACCATGTACTTTAGTTTGGGGTGATTTAAACACTTCAGTCTTGGAGGTGCTTGTTGCAGATTTAACATTTTTGCTCTTCTCTTTGTGAATGTGTAACTCTAGTGCCGAGGAAGAGGAGTTTGTGGTGTCGGGCGATGAGGCAGGCAGTGATGGTGATGCCGGCTCCAATGACTGCAGTGACTCGGGCAGCACAGCCAGCAAACCAAGGCAACGGCGGTCCAGGAGAACAGCCACCCGGGGCCAGGTCCAGAAAAGCAGAACCAGGGGCAGGAGTGGGCGCAGACCACTATCCAAGAAGAGAGTTGGCTTGTCTGATGAAGATGATGAGGAAGAACTTGTGAGTGATGAGGAAGAGGAGGAAGAGGAGATGGGTATGTTTACCTTGATAACTGACATTCAAGTGATTTGATGCATTACTCAGCATGATGCTGTCCTAAAGATCCCAGTGTCCAACACTTTTCCCTCTACCTCGCTCTCCCTCTTTCTCTTGCTGTAGAAACGGAGCGTTCAAGTGATTTCAGCGACAGCGATGTGGACACTCAGAGGCGACGCTCACGGCGGAGCCAGAGGATGCAGGTGAACTACTGTGAGACATCTGAGTCGGAGGGCTCGCAGAAAGGCACAAAAAAGGACAAGCCCCACCTGCACCGTCGACGCCTGACAAGCTCAAACAGCGAGGGTGAGTTTGTGTCTGTTGTCATGGTTACCATTAACGATGGAAATAGTCAGTAATAGTTTGTTTTGAAAGGAACTAGTGAAAGAGAAATTTTAAAAAAATCGTGTTAAAAGGGTTGGCAATTTGCCAGCATGTATGTAGTCTAGAATTTTTTTTTGTATTGATATAAACTAGTGACTAATTGGATGTCGTTCCTTTTATAACCAATATCAAAGGTTCTGAAGAAGAAAAGGAAAAGGAAAAGGAGAAGGAGAAGGAGAAGGAGAAGGAGAAAAGGAGAAGAGACAGAAAACGGGAGTCTTCACGGGAAGACTCCAGGAGGCTTCAGCTAAAGCGTCGGAGAGACTCGACTGATGAAGAAGCCAACAGCGGGGAGGATGACTCGGACGATGAGTCAGAGGAGGAGCGCCCAGTCCGCAAAAGGCTGAATCGAATCGAGTCGGAGGACGAAGAGGGGGAGGAGGACAAGAGGGAGGTGGAGGACAAGGAGGACAAGGACAAGAGAAAGGAGGAGGACAAGAGGGAGGAGGAGGAGGAGGAGGAGGAGGAAGAAGAGGAGGAAGAGGAGCCAGAGTCGAAAAAATCACCAAGTGTTGTGACAAATGCCAGCATGCTGTCACCGAGCAGACACAGAGCCACCGCTGGACTTAAGAGTGGAGGTGCTGGCCCCCTGGCTTCCAAAAACAATGGCTCAAGCCGGCACAATGGTCTGGCCTCGCAGAGGCCCTCCACTCAGGATGAAGAGGATGAACTCTACGGGGTCACCGACATCGTGCACTTCGTTTTCAACAGCGAACAGGCATTGTGACATGTCCGCCCAGCATGATCATCCGTGTTCTCTTTTGCCTTTCACCAACTCCCAGCCTTTTTAACTTAACTGGGTGTACCACGTTTGTTGCCATCAGTTCACCTGGTTTTTAGCTGTCTTTGGACCAAACCACGAATCTACTGATAATGCTATCACTAGATGCGTTCTAACTTGTGTGTTGTTTGTGTGAAAGTGATGTATGAGTGCTCTCCGGTCCTCAGCTTCATACCATAAAGCATGCACTTTCAGACGAGCAGTTGTAGTTTCTGGACTTCTGTGGACATAAAAACAATAAATGGCCCTCCCCCACATGTGAAAGCACTTCGTTAAATGTAAGGCCAGTCATTTGTCGTCTGTGTAGCAGAGGCTGACTCTGTCCAGTAGAGACACGCTGTAGATATGCTGTATATATTCAGCTTGTGCTGTAACGTGTTCATCAGAAAGTTATGTTCTTGGAAGTTATTTTTTTTTGTGTCTGTCCTTGTAAAAAAAAATATATTTTATATGAGAGAGGAATATGGTCGTGGTGGAAGCTGAAGACTATAGGATGCACAGAGGTCCCTGTATGATAAAACTACATTCAGATGATCACTTGGAGCTGAATTCTCATTGGTCCAGTCTTGAATCATATTAGAAAAGGATTGGCATAGTCACATCAGACCTGTAGCACACCAGTATGGTACATTTATTGGCATATTTTAGATAAAAAAAAATTAACTTGTTTGAAGACATAATTTAGTTTGTTAAAAATTTTCTACAAAAATATAATCTAACGGAAAGTTGCAACTATCAGGTTTCCATTCCACCAAGCCGATCTCATGTGGTTTAAAGCAGTTTAATTTTTTTAAATCAACATGCAGAGTATGTATGGACAGTGAAATTACTTGAAAATTGTTACTTAGGACTTAGTCATATCACAGACTTATGTGAATTTAAACAGGTCCTGCTAATAAAAAACACCTTAGTTGCTGAACTCTTTGGAAGAGCTGTTACAGATTTTAGGGTGCACTTTAACTGTGTGGCAGAAGAATTTGTGAGAAAAGTTAAAACTGAATCTGAAATGCACTTTCATCCAAGCACCTTCTGAGTCATGATGCTACACAGAGTTGTCAAACTACAATTTCAAAAATGCTTTATGGTCCAAAGCTTTGTTGTGCCCTTTCATCCCTGGATTGTTACACCTTGTTCTGGAAGGTTTCTTTTCAAAACGCTATTCAGTGCAAACCTTGCCTCATTCAAATCTCTGACAGCAAGTTCATTTAGCACACGTCACTATAATGGTTGCCTTTGCCTGCTGTTAGCTAACATGCCATCTGATTTAGTTCAGTTCCTCATACTTGTTTAGTTACAATCCAGTCCAGCTCAGACTAATAAAACAAAATAAAAAAAACTCAACTCCCTCTCTATATTGTGTGTATAGTTAAAATAAATTATGTAACATAGATGTTTTTTTTTTTTTAATTATTAAATGCTGGTAAAAGTACACCTTCACAATAGCATTTCATTTCTCTGTCTTTGTAAACAGTGTCTGTTGTGAAACATAACACTATTCTATGTAAAATCGTTGTTGTACTTGATATTTTCAGTCACCAGTCTTCCATTTGGGGGATAAATTGTTAGGGTGGGACAAGATATTATGTGCTTTATGACTTTTTATTTATTTATTTATTCACGATATCAAGTATTGTGATAAAATATACTGCTATTTTTCCATGTTAAAATCTTAATGAATTAACCACTACATGCACGGAGTCTGCTATACTGTGCTTGTCAAAATTACCAAACCACATTGTAGGGATCCGACCCCTAACCCCAGGCTGCAGTCAATTGAATGGAACCGTAGGATGCATGGTATTATATATTATAACTATATATGGTTAAAAGAAACACTTTTTAAATTTAATTTTTGGTGGTGGAATCGGAGGTAGGGTTTCCTGTTGCCCGACAAAGAATGTGTCAATTATTCCAAAAAGATAATATCAGGCAAGCGTTTTGACATCCCCCGACCAGAAGATGGCAGCAGCAGTTTAGCTATTTCAAACAGGATGCTCTCTTGCCTCTTGGCGCGAGGACATCTGGTTGGTAAATGCGAAAGCATGCCTGCAAGATTGTGATGTTTGTTAGCCATCTACCTGCCTGTGTGATAACGAGAAGATGCTAAATTGAAATTTATCATACAGCACTCTACTACCGGATAGGCATTTTGGCTGTTTAGGGCTCAAACTCGCATGATTTCTCATTTGTTATTCGCTGGCGTCTGTGACTGGTTGCTGGAGTAAATTAGCCAGCTTAGCTTGACAAAATAGGTCAGTTTTGATACATCACTAGCTAGCTACCAGTTGTGTCAACTAGGCAACGATACTTGAGAAAGCGTTTCACACTAGCTAGTTTTATCACCTCAGAGAATGGTGGTGTTGAAAAGTGTTCCACCTCCGAGTGAAGGAGTCCGGCATGAACAAGCTGAAACCACAGCAGTTTTGGACGGCAAAGGACTTGGATCAGGAACTCTTTATGTGGCTGAGTCGTAAGCACCTTTCTCATTTGTCTATCAGGCTCACTAGAACACAGTTAGCGTAGTTTCAAAGTTGATTGGTGGATAAGGTTGAATTTGTCTCAGAAAGTAAAGTTGTAAGTTCTCAGAGTACAAAGAGCAAATCATAACTATACTGAGTAACGTTAGCTAGCGAGATGCTAGCTGGTTGAGTTGACTGTTCCCAATATTGTAGCCAAGAAGTGTTAGTTTATTTGGTATAATACTTTACTGTCTATACAATTGGCAGGCGCCTGTTTTGGTTCGATGGATCTGGAATGGGGTTTTCTCTAGAATACCCGTTAATCAGCCTCCATGCCATCTCCCGTGACCTGAGCGCCTATCCACAAGAGCACCTGTACGTCATGGTCAACGGCAAATTGAGCGGTGAGATACCAAGTAGCCAGTAATCCGCGCTCATTATTACTTTAACTGTTTTGTCTTTGAGAATTGAGGGTTGTAAATCACATGGCTGACGTCAATTCTAGTGTGTGGATTTTATTCAAGACTTTGCTTGTTACATTTGCCGTCATTTGAACTCAAGTCATGTTCCCTCAGATGAAAATGAGGCAGAAATGCAAGATCATGCTCCCGAGGAGGAGAATGAAGATGGTGACAGTGACAGCGACAGCGACACAACTATCACAGAAATCCGCTTTGTGCCAAGTGATAAGTCCGCATGTGAGTAACTTGTGTCTTGTGCGTTCAGGCAGTTCGGAATTGGTAAAGTTCCCATTTAGGATCGTCCCACTTCCAAGTTGAGAGCGTACACATAATAATAACAAACAGGCAACGGTATTGACAGTTAGGTAACCTTAAGTAGGCTAGCTAGCCAGAAGGTTAACATTACGTTAGTTACACAAAATAAACATTAAAGTGACTTATTTTTGCGCAGAGCAAGAACATTTCTTATCTTTCACCACAAACGTTGCCACGTGCCCTAGTGGGTTATTCCGAATTTGACCGGCTTTCAGATTAATTTTCCCACTAGGAGGTCAGAACCAGTTTCTCATGAACACACCATTAGGTCCAGAATATTTTAGGCCTAGTCCCTCTCCTGCCAAACAGCTAAGCACATGTGAGGTGCTTGGAAACCTTTTTAACATTCCTGACTTTATCACCATGTGCATGTTGTGGTCATTTCTATATGGCTAACCTGTTTTGCATATGTAATGTTCTTTTATAGTGGAGCCCATGTTCTCTGCCATGTGTGAGTGTCAGGCCCTTCACCCAGACCCAGAGGATGATGACTCTGATGATGACTTTGAGGGGCAGGAGTATGATGTGGAGGAGGCAGGTGAGTAACCCAACATTAGCTCTGGGGACACAGGTTTTTCAGCAACTGACCTGAAAACCTTGGAAGACAGCCAGCAGGGTCTTTCTACTTACTTGTATGAATATTTCTGAGCACAGAAACAGGCTTATGGGAAACTGAGGCTCCGCATTTGCACTGTTGGGGATAGGTTGCCTTCAATCAATCAATCAATCAATGTTTTTATTTGATCGAGAGGGACGGTGTACATCTTCATGGAAGATCCTTTTGTTGGTGTTTTTAATGCTCTTAATTCATGACGCTGTTTGTCGAGTTCAGGAAAATTGTCCTCATGCTAGTTGCCTGACCAGTGTGACAAAAGTGTTTTTCCATTGTCTCTGCTCTGCAAATGGGATGCAAACAAAGTGGCCTGCACAGCCAGTCAACAGGTTGCTTCGTGAGGATGGAAGGGAGGGGTGTGACTGGCTGTTGAGTTAAGATATTTGCAACTTTTCACCAAAAAATCAAGAACTGTTTTTTCTCATGAATGTTAGTTAGTTATTCCCAACACCAGGGGGAGCTGTACTTTCTTGTTTCAATCTCTTTAAATTATGTTTTCTAAATAACGTATTAGACACAGTTTCCACTGACAGTCGTTAAATAGAAGGCTTTTCTTACTTTTGCTTTGTAACCGTGTAGCCTTAGCCCACAATGTATATGGATATATTGTAAGGATAATTTGGGCCATTCCTTTTGAGCTTTGGGTTCATTCTTGTGTTTAAAGTTAGTTTAAAAGAAAACAAACACTTTCAGGAAATAAAAGTGAAAATGCATTTAAAGGATGTTAAGACTCAAGTCCTTAAATGTTTTTGGAAATCTACTATAAAGCTATTTTGTCCTTGTGGTGAATGATGTGCACTTATATAAAATAACAAAGATTTTATACAGTGAAAACTTACACCAAAAGTGTATACTGATCAATAATACAAAATGGTTATGCTTTATTTCAATTGCTTTTTTTTCATTAACAAAATATCTGTTGACATTTTGTTGAAGCACACATTAGGCTTAGCCCTAGGGCATGTTCCTTAAAGCTGTTTTAGAGACTTACCTGGGTATGTTTTGTGTTCCAGAGTCTGAAGTCAGAAGAACTTTAGGTAAGTCATGACTGGATTGTAGAGATCATAGCAACAATGGACTCTGTTTTATTTTTTACTGTGAAAGCACTACAGTTGGGAAATTGTTCATTTAGCTCTCTGGAATATATGTTCCAACTCATGGGATTAGGTTAGCATGCTAGGTGTAGTTATGATAAAGGTTAGGATTGGTATGAGGTGAGGCCAAGCATGACTTTGACGAGCAGATGAAGTAGATATTCTTTACCCAGCCTATTTACCTCCACTCAGCAGAGCAAGGCCAGGGTGACGTGCCCTCGTTCTGCACCTATGAGGAGGGTCTTTCTCATCTGACGACTGAGGGCCAGGCCACTCTTGAGCGCCTGGAGGGGATGCTGGCCAATTCTGTGGCCCAGCAATTCAACATGGCCGGCGTCAGGACCGACGAGCCCTCAACCGAGTTTGAGGGTAAGATCAGAGGATGACCCTCTCTTGTATGATCTTAGACCTCAGTACCATTTCCGTTCACTGAAAGGGTTTGGAGTATGTGTTCTGAACAGTTGTTTTGGCAGCTGAGCGTCGGATGGTGTGAGTTTGAATCCAGAGTGAATCTTTATTTACAGATCATGATGAAATTTGAATCCAGAGTATGGTTTCACATTCAGGCAGAACTAATTCTGCAGGGCTGATATGCATGTGTTGGAATTTGATGGAATTAATGTGTTTGATTTAGCTGAAATTATCTTTCTTATTATTATCATAAACTGAGACGACAACGAATGGTTTTGAAATATTTGTGCAAACTGAAGAAAATGGCAAACTAAATTAAACTAATAACGATTGCTAAAAAACAACTGAAAATGAAATTAGAAAAGACAATAAAGACATTCAAGGGTGTCTAGTTCCCAAAATTCTGTGTAGTTGCTGCCGGCAACCTCAAGAGTATGTGGTATATAGATATATAGTGTCACAAGGCTAACCAATAAATGTAAGCCTTCATATCCAGTGAAGAAGTCAGAACCCAGATAGAAAAAAGGCCAGTGGACCTGGCTGTGCTGGTGGTCTTCCTGTCATTTGCTCATCTATTTTCTGGCGGCCCACTGGTGAGTCACAGACAAATGGACCATCATTTTGCAACTTGATTTAAAAATTTCTTCTTTTTAAATTGAATTTGTAATAACATACATTTCCACCCCCCATTTTTATAGATGTTACCAATACATAACATACTGTAAGTCTTTAATTGCCCAAGTCATTTTTCACTTTGAGAGCCTTCTAGTGCCATGAAAAACTTCTGTTTAGCAGCTGATATTTTTAATTGACTATGCCAGGGATATGATTTTGAAATTAATTTTATGGTGTTTTCTTAATATCCTTAAACTAAAGATAATGATTGTCTGAGAGCAGACCAGAGGTGGCACACCACCAGTGGACCAATATATATGCCCTATGTGATGGGATGTGTCAAGGAGGAAACGTGATCCCTATATGGGACCTTTTCGTATTCAAAAGCAAAGGCGGTACAAGCGAATGGATAATATATTCAGATAACGGCATCTGTGTGGTAGATGATGAGCTGGAACTCTTAACTGGCTCCTCACAACTCTGCAGCAGGGATTCTGTGCACCATCCTAAGAGAGACAATGGACATGTATCAATGTGTCTTTCAGGAGCATGGAAGGGAGGCATGTGATTTGATTAGCTGTTAAGCACGAATCTCTACAACCTTTCACAAACCCGAATTGCGGACGGTATTTTTAACACGCTTTCAGTCTGAAACAAATGTATTACATAATAGTTCAATTTAGCCTTGAGATGTTGAAATCTTCAATAAAACTGACACTATAATAAACTTGAAGGAAAGGGCAGAGGACATGAAGTAATATAGAAACTAAAACTAATTAAACCACTGGTGATGCTAACTTAAACAACACAGGAAATCAGATACAGAATACTAGCATATTATCAAAATAAGAAAATGGAAACTATAATGACCATGCTTAGACTCTAAAACAGTTTAGATCATTGGGACTTCCCATTATGCATTGAGACTTTCCAACAGGCAAGTGTTGTGCTTTCAGGAGTTTAAAGGGGAGAATGAGCCATGGTCTGTCTGCCTGTTCATGTCAGTTGCATGTGTTAATGTGTGTGGACAGATGTGTTTCTATTTGTGGCATCTTTAAGTGTGACCTTGTTCATGACCTCAAGGCCCTCCACTGCTGCCTGAGTCACAAGTTTCAGACAGGCTTACCTCATGTTTGGGACGTCATGTACCCTCACTCAGAAAGCAACTGCAACATTCCTCCATGCCTTTTCAATCTGTTATATCAGAAGAGTAGAATGGAACAGAAAAGCCTGGCTGTACTGTTTCTTCCTAGTCATGAGTAAAAGCAGCACATTTGTGTAAGGTTGCAAAATAAAGATTGTGGGCCTTGGTTGGTGATGTAGCCAGTGACCGTGTGAGGTGAGATTTGCATCTGCGAGCAGTGTGCTCATGTAACAATGGCTTTCACTTTGTGCCTTTCAGATGGTATGGAGGTGGATTCCAGTTCAGCTGTTGCTGGACAGTTTGATGATGCAGATGTAGATCACTGGTAAGCAGGGGGGTTCATCAAGTTTATCTTTGAAGAGTGTTTCATTCTTTGGTTCAACAGCTTTGTTTTACTAGTCATGTCTCACTAAAACTCAAATAGGCCGTATACATGCCAGCGAAGCAGAATTCTATATCCCATTCATTTCTGTTGTAGGCAGGCGATCGTCACGTAGGTGAGCGAATTGGACGAAGCGAGCGAAAAAAGTTGAAGTTTATTCCTATGCAAATGAGGAGCAAACGAGCGCCAGCAGCGGCCAATCAAATTGTGTGGTGTAGTCTCAGGATTATTGCGTCATTCAGTCTCTAAATTTGCCAAAAAGAAAAGCTTGGAGGGCCTTGTAAGGGGTTGTTGTTCTTGGTATGTTAGATATTTAATCCTGTGCTAACTTTAACAGAATGACAGTTCTGATATAAAGACAAGTGACTAGATAGCCTACTAGCTCGCTATTATAGTCTGTTACACTATTTCCACACGCCACGGCGTGTTTGCTTCGCTGGCATAAATCCCTACCGTACCCCCTAGTCCATTTGTGAAGGTGCTAACTGTAATATATGCAGCTTGTTACCAACAGTACAAAAGTTAAATTAACTAACACAGTGACCAGTAGACATATTAATCTTTTACTGAGCCTCACACCTGACATTAATCTGCCATTTCTGTTGTTTTACAGATAGATTTGAGCAAAGCTGATGGAAGCACTTAAGGGCTCTGTATGTAGTTGAAAAGGGGAGTGCCCATCCCAACGCTCTAACCCACAGCACTTCCTCAGGGAGTTTTCTCTGCTTCCAGTGTAACTGTCCTCTCCCCGTCACAGTCCCAGCCTCATGCTTCACACCCCTTGTGTTTTCAGTGTCTGTGTTGTTTTTGTATTCCTACCCAAAAGAAGAGGCCGTTTTCATGTATTTGTATGAGCTGTCATAAGAATAAATAGTTTTTTTTGTACTAAGCAATAGTGTGTGGGTTTTTCTGTTCCAACTTGAGAATCCCAGAAAACACCAAATCAGCAGACATTTAAGTATAACTGCACAGTAGTGGTGTCATTGTATTCTTCATTTTCAAGGATATGTCCAATGTGCAAGATGTCTGCACAGCCATTTTCCCTCACATCTCAGTGTCCTGTGATGTCTGGTGCTGGTGTGTCCTCAGTGCTTGAGTTGGACTCTGCCCAAGGTTGCTTCTCCTCCTTGTGGCAACTGCTGAGGTAAATCATTTATGACTCGTCCAGTATGGACTACAGCTTTCTGGGACTACCTCTCCTGCATCATGATGGGATGTTTGGTTGTTTCATCTGTCACATAAACATGCTTTTTGAAGTGCAGGTGACATGCCAAACTCTGACGTTATTCCTTTATTGTATGGTTTGTTCTACTGTTAAGACTGCTGAGTCTGCTGATCATTTTGTGTTGTAAATGATGGTGATTTTCTGTTTTGGGAGTATTCAAAACAAATCTGTTTTGTGTACTGGCAAGGAGTGACTGCCCCTTGTGGTAAAACAAAGAAAGTTCAGGCAAACTCAGCCTGGTTTGGAGTACAATGGCTCTTTTGTTCATGGCACCAGGGATGCATCAACGAAGCAATCCAAAGTACAGTAAGGCTCATGCCTCTCTCTTATACATTGCTCATTGCATATCATTAGCATACATTTATATTGGTTCCGCGGCCCCCATGTGAAGCAGACTCATCAGGTCAAAATTCAGAAGCACTCTAAGCACTTTTTTTACTGAGTGAAAGTTTGCTCTTCATTTCTGTCCCTAAGGTGTTATGACTGCAGTATGCATTTTGGTGAAAACCTGGGATGGAGCATGTGATGACAAAGACGTAACTTTCCTAAACCAATAAGGGAATAGGCGTCTGGAAGGTTTGAATGGATGCCTCTCTCTTCTTGCTTGGCTGCAAACGTAACATTTATTAAAATACCTTTCTTAATTCAACCATATTTGATCTGACTTAATTTTCTTTGTCTAACTCCACTCTATTAGGAACTGAGCCTTAGCGACGCTTACTTTTTTTAACAGGTTTTGTCTTGGAATAGTGTCACTTAGGATAATGCCACGGCCGATTGACATGCCCATGACAGGCTGAAACTATTCTGGATCTAACTTCGGAGGTCTTACAGCTCTGTTACGGGACCTTGCAGCTTGTTGGTTCAGGGACGGGTGCCAGGCTGTAGTACGATCCCGTATAACCATTCGATCCAGTGCATAGGCTGGTCGGCAAGCCAACGCTATATAATACAATTAACAGTTCACTGTAGCATGTCTAGTCCAGTTGAGATAGCCAGTTCCCTCAAAGTTTTGCGCGTGTGGCCACTTTGGGAATGAAACTTCCTCTAACCCGTCATCTGTGGAAACACTGGCACCAAAGAGTACTTCTCTAGTTAAGATTTTCTTAAGAAGGCACAGTGGGTCAGAATTAACCATTTATTATGTCAGGTAAAAGTTACTAATAAAGTCTAAAGTGAAGAATATAAGTTTAAAAACCACATGAAACATAAAAAGACTTAGAGAACATGAACATACCTGGCTGCTTAGAAATGGCGACTCACACGGATGTGAGGGAGATCTGAAGACGGAATGCTCTTTGACTGTCATACCCTTAAGTACCCATTTTAGTCCTTCATCTGGCCTAATATTTACCCCTATAGATAAGAGGTTTCTCAAGATGAGAATCAAACATTAACCACCTAAATGGAGGGACCAAATTTGGGGTGGACCCCCTCCAAAGAGAGATACCTTTGCACTCTCAGAGAGACCTGAATAATCAGGCTTAGGGTCAGGGTCAACATTTGGGTGAGTGCATCTCTCAATGTTTGTTGGGGGCACCATAAACCAACACCCAGGCCCCACCAAATGAGAAGTTACCAGAGGAAGAATGCCATCTGTGAAAGTGACTAGGATCCATTTCTGCCTTACAGGGGTATATAGTGCAGTCTGAAACTCCCCTTGAGTCATCACCTTCACTGGTCTTGATAGAAACCAACTGAAACTAGTTTGGTCATGTCTGTTAGCCATGTGCTTTCACTGAAATAATGGGACAGTATGTGTGTGTGACATGAGTTGCGTTTGTAATAAGAAGGGGATTTGCCCCAAGAGCTTTGGATTTGGTGCTTGTAACTTTCCCTGGTACCGTGAATAAAGCTGCAGTCTCACCTGTTGCCTGAAAGTTTTAAGCGTGCATACAAAGAACACGTTCACAGCATGGATCAAACAAGGATACGCGGATATCCTTGAATCTTTGCTAAATCAAGCACATTCATTTTAAGTACAGACGTTATCCCACATTCCGTCCCAGCAAATATGCAGGTTGTGTGGCTCTCCATCTCCCTCCAGGAGATATGAGGGTGTTGCAAAGAGCAAGTGTAATATTTTGATGCACTAGAAACACATGCTGATTTGAAGGCAAGCAAGCTGTTGCGAGGTGTGATGTCTTCGCTTGAAGGAGTTGAGAGTGTACTGCATGTGGGACATGGCCAGTAAATGGGTGTAACTGTACTATATCGGCAACTGCTGCTGCGATTCTCAATTAGCCTGTTTCCACTGGGTAGAGTCTTTGAAAAAAGGTAAGCTACTGGTCTGTACTGTCTGCCATAGAGCTGGCATGAAACTCCTGACAGGAAACCATCTTTTTCACACACAAACAGCTGGAAGGGCAAGTTCTAATCAGGTAGACCTAATGCTGGAGCTGAACTCAATGCTTGTTTCAGCTCAACAAAGGCTGTCTCACAGGGAGGGGTTCAGTCAACAGTCGGGCAAAGGATTGTATGCATTTTCACAGGCTGGTAAGGGCTGTGCTTTTCTGTGTAGTCTGAAACCCAAGCTCAGCAGTACCCAACCAGGCCTAGGAAACTCAATAGCTGGTGGTTTGTCCTGGGTCAAGGACATGATGTGATGGCAGTGGTACATGCATGACACATCCAGAGCCCTGCAGCCAGGAATATGTGACCCACATACGTAACTTTCTCACAACAAAGTTGCCTCTTTCCATTTCACACTTTCAATTTCACACTGGTTAGAAATGTTAGTAATGCCACAGTGTACCCTTGTACCAAACCAAAATTGGGGATTTGGATCGACTTGGATAATAAAAGAGCATTTGTCAGGTCAGTGACAGAAGAACAATTTGCATCTGGAGGTAGGCTTGAAAGAACTGCACATGGATTGGGAACAATGGGATGTCTATATTGTTGCACTGCGGATCTTGGACTCTTGAGGGTCGATATGAAGATTTGGGTTCTATAGTGTTTTAGTGTGGTGGTGTTGTATTTTAACTTTAGGGGTACTGACTGGTTGTCCTGATCACCCTGTTATGTGTATGACTTGACTACTTGTGAAAATGTGTCTGTTTCCTGTGCCCTTGGTGCTGCTGAAGTGTTCAGAGTGAGTGTCATTTGATTAGCTGAAGCACAAATATCAACTTTCAATTAACCAAATCACACACTCTGCCTTTAACAGGCTTTCAGTATGAAACAAATGTGTTAAATTGACGGTTAAGTTTAGTCTTGAAATGTTGAATACATAAATTAGAAGCAGATTTTCGCACTGAATTAATCTTAGACAACTTTTGTCCTTTACTGAATTTACTAAACTAAAACAATGAATCAACTAAAATGAAAGAAACAAGTCCATGAAGTAATATAGAAATTTAAACTAATGAAACTTCTGGTGATACTAACTAATACAACAGGGGAAATCAGATACCGAATACAAACATATTATCAAAATAAGAAAGTGGGAAAACTATTACAACCATGTTCTGACTCAAAAACAGTTTAGATCGTTGAGACTTCCCATCAGGCATTTTGTCCTCAGTGTTGTGCTTTAAAGAGGTTTAAGGAGAAGGGGCTTAGTGCGAGGGAGAAGGAGAAGGAGACATGGTCTGCCTGTGCATGTCGGTTGTATGTGTTGATGTGTGTGGACAGACGTGCGTCTATTTGGGGCATCTTTTAGCGTGACCTTGTTTATGACTTGTGACCTAATGACTGAGTCACAAGTTTGGGACTGGCTTATTTCATGTTTCAGAAAGTAAACATGAAATGCATCCATGCTTGTTCCATCTGTTGTAAAACAGAAAATTAGAATGGAACAAAAAGCCTGGTGGTAGTTTTGTCTTCCTAGTTATGAGTAGAGCAACACATTTATTGGTTTCTAAGCCCAAGCACAAAGGTTTTTTCAGCCTTTATTAGATTTTGGTCTGTTTGTTGAATTTGAAGCGCAACTGCCATTCTCAAGAACAGTTGTTCTTATGTCTAATGACACACACTATTGCTTTCTCCCTCTGCCTCCCTCCTTCCCTCCCTCTCTGGATCAGTGTTCAGTCGTCTTCCACTGGTTTCACTCAGGCCCCAGTGGAGTTCGACTGGATTAGATGGTGATGCATATCGGTCTGTTCCTGCGTCTGCTGTTTAATGCATTAATGAGTCCAGCGGCCCAAGGCAACATATACTCTGATACAATGCATTGTATTGAGGGGGAGGGGGGGCTTTGGTTGGTGATGTAGCCAGTGAGAGTGCGAGTGAGATTTGCATCTGCGAGTGAGTGTGCTCATGTAACAATGGCTTTCACTTTGTGCCTTTCAGATGGTATGTAGGTGGATTCCAGTTCAGCTGTTGCTGGACAGTTTGATGATGCAGATGGAGATCACGGGGAGGCAATCAGTTCATCAAAACAAGTTTAACTTTGAAAAGTATTTAATTCTTTGGTTCAGCTTTCAATTGCAACTCCTAACCCTAGTCCACTTGTGAATTAGCTAACTTTAATATGCAGCACGTTAGCTAAATAGCACAATAGTGTGAGAGGAGTGCTTGCATTTCTGTTGTCTTACAGATGGATCTGAGCAAAGCTGATGGAAGCACTTAAGGGCTCTGTATGTCGTTGTGAAGGGAAGTGCCCATCCCAAGGCTCTAACCCACAACACTTCCTCAGGGAATTCTCTCTGCTTCCAGTGTAACTGTTCTCTCCAAACGGAGAGGTAGTATTCAAGTAATTTATATGAGCTGTCATTAGAATAAATCAGTTTTTGTACTAAGCATAAGTGTGTGGGTTTTTTTGTTCCAACTTAAGAATCCCAGAGAACACTTTACCAGCAGACATTTAAGTATAACTGCACAGTAGTAGCATCATTGTATTCTTTATTTTCAAAGATCTGTCCAATGCACAATATGTCTTCACAGCCATTTTCCCTCACATCTCAGTGTCCTGTGATGTCTGGTGCTGGTGTGTCCTCAATGCTGGAGGAGTTGGACTCTGCCCCAGGCTGCCCCTCCTCCTTGGGGTAACTGCTGAGGTAAATCATTTATGACTCTTCCAGTCTGGACTACAGCTTTCTGGGACAACCTCTCCTGTATCATGATGGGATGTCTGGGTTGATTCATCTGTCACATAAAAATGTTTTTTAAAATGCATGTTTCATAAAATTGTACTGTTGAGACTCTGTGGTAATAACTTTGCAATGTTAACGGTAGTAATTTCTTTTATGGGATATTCAAAACAAATCCAACGGTTTTGTGAACTGCCAGGGTGAGGCTTTTGTGCCAGTATCTCATCAAACATTCTCAAACTAGTCATTGTTTCACAAACGGCACAGACAGTGGGAGAGTGTGTTATTTCTATCGATGAAAGGATTACCACTAATTAGAGATTACAGCCTCCTGAAGACAACCACAGAATGATTAAGAAGTGATGCGCTTGGTGCTTGTAGTATGTGTTAGTGTTGTGCTCACACACTAGTGTCATGTGTTAGTATTAGTGCTGGGAATACACATCTGTGAGAGTTAATCTCCTTACCGATTATGTTGGTGTTTACCCAACACTGGGGATTCTCTGTTGGCAAAGTTAATATGTGACAGATGTTCACTTAATATCAAGATTGAGAAACAGATTCATTTACATTGTCATTTCTCAGCACCTTATTTTGTGTTGCATTATTTTTATGTAATTGTCTCCGATGTGTTTCTTTTTTGTAAATGCAACATTAGAAACTAATCTTGTATCTTCAGTACCAATGTAAAATGTATTCAGATGTGCATAATCAGCAGTTTCATTTTATCAACAGATGTCAGCTGTTATTTACAGGCATAAATCAAGGCGGTCAAGTTATGTATTTTAAAAGGAGGCAATTGGTTCTTGTTGCCTGGCAATCTGCAGCAGGGATTAAAAACGAAATATTTTTCATTTCGTTTTGTTCTGACCAGAAACTTTATTTTTCTGTTCCGTTCCAGTGTTCCTATGCTTCTCTTCATATTATTAACCGGTTAGAACCTTATAAAAGAACGGTTAATAACGTTCTTTTCAAAAATGTCATAGGGGGGGTGCTTAATGTTTGTCATTTGTGCGCGCGTGCTTAATGTTTGTCATTATTCGTGTGCGTGCGTGTAGCCTATAGGCTAAATGCAATGCGCCCTTTTCCAACGTCAATAATGAAACAACATTATATCACCTTGCAGTTCAATTTTATTTGTTTCCGTACAAAAGGTTCCTCCTTTCCGACAGTCAGCAACATGAAATTAGGCTGCAGGACCATTTTAACGAAAACCTGGCCATGTCTTTCGAACTGAAGTCCGTTCAAAAAAAGGAAAGCAAGAAAATGCAGCAGCTTAAACCCATGGCTATTCAAAACAAAATGACAACAAATTCAGCCGGTCATATTTAGGCCTACATTCAAATTCGGAAAGCATCTCCAACAAAACATTCTCCATTACGCGCAAAAAACACACAACTCATGTCCATAGCTAGAGGCCTATGCCTACTCTCTTCTATTAGCTCGAGAGCTAGCCTATTTGAAATGGACAATAGATAGCTTACATACCAAAATGCTTATTCAGTTTAAGGAAAAGTATGTCCTCCAAAACATTCTCCTTCAGATTGCTGGGCAAAGGAGACAGGACATATTTGAGAGACAAAAAGGCACGCTCTACACTGACCTGGGCCTCGTTTCCCGAACGCTAAAAAGGACTTGAAATCGGTCGTAAGAGGGATCCTACGTTTCAGAGCGGTTTCCCGACGCCGCACTTAGCTTAAGTTTATCTTTCGTTGAGAAGAATTCTACGTGTGGTCAGGACCAGTAGTAACTTCACACTTAGCGATGCAATCCACCAGGGGCGTCGTTCGGCCTATTATAGAAGAAATCCAAACGATGTTTCTGTGTATAGCACATCATGAGAATGTCATTGTTTCACCTGCCTATTCCCATCAAAATAGAAATAAAGAATATTGAGTATTTGAAAATAAAGATTATACAAAATAATATGTTATTGAACTAAGGAGATGGCTTTTCTGACTGTGTAGTTAGGCTGCAATATTAGGAAATTGACATGTCATTGAGCCGGGCTGGAAATCAATCAAGAGGGTGGCACCTATATATATTTATTGAGGTATTGTTCTTATGTCGACACTTGTTGTATTGGAACTTCATTCATGAGCCTATACATGGGTTTCTTGTATACAAACATTGAAGGCTGCGCGCGCAAATCCGCGGCAGAAAGCCATCTACCCTAATACAAATGAATACAGAAAGCCCAGTTTAAATGTATTGTTTATTACTTATTTAGCCTACCGTTCCCTATTCTGTTGCCATGAATGCTTGCACACACCCTCAACATATTCCCAAACGTAACCTTGTACATTGTTCAGCCTTTTTCTATATTTGATTTGATTTGATATGTTATTTTTCCTGACAAACGGATGCTTCCTCCCAGGTATACTGAACATCTTACCAACTCTGTTAGAGCAGTTCACCACACAACAACTGCTTGGCATGTTGCCTTCCTCCACAGCTTTCTCATCCACTTCAACGTTATCTTGCTTCTTTCTGCCGCGAGATTGCGCACGCAACCAGTGATGACGTAGCCGAGAAACCCATGTATACACAAGTGAGAAAATCGACTCATCTGACATCGACTGCTTTACTTTCAGAACCACTGTGATGGACAGCTCCATCCTAAGAGATACTTAAGAACTTGTGCACGTGGCGCTCGTGCACATGACTTTAAGATGATGTTCGGGAAACGCTCGTAAATAGAAAGTGTTACTGAGTCTACTATGTCACCAAAATCCACGTAGGCCGTTAAAATACGTCGTTATCGGGAAACGAGGCCATGGGTAACGGGCACAGGCAGCACACTCATGGCAAGTTTGGATGGATCTGTTCGGCTACTCGCTATCGTCAACAGTAGTTTCACTTCAGCCAGGTAGTCTGGGTAACATTTAGCGGGCAGGTAGCCAAGCCAATCACTTCCGGAATAAAACTTTATTTTAAGATTTATTTTAACAATAATTTTATTTCCACAATATTTCAAGAAAGGTTATTTGGAACGAAAAATATCGTTATTTACCGGTTATTTAAAATTGAAAATATTGTTTTCACTCCGGAACAGCTGAAATTGTTTTTGTTCCCGTTTTCGATTACGTTCCTCACAAAATTTCGTTCTTTACCGGTTTTCGTTTTCGTTCTCTGAACCGTTTCTAATCCCTGATCTGCAGACCATTGCCAAGGATGGATACAATGGTCAATGGGGATCTTTCAACGATCATGATTTGGTCCACTGTTGACTTTACAATAATGTTATTCTATTCACCACCGGTATTTGTTCCAACATGAAGTAGGTCTTTTGAATAGAAAATAACCCCGGACCTTGGCGTAAAGTCCACTACAAGAAGCAGCTCAAAGTGCATGGTGCAAACGAAACCAATGTAAAGTGAGTTTGATCACTGCATCGGCAACCAAACCACCTTTGCAAGGACACTGTTGTGTAATGCTCTTATAACTACAATATAATTTGTCAAGAACTTCATTAGAATTAGCATACAGCTCAAACGAAGGTTGTGGAGGCTTTGAACTGCTATTGTGATGCAAGGCTTAAACAAACTATTGTGACATCTGACTTAACAAGGCTAAAACAAAGTAGATAAGTGCAGGACGTTTTGGAACTCAGTGTATTGATTCCTGAAGACAAGAGACTGTGTGTGCTTGGTATGTGAAGGACCTTACTCATAACATGAGATATCTAGCAGAGGGCTTAAACCTTTCGCAGCAGGATGTGAAAAACTGAAAAGGACCTGTCTGACAGGCCTCTCTCTCCCAGTGGAAAAGTAGCTTAATGTCTTCTGATCTAATTGTGGAGATGGCTGTATGAATGCTGGCTCCTTGCCTATTGTATAACATTACCATTTAACCCTTAGGCTAATTCTTTCTCATGGAGCCAGTATAATCTATTAGTCTTGCTGCAGTCGGCAAAGGTAGAAATATTATGTTGATTAGTATCCTTAGAACGTTTTCCTTTTCTTGCGAAATGTGAGTTTCCAACCAAAACCTGCTCACAAATGTTAATGTTCTAACAATGTCTGCATTTTAACAGCAGAAATAGTTTAATTCGTTTTTAGGTGTTCCAAAGTCAAACAAATTGTCCAGATTTTGCTACTTCACTTAAATAAGTGTAAAGTGGCAACACATGTTTCTGTCTCATGGGAACCCTGTGTGGGCCACCTGCTACTTCACATGGACTACAAGGTCAGGCTGGACCTATATAACATCTATGTTATAGACACTGACCTGCTTATAACCCATTTCTGTTTAGTAGTGCCATTTAAATATAAGTTGTATTCCTTGGAGCAAACCATTCATAAATACAAAAATATCAAATTTCTAGTAGTAAACTATGAAAAGGTAACTGAATGTAGCAGAAATTAACTTACAAATAGGAATTTCCTACCTTACATGTGGATAAAAGACGATTTTCATATTGAAGCAAAATACATACTAAACACTTAAAAAAGAACTGATTTATTACAATGTCTTACATTGACATAAATGTAGCAAATGGTTGACCAAGACTGTTATTTACCAGAAACTTAACAACCACATATAATACCAATAGTATTACTTCAGATGACTGTGCTGTATTTCTGTGGCTTTACCTCTGCTTGCCTTAAGGACAAGTATACAATCTTTGGCATGTCCCTAAAACCAAGTGTACATGGCACACTTTGGCACAGGCTCCCTAATGGCTAGTATAGGTCCACTTATCCCCAAAGTCCTTGCTCAAGTTCCAAAGGCACCAAGTAAATCTGTGCTTTAAGGTCACACACTCCACAGATGTAAAAATCCTCATTGCATTACATTCTTGTCCAGCTAGTCTTCATGTGCCTCTTTGAAAGGGGAATGTTTAAACTTAAGCGAAACATGATGGAAATCAAGAACAGTAATAGATGACTTAACTATTGTAAATAGATATGCCAAAAAAACAAACAAACAAGAACAGCGATTGAATGATCTTCCAGAAGGATTTCTCACTTGAATTAAGTTTCTAAAGTTCACAGGCTTATTTTCTCTAATATACATAACGTGAACATAGCAACCTACAGATAATGTCTATTTCCAGTTATGTTTATAGAGTATCTCATTGTATCTCTGTTCTTCACATAAACATTGTTTGACTCAAAAAAGTTAAAATGCTGTTGATGAGGTACTTGTCATTACACACGAACACACACACACAAACACACACACACACACACACACACACACACACACACACACACACACACACACACACACACACACACACACAAACACAAACACACACACACACTCACTCGCATGTATTACATTGTGCCCTAAAATTACTGTCTACTGTAGTTCACTGATACCCATGGGCTGTGTAAAGGAGTCCATTGTTGAATCCAGCAGTTGAGAGATGTCTGATTTGGAGATCACTTCTTCTTCTTCTCGTTAACGGCATTGTAGCTCAGGTCGTTTAGGTATATGCTCTTCCCTGACACCGCTGGAATGACTTTGTCAAACAGCAGCACTGAGCTGGCCATGCCTGTGGGCAGATGGATGGGAGAGATGGGGTTTCTTAGCTGTGCTTGCAAAAATGTCATGAATGTCAAGTAACAAGACACCACGTTTCCCTCAGCTCTTGAGCAACTAAGACATGACTGCATTGGGAATCAGGTCTACATTGTCACAACATACTAGTCCTTGGGCATAGGATACTCATGCCAACCTTTCTGGGTGTTGCTATTTGAATGAACAAATGGTGCTCATTCCCGTCAGTGTATAAAGGCATTGGCATGCTAGGCTGCCTGATCTCAGGTGTGTAGTATGTTTGCAATGGGCTTTACATGTACTTAAATTGTTTGTAGTAATTGGGGCAGTGTCAAAATACCACACCGCCTACCGGCATTAAACAGCATACTTGTACTGAGAATGTGTCCTACCTAAAATTGGCCCCAACCAGTACACCAATGAGTACTCGGTAAAGGTGTTGCCGCTGCAGGCAAACTGGGTTGAAAACGCCAGTGCTGGGTTGAACACTGCTCCTGTCATACTCCCACCTACAAATAAAATAACAACACTGATTAGAGTTTCTGGAAACATTTTATAAACTAGATATGACACTGTTTGATAAACAGGGATTTAGGCGGCGATTAAAAACTGTTATCACACAAGTGATAACTTCAGCCATTACATAACAGTTCCCATAGGCTCTGCCAAAACAACGCTGCCGAAAAAAACAAGCAAAGCACAAGGTCGCAAGATTCCTAATCCAGAGACACAAACCTGCATAGACCACGGTTGTGATTACAGCTGCTATGGCATGGATTTTGTATTTGTCGTCGACTTTTTGCATATGTGTAGCAGCAGAGTGCACGGCGAAAGCGCATCCCAGCTCAACTGCAGTTGCTTTCAAAAGCGGGGCATTAATCGGACTGATGCATCTAAACCCGAACAGTTTGTGCCTAACGTGCAAATCAGACAAACCCAGTGCCCATACATATGGGACGACACACCGTGCCACCACGGCAGCAAGAAACTGGCAAACAATCCGCGCCACTGCACATTTTCCGGTGAGTCCCCTCCGGTAGACACTTTCAAGAGTGCCAGAGGGGTTGCAGATGGCTCCGTGGAACGTCAGCGCATGGACCACAGAGATGAGGTACGTTAGGGTCAGCCCAATCTGCAGCTCCACTCGGCCCACTTCGCCCAATAGTTTCAATTCGTGCGTGCAAGCGCATAGCTGGAAGGTCGAAATGATTTCCAACACGTATGGACGACAACCCGACTTGGCAAACAGTTTAACTGCAGTCCACCTTGACACCTCACTCAGAAGCACAATCCCTGCCAGCAGGGACAGCGAAACGCCGAGGTCTGTCATTCCAAAAGATACGGACAGGTTTCCGTCTGCAGTCAGTCTTCTACAGAGCTTTTTATCCTTAAGTCTCACGTTTGGCGACGGGCAACTTCTCCTCGACCTACTCACTCCTGCTAGCCCGCCCCGCTCTTCTAGTCAAAGTGCAAACGATTCAAGCTTTATCCTGCCAGGCGCGAGCTCTCTTTTCGTTCCATGTGATACGGAAGTCTTTGGGAGCTTTCTTTGGTGCAGAGCAGAAGGTAAACAGTAGAGGGTAGCCTAACCTCTTGTTGTGAAGGGCGTATATGTGAACTCGGGTTGACCAAATTACAGGACTAGTGCAGATGATTTGAGAACTAGGAAAAAACACGGCTGCCTCCAAAGCTTCCTGGTAACGTCCTCATTTGACCATTCTAAAGTTAGTGATGGTCGAAGAACAAATACATTATTTCAGGGGATCTAGCATGCTACAGCTCTGGAGGATATGTCTACTATACCTCTGAGTGAATGTCACCTCTGTTAAACGTATCACCAACTTTAGGACAATATGTTTTACTTACTGGCCAACCCCGTGGGCCTATGTGCTCAGTGTATGAATGTATCGTTTTTCATTTAGCCTAGTTATTACATACACATGACATGTAGGTATTTGTGTTTTGTTAAACAAGGATGATAATATGTGCTAATTTCAGTTGAGTCTGCCTAATGATACTTGACCTCATGCTTTGCTGCACATGAAGTACGCATGCGATGTTGAAATGGTGTCAGCTCTTGCAGATGGCCATGGGTTTTCCAGGTTTTTTCTACTGAAAGGTCAGACAGAGCAGACAACGTTACTTTGGAAGGAAGAATACTAAAAGTCAAAGTCAAATTGTTTTTTAGCCAGCTTAGTATATTAATAATATCTCCCCTGATGGACTTTAGTATTACCTTTTTGTAGACAGTCAGAAATCCAGGCTTAATTTCTGTGTGTCATACCCCAGATGTAAACTTTTATCTGCTAGTTTTAAACAAACCCCCTACATTTACAGGAACATGTCTTGTTAAGACAGTCCTACCAGTAGCCTACTATTGCCATTAGTGAGTGGGAGAACGAGCACAACACGAGTCAAGACCTCTGTTGACTGCTAAAAAGACTTTCAGCTGATTCACCCTATTTGATTTAAGGGTGTGTTAAACTCCCGCCCTTAACGGCCATTCAAACATTACTACAACACATTTAGTCCACACTCTGTAAACTGGAGTAATCATTTTTGTTTTTGCATATCAAAGCAAAATAAAAGGAGTTTACCTGGGCAGACAATACGTTTATGTTACAGGGACCTTCTCCAGTTTAGCCAGCAGGGGTCAGCAGAATCCTTGTACATCTTATTATGAAAAGGGTATGTGTGTGTGGCTGTGTGTGTGCCTGTAGCGTGGTGTAGTTTGCGCCGGTTGTGAACATTTCAAAGACAAGGGGCCCAGTTCCCTCCCTGTCTTAATAGGCAGTGCGAGTTGTGCGTGCTAATACAGACAATTTGTTATCTGTGTTATCTGAATAGAATATGCATTAAGTGGTATGTGACACTAGGTTTTCTGTGAGCCAAATTTCCGTACTTGAATTTATTTAACCTGCTACCTGTAGAAGCTCAGGAGAAGGCCATGGCAATTCTATATGTGACTGACGTAACTCCGATAACGTCATGAAGGCCAAGCCTGACTGATCAGCAATGAAATTGTTAACTCATTGAATCTTAGATGGTTTGAGCCCGCCTTCTCAAACCTGGTAGCCGCCCTCACGGTGAGACAGACTGTGGCCCACATCAATAGTCGAGAGGCCGAATTCAGAGGTGACCATTGGCATATTGGCAGTGTGCATAGTGGGCGGGCGTTGCTATGTAGCAGGTTTGACTGCGTCTCACAATAGCGGGTGATAGCTAAGTTTGTGTCAAAGAATAGGGAGAGCTGGGCAGTGCAAGTAGAACGAATGAATGCGTGCATGAACGTTAGAAAGGGAATTTCAACTGGGATTTTTTCCACGGTGACAAGACAAGAGGTAAGTGCATGAAAACGCTCGTTCATTTCTCGTTCTCCGATATACCACGCAGTGACCTGACTGTCTGTTCTCGAATTTTGACGGGAGACTGTCACACGAGCCGCATAGAATTGAATAGGGCATGTCCATGCTATGTGAGGAGAGCTTATGTTATCATATTTGTCTAGATACTGTAGCTTATTAAACATGCCTTACCAGTATGAAATGACACACTATCCACAGCTGGTTTTGTCGAGTTATTTTGTAAAACAAGAGGTTTTTGCGGATGATACAATTAGATATTTTAACGATCAGTCGCCCACATTGAAGACACCCTGTAGTCTATTTGTGACGGTGGTGTCAAAGTAGTCTGTCTGTCTGACTGTGGCTGTATCATGGTGTCTGATTGGGAATAATATCCGTCCCGTCTTTTCGTCACTGAACTAATTTTTATTTTATGTGAAGAATTATCACAGATTGAGAAAAATCAACTTAAATCATCAAAATCTATGGAGGGTCAGTGTTTCAACCCATAGGCTACACTACATCTGTGCATTTTTAGGTATTCAATTAGGCTATACTTCTGTACCGAGCATTGATATTCACTTTAAAGAAACAGAAACAGTCGGACGCAAAAGTATAGGCCTACTTATTTTCGTGTTTGCAAACCTTTGTCTTCGCGCAGTCGGGTCGTCTGGCTAAGCTAAATTAATGTTTTTTGAGATTCCCTGTCGTTTTTATCCGGTGCCTGTAATTTATACGATTCATCAGACATTAGACTTAATCAATTGGACAGGTTTCACAGTTTTCACTTGCTTAACTGCACAAAATTATTGATGCGCGCTTTTGCCATGGGATGCCTGCTCGCTAAATGTGGCCCCGGCAGAACGGGTGCGCTCGCTGTAGGTTGTCACCCCTCAACATTGGGACGACACCTCATGCATGCCACATTCATCCCGTGACGAGGTCCGAAGTTATGGGATTATTAACCAACATAATGGTCTGAGCACATTGAAACGGCGCAAACACATGTCTTAGTAGTGTGCATTGTAGCCTACAAGAATATTGTGTATTTGGTTAAAAAACGTAGTTTGTCCTTAGAAACATAGGCATTTGCTGTATGTTACGATAAGGTTGTGGTTTGTCGTGAGCAGACTTCCTTGCACTTAACCGACACCCACTGTTTACAGCGACAGTTACTATAATTGCTCAGTTATCATTTCGTGGTCGGGAAAGATAGACGATTTGGGTAGCGCGAGGAGCTGTGTTAAATTGATTAAACTTATGGCAGAATGCTCTGCTTGGTCACATGCCCTGACGCGGCGATAAGCAACACTTCGGCGAATTAGATGCGTCTCGAAACTGTCATCTGGCCAAGTGTGTATTAACTTGTATTGCGAAGCAGTGTTTTACAACTCCAATAGCATGTGCCGGTTGTCTATCGGTAACTTTACAAGCAATTAAAACCGTGCAGCGTTGACCTTTGAGCTGAAGATATTTTTTATGTTTTAATATCACAAATAAAGTGATCCTATCGATTAGGCACCTGCTGAGCTGCCGTGAAAGTGAAGGTGAAGAGTGAGTGTAATATAAGGTGTGCGCTCACTGCGCTGGCATTTTACATAGTGTGACCAACTGTGTAACCTTACTAAAAAAGTTTTAAGATTCACCATAAACTAATCGGATGTCTTAAAAAAAACTTCCCAACATTTTTTTCACAATTGTCTTTTATCTTAGATGTAGCAAGCTACTTGTTGACTTACGAGAAATAATGGAATAGAGTCGAAAAAGAAATAGGGAATAGGAATAAAGCAGTCCCTTTTGGCCCTGTCTGCTCCTGTGAAGCACATCTAGCTAGTTTCTCAGTTGTGTTATAGGGTTTGTGTGCCTTCTACGTCAACCCCTGCTCATATATTCGCGGGTTGCAGCACTATCACAGGTAATGATGTAGCATTTGACGTTTACCCTTGGAGGAGTATTGGGAAGGTGAGTGGGTTATTGGTATTGAGGAGGCCCCTCAAGAGCCATAAGTCCACCATATGGTGATATCACCAAGCAAGGCTGCAGTGAAAGCTGGACCTCTTACTCACCCACCCACTCACACGCCCTCCAGATGTGCGCTTGGCTCATGGAGCAGGGTGAACTCTTAACAGCCATGGGGCTTGGACCTGGGTGGAGATAGACAGGAGGGAGGTATCCTCCACAGTTCTCAAACCCTGACATTGTATCTAACACACTGTTATGTATTTTGGTGTGGTAAAATATGAAGAAGGGTTGGCTCCTTCTCTATTTGGCGCTTGCTCGCTTGCTTGCTCTCCTTCTATCTCTCTCGTGCTCTCTCTGACCCACAAACACAAACAGGCATACTCATTGTCTTCATTTTGCCCTTACACTACATATCGCTGTGGTTTTGTGAGGCTAGATGTAAGTGGATGGATTGCATCAGAGAAAAACTTTCAGGCATAAATGTTAAGTAATCTCCATATTGTTTTTGATGGAATTCCTATCTGGATATCGCAGTACAAAAGAATATTGTACTGGGTTCCACGTGCATCTCCAATATCTCTCTAAGAGCAAGAAGTTATTATTGAACGGGTCTTTTGCCATCGGCAGAAATGCTGTGAGAGCAAATGGATGTAATCAAGTTATTTTACCCCCTTCTTGGCTGATCGTACAGCAAGCCTTAACACCACTTCAGTTATTTACAGGAGTTCAGTTATGTCAGCCCACTGAGTGTAAGAGCACTGTGGACTGAAGTTAAAATAATAGATATATTAAGTGACTTTCCCTACAGTTTGACAGTATTGCTTTTATGTAAGCCACAGTTTATTTTAAAAAAATTCCTTGGAAAAATCACACTGGACAAGTGTTTGTGCACCCTCAAGGCTAGTCTATTTCCTCTACATCGGTGCACGAATGAATTCAGAGGTCATGGGTCTTATTAGCATTATGCAGCATAACCATGTCTGTTGGCTTGTTTACTTAGAGGCAACCCACATGGACAGCTTAAAGAGATGTATTGTTGCATGCAGACATTCTTTGGCTGTGTCATAAATGACAGTATGACCCAAATATTTGAGGGCTCGGTGTTAATGAATTGAATTGAGCAAAGGATTGGTAGTTGTTATTTCCAAACAGAATTTTCCCCACCAGCAGCTTCTCTCCTCCTATGACTGGTGCTGTGTATTTGTGTCAGACACCTGCTAGACTGTGCAGATACACCCTTAGCTCTACTCTGTGTTTCAACATTCTCATGTATTTGCCATGTGTAAAAGATGACAGTTAAGCTGCGTTCCCAACCCATCCAAATCTATCCTGCATCCCCAACCATAACAATTACCTCCATCTTCATCTACCATCTTCCTCTGGAGAGGGACATGCAAGCTTTATTGCCTTTCCGCCTCCTATGAATGCCAACAGATTCAATATGGATATAATATGCTTGGAGGATGGCACAACCCCAATGACTCTGCCTTAAGATCTATTCTGTTCCCTGCAGTATCATGTCTTTGGACAGTGCGTCACAGGGAAGCGTCCTTTCAGCGTGCTTCTCCAGGATGCTGTGCTGCACTTGGTCACCCTCTGTTCTGTTTTGAGTGGCTGTCTTGGCCTGCTGTGCTCATCATTTCTGCACAGGTCTGCTCTGCTGTGGACTGAGCAGTGATCCTCTGCCTCATGCAGGCCTTTGCTGAGCTCCCATAGCCTCTCCCCTGCTGAGCTTCTCTGTGCTGTGCTGTGCTGGGCTCACTCAGGGTGGAAAACATTATGCAACCCTTGTCACCCTGCATCAGCATCTCTGAGGTGGACCCTCTCAGGGTGCATCTCTTGAGTGGAGAAGAGCCTGTCTGCTTTGCCTCGCATAAACCCAATCTCTCACTTCGCTCTCTCTCTCTCTCTCCCTCTCTCTCTCTCTCTCTCTCTCTCTCTCTCTGTCCCTCTTGTCTGCACTCATTATTTTGCTCTCTCTTTCTGCATCCCTCTTCTCCCCCTCTTGGGTCCCCTCTTCCTCCGGTGTGCATGTCCCATCTCTGTCTCTCCCTCTTTCTGTCTCTCGCCTCTTCAGAAGACAAGGGGAGACCGTCATCAGTGGTGGCCCGACCAGTGAAGCAACTATAATACTATCAGCTATAAATATCTCCATGTTTCTCCTCTTCTGTCTCCCTCTCTCTCCGTCTCTTGAGTCACTCAAGTCCCCCAGGGTGGCCACTGATTTTCGGCTCAGTGTAGGACCCAAAAGAGCGGATAGGAAGGAATGAGAAGAAGACTACATGTCTGAAATGCTATCCGTTCACCCCAAGCACATTTACTTTGTCCTCCCTCTCCCTTTCCCTCTCCCTCTCCCTCTCCCTCTCCCTCTCCCCTGTTTATGTAGTAATCATCAAGCCACACAAAGAATATATCTGTATTTTCTTGCCGTTCCGTGGCTAGCTTGGCTTAGCTTATCTAACCATAGTGGCTTTTCAGCCATTTCTGAAAAACAACATTGGGCTAAAGCTAATGTTCCCTCATGCAATATTAAAGGCCAGTCTTATTCAGGCTTCCACTTTAATAAAGCCACGCCACAATCATGACTATGCTCAATTGTTGTCCTTTGCATGTTTTCCGATGGCGGTGGAGCTGCATTGCTTGCGTGGATGTTTTGTGGTAAACCTAAAGAGGGCAAACTGTGCCTTTAGGCGGCCTGACCAGGAAGACACTCAGGAGGAGATTCAGGAGGAGTAGAGCTTTTCCTCCGGACTCAACAGTGACATTTATGTCTGGGCAATATCAGACACAGAACATTTAAATTATCATTTTGAATCCCAGCCACCATTCAAACCAGTGCATAACCATGCACAAGGATTTTAGCAGAGTTATTATCAGGTTATATATCAGTTGGGGACTCACCCCATTGGGACTCGTTCTAAGATTGTTTTCAACCTACTAGCGACTAGCAACCTAGGTCAAAACTAGCTTGTTGCTAGAGGAAATAATGCCTTCTTTAATTGTTCCATGTAGTGGACGAGACCGATAAAGGTGAAGAGCATATCTGCCTCCAACAGGCTCCATCTGACACCACTAGACTGCTTACGTATCAGTCCAGTTTTATTATTCTTAGGCATTTTGTGAAATGTAAGCTATCATTTCAAAAAAACAATACTGAATAGAAAAACATACTGCCTGTGTGTGTTGCTTTGTGAGAGAAACATTCTTTCATCTTCATGCATCAGTCATGGAGGGGATGGGGACATTTATTGGACACAGTTGACTGATTCTCCAAAGCTGAATAATCCTACACTGCGGCAAGTGAAACACTGTGCCACGGTCAGTTGTGAGGGAATCAATCAGCCCCCCCCCCCCCCCGCCCTCCCACCAGAGTCTTAAATCTGACATGGTCTTTGCCTGGAGGTGGTGTCAAGATGTGTAATGTGTATCAGGTCTGATGTGACCTAACATTGAGTTGTAACCACCAGGGCTTAACCCTTTCTAAGAATCTGGCAGACTGTGCTCCCTGGAGCTCATTAACACCTCAGGCACGCCCGCACTGATGGGATCTAATGTGACTGGCCGGACGGGGAGCTCTGCGGGGCGGGGAGCGCGGCAGTAGTGAGGGTGGTGTCCACTGGAATCATCCAGACAGACAGAGGGGAGTCCATCTGGGTCAGGGTTTAACGCACTCTCTCACTGATCTGCTATGTAGTGAGGTAATGGCCAGCTATTGTGAGCAGGGCGGGTGTGGAGGTTGACCGTTGGGTGTCAGGGATTGTGTGTGCTTGAGAGAGCTCGGGTTTGGATAAAGTGTGTGTGTGTGTTTTTTACCAGAGGTATTTCAGCCCCTGCAGACAGCAGATCTGAAGTCACACCAAGGTGCAAATGATTGCACAGCTGAAGGGGAAATCGCTCTGTTTCTCTTTTCCCACTCACTTGCAATCCTCTCTTCCTCATCCTCTTACAGCTTTGGGGTTGGTTTATAGCCATGCTCTCCGATAACTATTGACCACACACACAAACACAAACACACACACACCCGCATGCACAGTTTCAAACTTGGGGGATTTCCTCCATTTTAAAGCCTTGGAAAGAAGATTTAGAGATTTGATTGTCAGTGATGTCCCAGTTATTAGTTACCATAAACCATCAAATCTTAATTTGTTAGTATCCCAGCCTCTTTAATAAAGAACCACCCAACTGTTAATCTGACAGCCTATTTTGAGGCAATTTAAGCTACCAGACGAGTTCTCTGTGTGACATTTTCACGTCCAGGCAGCCCAAAATAGGCAAAAAGAGTGCAGAGAGTATCTAAGCGTGAAAGGCTGGCCAACCGTCCGGCTGTCAGACCTCAGACCAACTCTCTGCTCCTTCTCTCTCTCTCAGCAGGCCCACTCTCTCTGCACTGACGACTGCCCCCTCCCCCTCCACACAGAAACACAGGTAAGCTACTATTAACTTATCAGCGTGTGTGTGTGTGTGTGTGTGTGTGTGTGTGTGTGTGTGTGTGTGTGTGTGTGTGTGTGTGTGTGTGTGTGTGTGTGTGTGTGTGTGTGTGTGTGTGTGTGTGTGTGTGTGTGTGTGTGTGTGTGTGTGTGTGTGTGTGTGTGTGTGTGTGTGTGTGTGTGTGTGTGTGTGTGTGTGTGTGTGTGCGTGTGTGTGTGTGCGCGCGCGCGCGCGCAAGTGTTCTGTGACCTATAGTGTGCCGGGGCATTGCATGGATCTCATTGGCTGTTTCCCTCCATGGTTGGTTCGGGCTACTAGTCAGTCAGATAGGCTCCTGGTCTTTGGCTTCCTCTTCTTCAGCTTCTTCTTCCAGACTCTGCTGGGGTGCAGCGGCTCAGGAGGGGGCCCCCGGCATCCTCAGCTGCCTGCATTATTTAGCGTTGCTGCTCCCTCCACTGATGGGGACAGCGGGTGTGCTACCGCTGCTGCTGTTGCTGCTGCCGGGAGGGTGGGGGCGGAGACCGACAGCTGGGAGATGGAGAGTGCTGCCTCAGACACCCCCATACATACACATACACACACACACACACACGCACACACACACACACACACGCACACACACACACACACACACACTCACCCACACCCTTACACACACATTCTCACACATTCATACATACACACACACTCACACACTTTCATATTTGTCCTATATAGGAACTACATGTCTCTGCGCCAGGTGCACAAAGAGGGAGAGATCACTGTAATTTGTGTCATTTGTCTCTCTATCTCTCCCTCCCTCTCTGTATCACGCTCTCTATCTCTCCCTCCCTCTCTGTCTCAGGCTCTCTATCTCTCCCTCCCTCTCTGTCTCACGCTCTCTATCTCTCCCTCCCTCTCTGTCTCACGCACTCTATCTCTCCCTCCCTCTCTGTCTGTCGTTCTCTATCTCTCCCTCCCTCTCTGTCTCACGCTCTCTATCTCTCCCTCCCTCTCTGTCTCACGCTCTCTATCTCTCCATCCCTCTCTGTCTCACGCTCTCTAATTCTCTTGCCATGTTGTTAATTGTTATCATATGAGCAGAGGGGTTTAGTGATGAGCTCACCAGCAGGCGTTCCATCTCTCATCGAGTTTACTTTGGACCGCATGCCTGGGTGTGTGTGTGTGTGTGTGTGTGTATTTGTGCATGTTTAGAAGTGTTTGTGTGTGCGCTTGAGGGTGTGACAATTGATTTTGTGCTGCCTTTGGCCATATGTAGCTGAGTGCACAGTCCCATGGTGACATCACCTCTTATGGTAAGCTCTGCATACATTTTGTGCTGTTGACATCACCAATGAGTTCACACTGCTTTGAGGCAGCAGTATTTCCCTGTCTCACGTTCCTATATGATGATACTCACTCATGCAACTGATCCTCAGCAATGTGGAATATGTTTCTACATAACATAGAGTACAAACATAGTTTATGCAATGATATTAAATTCAATTAAATTAAATATGCTGTATCTTAGAATGGTTAGACATTATGGGGACGAAATATATTAGAAAACATCATTGACGATCGGTTTGTTTGATATAAAGTGATGCTAAATGCTAGCTACTATAAGCAGGATATGTTCATTTCACTGGGGAAATTCAGTTCGCACAAACCATGTTTTGCTGATGTTGAAAAAGAAACTATTTTAGGATTTATCTCGTCTCGTAGTCTCATTGCTTTGATTATAATCCTGTCAGAAAATAAAATAGTTCCCCTCCACTGGATCTCTTGCATTACCTTGTCAGCTGTTAGCAACAATGACTTGACGTAGCTCTCTTGCACTTTTGGTGAGTCAGGTGTGGAAGCTATTAATAAAAGGCAGTGCGTGTGTGTGAATGTGGTGAGTGTGTGAGTCTGTGTGTAGGTGTGTGCTGGAGCGAGTCATATGTGAAATGCCACATGGAATGTCACGTGGAAGGCTGGGATTGGCTGGGCTGGAGTGAGTTGTGCTGTGTCAAGCTGACTAATGTGGCCCCTGGCATGTGAGGAGGTGCTGATGAACGTGGCCCTGGCATGTGAGGAGGTGCTGGTGAAAGTGGCTGGACTGGGATGAGGCTCAGGGGGACCCCCCACTCTGAGTGAGCCTGGGCCACATCAGGGTCAGGATTGTCTCTGGACTTGGAGCCACAGCTGAGTTGGCCCTTGTGTTGAGCCAGGTGGTGGTGAGATGGAGCAGGACAGGCTGTGGTCTTCGGGGTTGTGTGTGTGTGTGTTGTGGGCAGGTGTGAGGTTTGGGGAGGGGTACAGTGGGGGAGGGGATGAAAGCCAGCCTGACACTGGCTTTGATAGATTGAGAATCTGTTTGTCAGTGCCAGCAGCAGCTAAACCCCTTCACCCCTCCTAAAACACACACACACACACATACACACAAACCCTTACACACACATACACACACACACACACACACAGATACACAGACACACTCACACTCACAGACACACCATTCCTCACCCAGATACCCTATCAATCAGACAGACAACCAGCATTCCTCCTGCTCTCCCTCTTTCTCTCTGTCGCCTAGCCTCTCCCTGCTCTGTCCCTCACCCTCCCTCGCTCCCTTTCTCCCCCTCTGTCTGCCCCTCTACCCCCTTTCTCTCTCCACCACAGAGGCCCTCTCTTAGGCATGATGGAGCACTCAGGCTGCATTGTGGGAAACCTTATTTGTCCATCTGATTTGCCTCAGATGAAAGGATTTCCCTCTGTCTCCCTCTCCTGCCAATGGATGGGGCAACTCGTAAAACCCCTCAAGTCCCCCTCCTCTCTCTTCCCAGGTAGGGCATGGTAATGAGTGCATCCAGAAACGGGAGCCGAGACTGGGAGAGGTTTTAAAGACCTGCAGTGCAGTACATGGGACTTCTGTGAAATCCAAGAGGTAGGCTAGACAATCCACCTGTGAATGAGAAGAGACTCAGATTTACAGGAGATACTGGGAAATGCCTTTGATTGAGCTATAATGAAGGGTTTTGTTCAGTAAGAGAGCTAAAGAGATCGAGTCTGATGTGAGATAGTGTTCTAGCTCTGACCTCCTAATGTATTCCTTTTTCTCATCCTGTGTGTCCTGCCCTTTAATGCCCCCACTAATTACCCTAGACCCTTCACTGGTGACCCCTCCCTCTGTCTCTATTCTTTTCATCTTCTGTTCCACTCGCTTTTGCACTCTCTCTCAGACAGACACACACACACACACACACACACACACACACACACACACACACACACACACACACACACACACACACACAGACATCAAGATGCTCCTCCCTCTGTTGTACCTGGTGTCTATGCATCCTCTCAGAGTCTCCAAGGTGCAGGCTGGGGTGTGGTGTAGGTTTGGTGGGGGTTGGCTAGGGGCGGAGGTGGTAGCCGGGTAGGATTGGCTTCACACACACCGCCATATGAATAATGGAGAGGACTGTTCCACCACAGGCCACCCATTGTTCCCTCTTTCTTTAATTCTCTTTCTTTCCTTCTCCTTTTCTCCCGTACTCCATCCCTCCCCTCCCCTGCCACCAACAACCTCACTCACCCACACAGACTCGCGAAAGTTTGAAGCAAGAATAGAAAAGATGTGCTGGGCGCATCTCTCTCTCTCTCTCTCTCTTTTATTCTCTCTCTCTCTCTCTTTCTCTCTTTCATTCATTCTCTTCAGCTTTGATAGAAAGTGGTCAGTAAAAGGGAGAATGGGGTGAGGAAAGAGAGCAGCTTGTTTTGTGATGGTGTCAGTGTCAGGACAATGGCAGCAATAGGCATGATGTCATGAGAGCCGCAGGCGTCGAGAAAGGAGAGCAGTTGTAGCCCGTTTAGCTGTTTGGAGATTGGATAGCGCTGCTCATTTGTTTTGGGTTAAATTAGGTGTTCATGCATACATACATACTGTGCACACACGCCAACTTGCACACAAATTAGCATGAAGATAGACATGCCCATCCCTTCAGCAGGTGCTGCACTATCCTGTTCCGTCAGGAAGCATTTCATTCTCTTTCTTTTTCTCCCTTATAAGCCTTACCAAATACACGTGTGTTTGCTTGCGCTTCAGTTTGTGCGAATGCCATGTCTGTACATGTGTGTGTGAATACGTGTGTGCATTATTCAGATTGCCTGACGCCAGCAGAGGCTGTGATTGATCCTGGCTGCCGAGCTGCACTCTTAAGTTTGCATTAGGCTCGGCTCATTAAGTGATATTAAGCAAGGGAAGCTCCTCTCCGCCAGCCCTCGGCGCTGTGCATTCTGGGAGTTATCGGAGCCATTAATGTTGGAGATATTGGACGGAAGGGTGGTTTAGTGTGTGTGTCTCAGAGAGGGAGAAGGAGAGAGAGAGAGAGAGAGAGAGAGAAAGAGAGGGAGAGAGAGAGGGAGAGAGAACAGAATAAATAAGAGCAGTGAGGCCAGGGGCCAAAAAAAGCAAGTCAATATCCGTCATTACATGTGGAGAGGGAACATTTTGCGGTCTTTCCTCAAATACATCTTGCAGTTATTATTATGTTTCCTGTGCTTTTTTTAAATCCTCTTCACATCATGTACCCTTTATATTGCATACCTGGTGTGTTGTTCGTCATGCAACATATCTCTTTCATCTTCCTCTGTTCTCATATTCCTGCCAGAGTTTGGTCCTCTTTGTTGTCTCGTGTGTGAGGTGAGAGGTGGCTGTGGCTTCATGGGCAACCCTCATTACCGCCTCATCTCCTGTGCAGTCTGTGGCTAGTCCTCAGTGGCCGTGGGCCTCTCCCAAATGGGAGCAATTAGATGCATTGATTGGTGAGGACAGAGTCGTTTATGGATGGCTTTCAGTCGTGCAAGTAAACAGACACAATCACATCCTCTCTATCCCACACACACACACACACACACACACACACACACACACACACAAATTTGCCTGAGGCAGAGCAAGGGCAAACGTAAAAAACGACGGCCTTCAAGTCACATCGATCAGCCCTTGGCACATCTCTGGAGTCACACTTATCACCTGTCTGTGTTGATCAGGGCCCCGATTCAGTATTCTGCCATGCACAGCGAGTGCACAGAGAGACAGACACACACACACACACACACACACACACACACACACATACACAGAGGCCAAAGCAGAGGCAGCCAGTGGAGAGGAGATATTAATAGAGGCAGAGTGGAGGTAGCGCATAGCTGGAATACTCCAGTAGTGCGGCGTGGTCAGCTGTCCAGAGCCGAACCGCTCCTCTCGGCTCCTCTCGGCTCCTCTCTGCTCCTCTCTGCCCCTCTCTACTCCTCTCTGCTCCTCTCTGCTCCTCTCTGCTCCTCTCTGCTCCTCAGCTCCTCTCGGCTCCTCTCTGCCCTTCTCTACTCCTCTCTGCTCCTCTCTGCTCCTCAGCTCCACTCTGCTCCTCTCTACTCCTCTCTGCGCCACTCTGCTTCTCTCTAATCCTCTCTGCTCCTCTCTGCTCTTCTCTGCCCCTCTCTGCTCCTCTCTACACCCCTCTACTCCTCTCTGCTTCTCTCTGCTCCTCTCTGCTCCTCTCTGCTTCTCTCTACACCCCTCTACTCCTCTCTGCTTCTCTCTGCTTGCTGGGGTTTGGTTTGGTGTGGCACCGCAGCATACCTTTCTTATTAGAGGTAATCCAGCGCCCAGGGCAATGGTTAATGTAACATGCTCTGTGCAGGAATGGGATGAGGGGAGTGTGTCTGTGTGTATGTGTGTGTGTGAGAGGGAGAGTAGAGGGGAGGGGGGTGTGCTGGGGAGAAAGAGAGAATGTCTGTGAGGATATTTGAAAATCACAAGCAACGTTGTGACTGGATGTGAAGGAGTTTTGAGTGTTTGTGTATGTGAGAGAGAGGAGTTTAAGTGAATTTGAGTTAGACAGTGAAAACCTGTGTGAGTGTGTTTCAGTGAGAGTGAGTGTGTGTGTGTTTGTTTTGGTATTTATTGGAAGGGAGTACCATTACATATTTTGGCGAAGCCACTGGAAGCCGTCTTCCCCACATTGTGTGTGTGTTGAGCCAGAGAGGAGGCCGCTGGGGGAGAGGTTGGGGAGCGGCGCTGCTGCCTGCGCGCCTGCGGCCTGGCCTCTGTAATCCAGCCGTTAGCACTCCCCCGGGGGGGTGGTGCAGAGGACCACAGCATCGACCAAGCCAGAGGGGCCTATTATCAGCCCCTGCAGTCAGTCTGTCTCCCCTTCCCACACACACGCAACCACACTTACACACACACACACACACACACACACAGGCATTACATGTCAGATGGCCACTGTAACTCGGGAGCCCAGCTCTGGGTAGCTGCTCCTGACACAGTGACCCACAGACCCAGTGATGCTGTGACCTCCTACACATACTGCAGCAGAGCAGCCTTCCAGCCATCATCAACAGCTACCTCTCATTCTTGCACTGGTATATAGGCGCAGTGTAGCATGGAGGCAATGCAATATCCCTGCCCCTAGACCTGCTTAGTCCACATGAGTGACACCTTCTAGGAAAGGCGCAGGAGCTTGACTGAGTGACTGACTGACTGACTGACTGACTGACTGACTTACTTACTTACTCACTCACTCACTCACTCACTCTCTAAGAGGGGATCAGTGACTGTCAGTATGGAACATGTGTTTTTATGTGTGTGTGATGGGAAGAAGCTGCCACTGTCAATCTATTTCACTTTCGCACACACACACACACACACACACACACACACACACACACACACACACACACACACACACACACACACACACACACTACCCCCACTCCACCTTTCTCTGTTAATGGCACCCCTCCACAGACCCCCCATGTTCCACCTGGCACCCCTCCCAAGGGAAAGCGTGTGAGAGCAAGGCGTCCTGACGCTCTCTAAACTAACACACGGCGGGGTGTCGCATTGATTATGTCCCCCTGGTTTGACTGGTGAGTTCCAGCGACCAGGCTTTCCCCGCCATCTGCTGCCACCCTCCACCCCCCTCCCTCACAGCTCCATGTTTGGGCTGAGGACATCCAGGGGGAGGCTGTGTGTGGGGGGTTGTGGGGATGGGGGGGGGGGGCAGTAATATGGAGATGATGAGGACAGGGGGTTCCTTAATGGACCCTCCGAGGCATTGGGGGATCCTCATGCTGACTGGTTCTGAGGGTCAGT